>NW_025335817.1:5807339-5949058 GCF_004798865.1 Varanus komodoensis
GCACTCCCTCCTAGGGATAAGGTCCGCAGCTTGGGAGTGCTCCTCGACCCGGAGCCTTCACTCGAAGCTCAGGTAACAGCAGCTGCGAGGAGCGCTTTCCTCCAGCTTCGGCTGATTCATCAGCTGCGCCCCTATCTGGAGTACGACTGCCTCGCAACAGTGACTCATGCACTGGTGACTTCCCGTCTTGACTTCTGTAACGCGCTCTACGTGGGGCTACCCTTGAAGACGGTCCGGATACTTCAATTGGTTCAAAATAGAGCTGCCAGGCTGCTGACGGAAACTGGACGTTATGTTCACATGACTCCAGTTCTCCGGCAGCTTCGCTGTCTTCCCATTGAAGTCCGGGCCCAATTCAAGGTGTTGGTGATGACCTATAAAGCCCTAAATGGCTTGGGTCCTGGTTACCTGAAGGAGCGCTTACGTCCATCTATGCCCAGCCGCCCCCTGAGATCAGCGGGAGAGACCCTCCTCCGGGAGCCCTCAGTGAAGGAAATTAGGAGGGTGGGTACTCGGAGGAGGGCTTTCTCAGCGGTGGCGCCTAAGTTATGGAATGCGCTCCCCAGAGAGGTCCGCCTGGTGCCGTTGTTATTTGTTTTTCGGCGCCAGGCGAGGACCTTTTTATTTAAGCAGCATTTTAAATGTTAATATCATTGAATTTTATTTGGCCAGGGCGGCTTATTTTATTCCAATGTATATATTTTAATTGTTATTGTTTTAATTTATTGTGTATTTTATTATGTTGTGAGCCGCCTCGAGGCTACGGCAAGGGGCGGCATAGAAATGTTTTAATTAAAAAAAAAAAAACCTATGCAATGAGATCAACAACCCACAGCAACAACAACAAGGTTGTTAGATGGCATTGTTGATAGATGGAATACAACTCAAACTCATATGCACACTAACAACCGTTAGTGTGGATACGATTGAGAGCAGCAGAAGGAGAATGATCTAAGCTGCTTTGAAATCATTGGAAAAATGCAGGATGTAAATCTAATAAACAACCAAACGAAACTATGCCCTTAAGAGTTAAGAAGCATCAATCTCATTAGGACCTCCATCTGAACTGATACCACCTTGTGTTCTCCTCAATGTCCTTAAGTAGTTTGATCTCTTCTTCTACTGCTGGTCATTAAGCAACGAACAGGGCCGAGCGCATCCACTGGAATTCGCGGAACCATTTGCAGGCAACAGGCCGGGCAGTGACAAACCCGCTCAGTTTGTTTCCTTGCCACATTCTGAGAAAGGAGATAAATGGAAGGAGATTTATGGATCCTGAAGCGCAGCAAGAACATCCTGGTGCACGTCTGTGGAAACGGCTTTCATTTTGCTGGAGCAGCACCCGACTGATATGCCAGTCACAGCCCAAGCTGAGCTGGATTTGTTGGATCCCAGTTAAATGAGGAGGAAAGGGCAAGGCCAAGGTGTCAGAAGAACCAGTAATTCCCAACAGGGTCACGAGAACTGCCAACCTGGGCTAAGAAGGAAGTTAATCAAAGAATTATTGAAGAACATAAAAAGATCCCTGCAGGATGAGACGAAAGGTGCATCTAATCCAACCTCCTCTCGTTTGGATTACTGTAATGTGCTCTATGTGGGGCTGCCTTTGAAAACAGTCCAGAAATGCCACTGATGTAAAATGGGGCTGTGCAGCTATGAATGGGGACCGGTTCACAAGATCACATCGCTCCAGTCCTCTCTTAGCTGCACTGGCTGCCTGCTGCAGTCTGGGCCCAATTCAGAGTGCTTGTACGAGCATTTAAGCCCAAAGCATCTTGCGGCCAGGTTACCTGAAGGAAAGCCTTTGCCTGTACATTCCTACCTGGGCCCTAGGATCATTGTCTGGGTCCTTCTCAAGGACTCTCCCCCAGGGAAGTAAGGGGGTCATGACTGGAAGGGTCTTCACAGCTGCGAATAATGGAATTATTACCTGGCACTAGCTCTGCTTTCCTTTCTGCCAGGTGAAACCCTTTTTATTTTCCAGGCATTTTATTTTATATTTTTGCCTGTATTTTATCAATATTCTATTTTTAATATGTTGCAGTTGGCTTTTATTGTGTTTCATCTTGTGATTAAAGAGGTGCTGTGAGCCACCCAGAGGTGCTGTGGCACAATTCATTTCGCACAGTGGCATACGAGTGGTCTAAATAAACAAATAATAGGTAAGGTTGTAGTATTGAAAGGGTTTTATCAGGTGCTCCTGCTGTTCCTTGGTACCACTTTGATCAGTTGACTTGGGGCTGTTTTTATTACTGCTGTTTATTGGCTGCTGTTATTGTTTTTATTGTGATGCTGTCATTTTTGTCCGCTTATATGTTTGAATTCTGTAAGCTGCCCAGACACCCTTTCCGCCTAAGAGGCCATCTGTAAATTAAATAAATAAGTCAGCATTCAGTGACCAGCTAGATGCCCCTGGAAGGTCCCAAGGGGGTGTTCCCCACTGTTCCTCTGCAGCACTGACCCAAGAACCCCTGCCGGGGGAGCAGTGCAGGGGCTGATGGGAGGAGACCCTCTCCTAGGCAGAGTACCTGCTTGCATGCTGTATGTTCCAATTTCGATCTTCAGAGAGGGCTGGAAACATTCCTGGCTGGAGCGCCAGAGTGCTGCTTCTGGTTAGGGTTAACCATGCTGGTCTAGAGGGAACACCGATCTAGCATTCTGAGCGCCCACAGAAATCATAATCTCTCTCTCTCTCCCTGTGCAGCATGTTCTCCCAGGCCTACTTCTGGGCATGTACCATTGAAGCATGCCTCTAATTTTGGTTCAGGAAATTAGTGAATCCAAACATTATCAGCCATTCGAGACGCAGAGTTTTGGCATGCGCCATCACGTATCTCTTTGTGAGCCGAACCACCTGCTATTGTGGGTCATAAACCAATGCAAAATGAAGCACCGTTGTGCTGCGCCTGCCTTATTTTCTCCATGACCTGGTCTTGATGAAGTTGTTGTGTTCCCCTAGCACTGCCGCTCTGCTCATTTCAGGCTTAATAAATTATCTTCCCGGGGTTCTTATCTGCCACTACCAGCAGGTTCTTCCAAGAGGAGCATTTTCACCCCCCACCCCCACTGCCATCACTGAAATCACGGGGGAACCTGGGACTCCCCCTCTGCTATAAATCCATTCATAAAGAGCAGCCTGCAACTCGCTTCGGAGGCTATTAATGCCACTCTGTATGTCAAGCAGAAGCAATAACTCAAGTGTATTTTCAGTGGACCTCTAGGGAAGGGCTCTTTCTTTCTCTTGCTCCTGGTTTGCCTGCACAATGCTTCTCGCCGAGATGAAGAACTCTATTGCAAAGCAGAGGCTGGAGATTCAGGGCATGGAGCATAGGCTGACCTCTAACATGCTCTGTACTTTCTTGATTGCATGTCAATACAATCCTTCCTCTGGTGTTCTGAGACAGTCTTTGCTCACAGGAGAGTCCTGGGTGGGCCTGAACACGGCATGTGCAAAGCACACGGATTAGTGGCAAACTGCATACCTATTTCTCCAGGTAAGCTGGCCTTTGTCACTCCCCTTATCCTGCGCATGCATGTGTGCAAGAGTGCACACTTGTGTGTAAATAAAGAATCTCTGATTCCTGGATTTGGTATACCACTGGTGGCATTCAGACATTGTAAATACGCCAGCACGCTTCTCCAGGCTCCTGGCTTGGAAGGCTCCCTCCAAGACTGACTTTGATTTAGCATTTTATTTATTTGTTTCCTTTTTATTCCTCCCGACAGCCGAGGCTCTCTGCAAATAGGAATGGGTGAGAACCTCATTGCAGGGCAGTTTGGATAAGCATTTTCCAAATTTTAGAGAGTTCTCCATATTTGGACCAGAATGGGCCTTCTGATCTTAACTTTTTTATTTTACGTCAAATGGAAGCACAGTCAAAGTGGCGAGCTCCATCCACCCATGCCCAGGGCTTTGAGTCCTAGCCCTTACAAAGCAGGGCTCCAATCCCTGTGCAGTCAATCTTGTGGATTTTGTGGTGCTGGAAATAGAGCGGCTTCACTGGGGCCTCTCTTCCTTTTGCACAGTCCTTCTGAAGAAACCTTGCATATTTCTGAACCGAACATGCGTCCAAATTCATGTCTTTGCCTACAGGCATTGGCTGATAGCAGAGAACAGAAAGTCCGCGTCCTTCCTGCTCACTCCTGATTCTTCAGGTTGGCCATGGAGGTCTTCTCCCTTCTGAGAACTTCACTTACTTTACCAGAAACTGGGCTTTTTGGGTTATGACTGAGAGGAAAAACTGTGGAATGCGGTCTTCCATGACGTTAATTTGATGTTTCTCTTTGTCTCTTTTAAGAGATCTCCTCCTCCTCCTCCTCCATTACTGATATCAATAGTGGCACCACCACCACCACCACCACCAGGCTTTCCTGAATCAACTGGAATGATAGTTTTTGACTGCTACTTGCTTTCATTATCTTTTAAACTGGTTTATATGGGTTACTATTTAACATAGATTAAAAAAAACCTATATGGCCTGCAAGCACCTCTGGATGATGTCTAATGGGAAAAAAGAACCCATGAAGAAACGCAGAAGGGTTCCAGGGTTCCTGGCTGCTCTGACATTTTCTGCTGGCCTCATGTTGCCAGTCTTGCGTTCTCTTTTGTTATCTGCCACTAGCCATAACGGCCTGTTTTGCGCGCAGGTGACGGCGTGTGCCTCTTTGAAAAGATGCCCTGCCTTCATTGATTCATCTTTATAGGGTATGTCCTTCACAGTGTCCGTGTTTAATTCAAAGTGGATGCCCAGGTGTGTGTGCTTAAGATTGCAACCTGGATGTTATGTTATAGCAGAGAGGAAGTAGCGTGTGGGGAAGGACTGAAAAGTTTTGAATCCATAAACATGGATGAACTCTCATTTACATGAATCTTAACTTCCTGCAGTGATTAGTTTTCCCTGCATATTGACCATATCAGCCACTGTTTCCACATGAATTTGTTTGCAATCTGGTGACATTCATTGTTTTCTTGGCAGAAGCATGTGCGCTTTGCTATTTTTCATGCTCTATTGCAAGTTAATGCCCCTGATACTGGAGAATTATTAATGGGGAGTCAGTTAAAGCAAGCTGTTGTCTCACTGCTGATGAATTGTGTTGGATCCCAGCAGACTATTTCAGTACACCTTTCTTTAACATTGCTTCCCACCTGTGATGGCTGGGGGTGAAGACAACTAAAAGGATAAGACTTGGCCACAGGTAGATGGAGACTTCATGCATTTTATTGCCACTATATATTTTATTGGTACCCTATCAATATGAGGGGTCTTCAAAAAGTTTCCGCATTTTTATATTTTATAAATATATTTTATACATTTTTTGCTGATGGCATTAAAAAGTTGGTACAATGCTGGGGAAAATGCATCACAACGGAAGTGGCTATGTAGAAGAGTGATGTAATTTGTTTTTGAAATTCTTAATACACAGAGTGAAAAAGTGTGGAAACTTTTTGAAGAACCCTCATATACACAGCTCATCAAATGCATCAGCCATACTTTCACATTTCCCCCAGAACTAACTAAATATAGGGAAATCAGAATGAAATGTGGGGAGGGAATGGTGAGAGGAAAACAAGAAGAGAGGAAGAGAAGAATAAAATGGGTCAAACCCTGAGATGATGGAAATAGATGAGGTTCAGTATCTGAAGTAAAGCTGAAGGCCGTCCCATGCTCAGGCTCCCAGTGGGGCGCTGTGCCTACTATCAGGGTGAATTGTGACGGTGGGGACATGAAGCGTCCTGCACACCCTCCAGCTGCCGCCTTGATTCCCCTTGAAAGTGCTGTTCATCATGATGAAGGCATCAGCTGAGGGGTATTTGAGGAGCAAATGGCAGCCCCAGAAAGTCCAAGCATTTTTCCTCAGAGTAGGGATGTGGGAAGCCTCTGCACTGCCCCTCAGCCTTCTCCCAGTGTATACCCCTCTCCAAGGAAGAAAGCTGAGCTCAGAAGCCAGTGAGCATCCGCAGGCCCCTGGCTGCACAGCTGGGGACCTTCCTTGGCTGCCCGGAGAAGGTGGACCAGCAAGCCACCATTCCCAGCAGCCAGACATGGTGCTCCTGGCACAGCAAGTGGGCCTGATTCCTGGCGAGCACCTTGCAAAACCTGGACACACTTGCCAGCAGCTCGGACTCCAGGATGCTGCAAAGTGGACCAGAGTCCAGGAAAGTGAGAGCATCTGGAGGATCTTCCACACAAGGCAGCTTCACTGCACGTCCCTTCCCTTCCATTAAAAGACTGCAGTGACATGGCTAGGCAGTGTTCTGGAGCCATAATGCAGAATATAGCAGTTGGCAACGTCGAGGGATCTCGTGGCTTTGTGCCCCTGCCCGGGGGAGCCTTGCGTCTCCTATTCTGATCCTTAGAGGAGCTATCCATGGTGCTGTATGGTGATGGACCTGTTTTGGGGATGCAGTCCAACACCATGGGTAACCCTTATAAAGCTCAAAAGAAAGCTGCAATGAAAGAGGAGCCCCACTTACTCCCAGCCTGTGCCCCTCTCTGTCCTCAACATTTGCCCCAAACTTGCCAACACAAAAAAGAAGTGGGGCAGCTTCACCACATCCTTCACAGTGAATCGTTAGGCACATTTAGGCTAATTTGTCAGAAGTTTGGCTCAGCTGTAGTACGAACAAATCCAAAAGCATCTGTCAAAAGGAAAGGTTTTTTTTGGACATGCTCCTTGTACTACTGAGCCAAATGTCAAAAAATGCAGTCTAAATTTGCACAGTGGGGCTTTTAATGCAGCATCGGGGCTCCCCCATTGCAAAACCCTTCTTTGAGCACACTGAGATCCAGTATCCTTTCTGTCGGCAGTGAAGAAGGGCAGACATCTAATAGAGTTATATTTCTAACTTGAAATAGGGTTTGGGTTTTTTTTGGAAATACCTCTAGTGCAGTCCTATATATAGCAACTCCAAAGAAAAGTCCACTGAGTTCACTTTTCTTTTCTTTTATTTATTTTTCGATTTATATCCTGCCTTTTTCCTACAAAGGGCTCAAGGCAGGTTACATCATTCTTCTCCTCCATCTTATCCCCACAACAACAACCCTGTGAGGTAGGTTGGGCTGAGAGTCTGTGACTGGCCCAGTCACCCAGTTGGCTCCATGGCTGAGCGGGGACAAGAACCCAGATCGTCCGAGTCCCAGGCCCATGCTCTTAACCACTACACTACTCTGGTAAGTGAGTGTAGGATGGCTATTTTCATCACCCACCCTGCACCCTTCTTGCTTTCCTCTCCCTTTCCCAGTAATGGAGAGGAGGAATATTCCAGGTGCCTGGGAAAGCTCAGGTAGGCCAGGGGAGCCAATGAGAGCAGCACAGATGCACAGCCGAAAGAGTGTTATTCAAGACCCAAGCAGGGATCTGTGAAGAGGTGACCCTGTGCAAATTTACTCAGAAGCAGAACAAATGGATTCTGCTTCCTGCTAAGTGTAAATACATGCGGTGCCCTGCAACGGCAGGGGGTTGGACTCGATGGCCTTCATGGCCCCTTCCAACTCTACTCTTCTATGATTCTATAGCTATATCAGTCTTGTTTACTGAGAAGTCCCAGTCGGCTCCACTCATGACCCAGTGATCAGTGTTTAGGATAAAGGGGTACAGGGAGACATATTAGAATGCTAGACAGAGCTGTTTTGGCTTGTAGTCCTGAGATTTAACATCTCAACCCTACAATGTGGCTAAGAACGAACCAGGACTGAAAGCCAACCGTTCAAACACAACATTCTACCCAAATCAAGTAAACAGAAGTAGGAATGACAGATATACACAAAACAGAACACCCCCCACCCCCAAAAAACCCTTAGCAAAATGTTAGAAAATGATCTTCCCCTCCCCTCCTCATCCTTCTCCTTCCATAGGAGTGCTAAAGGAGACGCGTTTTGTTTGAAACGGCTGTGTGGGACACTGGCTAATAACTAGTTCTTTGCCTTTTGGCCCTGTCCCAGTTGAAATAATATTTGAAGCTTCTCTTCCAGTTTGCAGTCAGTCTATAACAAAAAGCAGGCTCAGTAAAAGCACCCCTTCCTCCCTGTGTGGAGTTCACAGCAATCTTGGTGAGAGTGATTCCAATCAGGAAAGTGGCATGGGAGAAATGTTTTAAACACTCTTTTCTAAGAACCATGGTTTTGATCAGAATTGGAGCTCTCTGCAGCTGCTTTGAATTAAAAATAATAGTAAAAACAGCCAAAAAAGAACTAATCATGGATCTCCTCATTGCATGCATGTTGGTCTTCAGGGATATTACCATGTGACATACCCAGGAGAATTGTAATACTCAGTAGTTCTGAAGACTTTGCAGGATTGAGGATCATTAGCATTCTGTTCCTTTACAGTAGAGAGAAGCTGGTAATAAATTATACCAGTGTGACTTTAATGGAGCTTTATGAGCTGAATTCAATTGAGGCCTCGAAATTTTTCAGTGCTAAACTTGTAGACAAGGATATCAGAACCAATTAGGAGATTGCCACCAATGGCTGCTACAAATCACTTCTGAGATTGGTCCAATCGATGCTGCTATGTTTTCCCTTCAAGATAGTCCAAATTATTTTGTGCTTTGTTCTTTGCATTGTCCCACTACCCAAAAATCTATTTTGTATACTTCTGAAAATGGTCTTCCATTTTTTCCTTTCCCTCTCCTGTTTGCCAAGTTGCTCTTCTGAAAAGAGGGGCAGTGCAGAGCAGAACTGGTATGATGGAGAGGCTTAGAGCTAGATCGAGTTGGACCAGTTGAATGCCCTGGCGGCCCTAGGCAAGCCCCCATCTTTCAGAACCAGCTTTCTTAACTATAATATGGGGATAATAAAATTCCCTGTTCGCCTATTTTGTAGAGGGAGTGGGGATGCTATGAATCCTCCATGCAATTGTGTCTTGAGGACAACCACTTCTGTATCTTCTCCGAAGATTCCTGGAGGAACCCTATGGCACTGCATTTCCTGGAGTCTCATCAGAATGAAGTCATGCCACTATGTAACGTTGCTCCTGGTTTTTGGGGAATGGGAAATGATAGTCACCCACTGGAGGTCCCTGGGAGGAGATCTAGGTAGAACTTTTTCCTCAGTAGGAACGGCTCATAGGTTCATAGTTCGCAAAGTTGGACGATGATTGAATTACATTTCTATACCACGCATATCCGAAGCTCTCTGGGCAATTCACAACATTTTAAGTCACCCTTCCTGATTTCAACCTGGCCTGACCCTGCTTATTTATTTATTTATTAAAACATTTCTATGGCGCCCCTTGCCGAAGCCTCGGGGGGGCTCACAACATTGAAGCTTAGCTTCCAAGATTAGGTAGGATCAGGCACTTCAGGGTGTATGGAAGCTATTACATTGGATTACATACTGTGATGGCTCAGAATATTAGTTGCAAACTCAAATAGAACATTACAACTAAGAATGTTGCAGAAATCTGTGATGGACTGAAATGAGTTCAAATTTCTAAGCTTATGACCAACAGATTTGTCAGTGGACCAACTTTCCTGAGTTGTACAGATTCCCAGGCTCATTTTTATTGTATGCAATTTTATTCAATGTGAATCACAGAAAAATACATACAATAGATTAAAAATGTACCTTGTCCCATAGGATAAAGTATGAAAATAAATAAATTTTGGAAATGTATGTATTGGAGGGGATCTACATTTTCAGAAGTGCAAATTTGTGCAGCTCTGATTTTTCATAAACATGTTTGAATGCATTTTGCATTCAATCCAGTTTCATCAGTGATTGGATGATAGAACAAAATTTGCTTGAGAATCTGCAAAACAGACAGAATGGATTTTACTATGTCTAGATAACTCAACCCTATCTGACATTTTAATCAGGTTACTCAACTCCTCCTCCTTCTCATACCTTCTCCCAATCCATTCAAAGACCTTCTCACTTACCCTGCTTGTGCTGCAGCTTATCATTTATCATCCATTTATACTAACATCCATTTCTATCATTTATCATCCAAAAGTATACTACTTTTCCACTATTGGTGCCCCAAGGGAATCACAACATAACAAATAAACAGTAATAAATAGAACTTTCAATGTAGCAAGCAGCAATAAATATAGTTATATTAAAACAGCAGCAGAAACAATGAAAAATAGTCACGATTCTGGTTCCCAAATTCTAGAGATCAGAGGAAACGGCCCCAGCTGGTCTAGGGACTCTTGAATACAAGCAGACAAGCTTCCAGAGAGTGAGCAAACAGGAGCTTGGTGGCAGAGTTTCCCTGGAAGTGGAGACAACGGCAGAAGCAAAAGGTAAGGGGCCTGGACTAGCCCAGCAACTGTCTCTTCCAAGAATCATAGAAGAGTAAAGTTGGAAGGGGCCATTAAGGCCATCGGGGTCAATTCCTGCTGTTGCAGGACACCAAGTCACACCATCCCAGTCAGGTGGCTGCCCAGTCTCTTCTGGAATGTCTCTAGTGCGGGAGAACCCATGACCTCTCTAGGCAACACCTTATTGCTCTGACAGTGAGGAAGCTTTTCCTGATATCTAGTCTGAATCTTCGTTGTCACAGCTTAAATGGATTATTCCTTGTCCTACACTCTGGTATCTGCAAGAAGAGATCTTGACCTTCCTCTAGCCTTTGAGGTACTTGAGGAGGGATATCATGTCCCCTCCACTCCCCAGTCTTCTCAAGGCTGAACATGCCCAGTTCTCTCAGTCTCTCCTCACAGAGCAGTGTTTCCAAACCATGGATCATTTTTGTTGCCTTCCTCTGGGCCATTTCTAATTTTTCAGGCCATGTGCTCCTGAAAAATTTCCTGTCAGAAGCATTTCCTGACAGTCAGGACCCCGAGGGTGTGGAATAGGCTTCCACGAGAGGTCGTTGAGGCCCCATCGGTGCGGGTGTTGAAGGATAGGCTGGACATGCACATGGTGGGCATGTCATGAGCAGAACCGGCTGGTGCCGGAGGTCAGACTAGCTGGCCCGGGAGACCTCTTCTGACTTGCTCTGTTTCTATGTTTCCTGAGAGCTAAAATCAAAAGGGAATGACCTCGCTACTAGCAGCAGTTGAGTGGGTGGGGAGATTCATTCTGCTTCCTGAGTCATATCTCTGCACAGAACTGCAGCGGAATATGCTTATTAGCCCCATCGAGAGCATCTCCATTGATATAAATGGAGCAAGGAATAAAAGGAACATGATGGTTGGAGTCTATTACCAACCAGTCAAGGAGAAGACAAGGATGAAACTTTCGAAAAGCAGATTCCCAGTGTTTCAAGGAGGCACAATTTCATTGTGATGGGGGACTTCAATTTTCCTGATCCCTGATGGGAGTCAAATTCTGCCAAACATGCCCCCCCCCCCAAAAGGTGCCTCGCACATGTTGTAGGAAGTCCTAGTGGACAAAGCCACAGGAGCTCAGGGGGAAAGTGACCATGCCATACTTAAATTCTTGATTCTAGATGTAGCCAAATGTAGCAAAACATGGACCCTGGATTTTAGGAAAGCCAATTTTAATAAACTCAGAAGAAGGATAAGTCAAGTCCCACGGAAAGTGTGTCCAGTGAGAAAAGGGGTCCAAGATGGGTAGGAAGCTTTTAAAAAGGAAATTCTAAAGGCACCATTACATGTGGTTTCACAAAAACCTGAGAGATGATCTGAAAGCAAAAAAGGGCATGTCTGGGAAGAGCAAGGTAGTCTGCAAAGGAAGAGCACATGCAGGTAGCATGGAAGTGTAGGGATGGTGCCAGGAAGGCTAAAAGTAGGAACGAAGTGGGGCTAGAGAGAGATGCTAAAGGCAACAGAAAATCCTTCTTCAGGTATGTCCAGAGTAAAAGTCAGAGGAAGGAAATGGGGGTTCGAGGGAGATGGCAAAGTGATAACAGGTGACCTGCACACACTGGTGACTGATCCCAAGAAGTTCTGCCTGCCAAGGAAAGAGTAAAACCTGCCCCTGACATGCACTTCCTCCTCATATTGCTATCTTTTAGCTGCGCTATGCTAATTTGACTGAGCTTCTTACCTACCTACCTATAATTCATCTGCCTTGGACTGATTCAAGTCTGGTTGATTTTTAACTATTATTTCTGAAAGACAATGGCATTACTCCAACCGCAACTGACCTCGAAAGCTCTTATTATGTATTATAATATGCATAATATACTATAGTAATATAGCATATTGTATGTATATAATATAAGCATGCATATTATGTATTAATGTCTTGAATGAGTTGAATAAATGAATTGTAAGGTCACTGAATGAAGACTTAGGAACAACGTTAGATCAACATTATAATCAGAGCAATAATAATTATGCGATGATGATGATGATGATGCCATATTGATTTAATAAGCTTATAATTTAAGTGTAACACCATGGGATGCAGAGTAATATTACACAAATCTCAGTTCATTTCTCACTGGGATAACAAGAAATCACAGACACACACAAGGATGGAAAGTGGAGTCTTTTTATTATTGATGTTTCCTTGATTCCCCCTCATATAGTTTACTGCAGGGTAGAAAGTGCCTCGTGGAGACTGAGTTGTAGAGTTGTAAAATGAAGCTTTTGGAAAGCTGGGGAAAATTGAAATGTCACTCTCTACAAAGCGTTTTTAAGAGGGAAACTAAACATTTATCTTCCCTCATCGCCCACTCGCTACTCAACTCATCCAGTCTTAGGTTCTGGCAGTGCAAAAACTCTGCAAACCAGTTCTGAAACCTTCTTATCACGACGACTTTTACATTCCTTCATTATATATTTTAATGATCACATGGCCATTCCAAGGACAGTGGTTCAGACAATATGTTGAATTAAATACCTGTCTGCTTTTTGGCCTGCTTATATCAGTCTTCTCCAATCTGGTGCCTTCTTCATATTTTTGACTACTATACCCAGCATCCATGACTCTTAACCATGCTGTCCACTAAAAGCATGGATAACTGTGGCAAGCTAATGACTGACCCACTGCACGCCTCCCATGAAGACCAAGCCGAAGCTCCCAGTTTATACTGTTTATTCATGTAGATAAACCCTTTTCTCCCCCTTTGATCGGCTCAAGCAAATGCAACCTTGCTCAGGAGCTTACAGACATACTGAGGTGTGCCACATGGATGAGCTTCATCTAATCTAGCCAACGGCACTCCTGCAGCCTTGATAAGCCTTCTGTACCCAGGAAGAGCTCAATCGAAGTGAGTCTCTCTGTGGAAGCTCAGCTATTTCTAAATGGATCAGGGGCAGGAAGCACACCTGACCTGCCTTTGAGTTTGAATCTGAGGCCTTGCGGAAGCTGAATTGGAGGCCTTTTTCAAGAGGAAGCAGCTCACGGTTTTGTTTGCAAACACAGTGCTATTGTTTAAAAGGTAAAGGTAAAGGGTTCCCCTTGACGTTACGTCCAGTCATGCCTGACTCTCGGGGGGGGGTGCTCATCTCCGTTTCCTGGCTGAGGGAGCCAGTGTTTGTCCGCAGACAGTCTCCATGGTCGTGTGGCCGGCATGACTACACACTGAAGTGCACGGAACGCCGTTACCTGCCCACCAAAGTGGTGCCTTTTTATCTACTTGCATTTGCATGTTTTCGAACTGCAAGGTTGGCAGGAGCTGGGACGGAGCAACGGGAACTCACCCCGTTGTGCAGATTCGAACCGGCAACCTTTCGATCAACCAGCCCAGCAGCACAGCAGTTTAAACTACTGCGCCACTTGCAGTCCCCGATATTGCTTCTGCATTGCCAAAATAACTGTAACCGTAACCATAATGCACCACCAAAAAGAGGACAAAAGGGGACACTGCTTTTCTAATTGCAAGCAAATAGAAAAGATTACTGTAGTTTAGAAGAATACAATATAATTCACCATGATGAACAAGATCATGACCAGTTATTTATTTATTTTATTTACATATATTCATAGGCTGCCTATAATTGCTGAGGCCTTCCTAGGCGGCTTACAATGTATTGTAAGTTACTTACAGTTAGTATTCCCCGGCAAAGGCTGCTGCCTGGTACCAACTCCTGACAGGCAACTTCAGGGCCCTTGCTCTGCCGTCTTGGGGGTCTTGGACTTGGTCATACGGTGGACCCTCCACAGATGGACTGTCTCCTGTCTGTTCTTCAAACAGGGGACTGTCCTTTGCAGAGTTGGACATGTAGTCGCCCTAGTTAAGGCACTGCAGTAGGAACCCTTTCCATCTCTTTTGGCTTCATCATCACTGAGGGTGAGAAACAGCATGATCCTGGAGGCTTGGCTCTCACACAAGATCAGAAGTGAAGACAAGGAGGAATGATTCATGTTTGCTCTCTCAGTTGCCAAAAGGGTTGGCAGGTGGGGACAGGAAGCATGCCAGGCAGAAGTGAGCGCGCTCTCCCTCTCTCTCTCTCCCTCCCTCTCTCCCTCTCTCTCATTTGCTCTTTCTGCTAGATCCATGCAACCTCCACCCTGTCAGGCAGATGCTCTTCCTCAATCACAGGCCCTGTAATGGTCTTCCAGGGCCGAATAAGATTTATGTGGCATGGCTGCAATGCACGCTAATTAGCGCACACAATTACGGATTCATGCCAGCTCCACCAATGAGGGGAAAACAGTTCTGCTCCTTACAGAAAACACATTGAGAGAACCCCTGTCCTGCTTTGCAGCCTTCAACTGGCCCCCACGTTTTACAGGCTGGGCGTCCTGGCAATTGGGGGGAGATGGCATTGCCCTCAGCATGTGCACCCCTGACCCTGAGGAATGTAACCGCATCATCATTCAAAGTTGCCCTGGCTGCATTATTTCTGTTTATTTTTCTCCTGTCTACCTGCATCCTTCACCAGAGAGCTGCACTGTCAGTAACATTCTTGGAGTTTGGGGAATTTCAGTGACAAAATGCACAGATCTGATGTAGCTTTTCCCGTCCTCCTTTCCTCCTTTTCTTTCTCCTCGGCCCCCAAAATCACAGCATTACTAGATGAGATACACAATAAGAAAAATGTCCTTAAATCCTTTCAACCTCGTCACACCCTGAGTGTGTTTGGCTGCTGCTTGGATTGTGCCCTCCCCGTTAGAAACCCCCCGTGCCGTCCGTTCATTTTCCAACCTCATCATCTTCCACATAATTCCGCAGATGAAACCAATAGGCTTCAGGGAGCTTAAAGCAACATTATTTTATGATGATGATCGGGGAATGAATAAAAAGAGAATGTGGAAACAGGCATATAGATTTGCCATATAAAACAATACTTTTTCCTCTGCCTTTTCAAGAGGAAAGGAGCAGGCGCGCGCATGGGTCCCTGCTGTAACTCAGCAAACATGGGGTCATTAAATTGAGTGTGATGGGTGAATCTTGACATTTAAGCTGCATATTTAACGAGGCTTTGGCGCTGCTATGTTCCAACAGGGAAAAGAGAATAATTCGCTTTTCAAACTCAGGGCTTGCCTTGTTTTAAATATTAAAGGTAAATGTAATTATTTTTCCTCCAGCATGTAACCACGTTACACCCCCAAATATTTCCAAAGGGCCAAATCCTAAGGCATTAAATATTTTACTGCACTAAATTTTAATTAAGGAGGACCGAATATTTGTCCTCTTCTCTTTGCTCTGGTTCATTCCTTTTGTCTGAGCAATCTTGGAGTAATGATGCTGCTTCATGGAAAATAGCGAGCAGTGTAATTAAAGATTCCGGGAAACCGGTCTGGTCTTCAGAGAATCCAATACATGCAGATGGCATGGTGAGCAATAGACCCTTCTGCAAAAATGTTATCAAGGAAATTACATGTATATTTTAGTGTTCCCCCAACTCCGGTGCATTATGCTTCTGATTTCAAATTGCATTCATCATCATTTCCATTCTTAATCTGAGAGGGAAGAGCTATTTTAGAATGTGAGCAGGTGTTTTCCACCAAACCGGCAACATCCACCTGCAACATGTGGGGCAGAGTTCTGCAAGAGATGGAACACTTTTCTTTCTTGGTCTGCACTGGAGTGGAGCTTCCATCCCAGGGACTCCACAAGTTGTCCTAGAGAGATTCTTAACCACAAATGGTGTTGGTGGCCACAGAGGTCCTTCCAGCACCTGGCACAGCATTATCAGCCATGGTACAGGTGATCCCTACACAGCTGTGGCTGCTAGGGTGGCCATGTGGCCTATTGTTTTGCAGACGGCACTCCTCCATTTGAAGGCTTGCTTGAGGTTTACTCTCGGTGTGAAGGTATCCTGCCTGGGCCAGAATCAAGGGGTGGCAGTGGTTGGGCACCTGCTGAAGGGCCCTAGGGATGTGTGGGGAATCCATCTGGGGGGGGATTTTGGCTTCCCTTGGCTTGGCTCCCCCTACTCCAGTTCACTTTGACGTGTCCATGAATCTGCACTCCGGTTGAGAACACCCCGTTTTCACTTGGCACTTGCCCAGAATTGCGCCCCACACAGCACAAGGATCACCTCCTTCCCAACCTCATGGGGCAGACCATTTTGCCCCGTTGCACAAGCTGCAGAAGGTTGTTCACACGGTGCTCACCAGGAATGGAGCCCTTGCTAATGGTGCACAGGCAGCCTCCTTGACTCTCACCACGTGCTGCACAGGACATGGAAAACGTTTGCACAACCTTAGTTCTGCAAGAGCTGGTGGAGCTCATCTTGGCTTGGCTTGCCTTCTAAGGCAGATCCAAGCATGGGAGGAAGGCCACAAACACCGGAGGGGTAGATTCCATGGACAGTCAACTCATCCCTTAGGAGCCCCACTGGAAAGATTTGCTCCTCCTCTTTGCCCTTGTTCACCCACTACTGCTCAATGGTGGTGGCGGCGGTGCGGTGGTGGAGCAGGAGATGGCCCTGCCTAGGGCCCACTCGCTCCCTCAATTGGAATTATGACTGGGAGGAATGCAAGTCATCAGCAGCACTGGAGCAAAGGGTGGAAGACGAGATGTGTGTGTGTGTGTGTGTGATAGGCTACCACTGGGGCCAGGGAGAACACCGCTGGTGGTATTTTGTCCAGGGCCCAAGAAGAACTGTGGTTCACTCCAGTGGTTGCAGGAGTCCAGTTGGTCCCATTCCCATGTTAATCCACTTTTTAAAAAAACCTGCCAAAATTTTGCCCTTACGTACATAGTTTGATATGCATTTCCAAATGCAAGGTTTGAACCTAGAACTGCAACTGGGTATTTGGAGCACCTGCAGCTTTATTCTGGAGACACCAGGAAAGGCGTCCACCCCAAGAATGACAATTCCAGTAAATCACACTAACAACGTTTCAACAAGACATTCCCTAAAGGCAAAATTACCACCAGCTGCAACAGTGATTTATCAGGGACAATTTCCAGAAAAGAGATGATAGATACCGCAGACAGATAGATACAGGCAGAAAGATGCACCATTGGGTTACGGTATTTGGTCTGTGAAATGATCACAAATAATTGGTGCTGACAAGAAACCAGTTTTCAAAGATTAGGTGGGAGGTTGCTGGACTTGAACTATGTAGAGGTTAATTATATTCGGCTCCACTCTGGCCATGGACTCTTTCTAGTCTTAATGCTGCTGCTTGACAAATCATGTGTCACTGGAGAGATGGATAATATTAATGGAGTAGTGAAATTTCATATCTGTTACAGAAACTTGCCATACCAGGGGTTGGGGAGGAGGAGGAGGGGCAGAGGAAGCAGGCCAGTTAGGGATAAAATTAATTTCTAATCTGAGGTCATCTTTTGGTTTAACAAGTATTTAATTTGGCTTAGCTTGGATTTCATACATTGCATCTGGATTTTCTCCTGTTCTGTTTGATGGATTGTAATGCTTGCTTGTGAAATAGCAAATTGGATTATTGGGTCTGCTGGCAAGCAACCCTAATCTAGTCTACTGCAATTATTGTGCTCCCCAAAAAGTCTGAGGAGCCCTGTATCTGATTTCAACATGTCTACTCTCTTTAATTATGCTGGCTAAGTCTGGATCCAACCCCATCCATAAGCGTGATTCAGTCTAGATCTAGTTTCTCTCCTTCTCTCGCCCACTTTCTCTCTGAGATAGAGACTCTGCTTCAAAGCAACCTCTAGACTTGATATGTAGCAGAAGCCTAAAGACAGTCCTCATGATGAAAATTGATTGCTAAGCCGGTGACTCATCTGCTTCAGGAAGTAAAGGCTTCAATCTATTAGCTGGTGTCCTGATGGGTCAAGCAGGACATGGGAAGGAATTTGCATTAAATTGATCCGAGTCTGTTCCTCCTTAAAATAAGATCCTTTAATCACAGGGAAATCTTCACATTGATCTAGACAGAGGCCTGGGTTTCTTATGGGAAGGAAGAACAATGAAGAGAAAATGGAATAATTTAGAAGTGTGTACATATGTTTGTGAGCACACACAGGTATGCAGGAATAGGTGGGATTCTATAGCACAAAGAAAGGTATGGCACAATCAAAAGCTTGAGTTAGCTTTGTTATTTTGATTGGCTAAACATGCCCAGTTCTCTCAATCTCTCCTCAAAGGGCTTTGTTTCCAGTCTCTGGATTATCCTTGTCACCCTCCTCGGAACCCTTTCCCCTTGTCTACATCATTCTTCAACTGCGGTGCCCAGAACTGGACACAGCACTCCAGATGAAGCCTAACCAGTGCTGAATAAAGGGGAACTAGTACTATGCAATTTGGAAGTGGTGCTTCTATCAATGCAGTCTAAAACAGTATTTTCCCTTTTAGCAGCCACATCACATTGTGGACTCGGACTTAGCTTGGGATCGCCAGCGATTTAAGGATCCTTCTCGCTTGCAGCCAGGTACTGTACAGCCAGGTATTCCCCATCTTGTAGTGATGCATTTGCCTTCTTTCCGCTAGGTGGAGCGCTTGACGTTTGTCCCGAATGATTTTTTTCTGTAGTTTTCAGCCAAGCCTCCAAACTATCAAGATCACCTTGAATCGTCTTTCTTTCTTCCAAGATATCAGCCATCACACCCAGGTTTGTGTCACCCGCGCTTCTTTATCCAAATCATTGGCCTCAGTTCCTTCCTAGCTTTAGCCTTTCTGGTGCCAGCCCTGCCATTTCCTTGCTACCTGCCTGCTTTGTTCCTTTGTCACTTGTGCTTTGTCACTTGGCCCGCCGTCAATTTCCTACGCTTGTCCTTTTTGCTTTCAGATCATATCTCAGCTTTTTATGAAGCGATACGGACTTCTCTTGTCTTCAACCCATTTTTCCTTGTTGGAATGGTTTGTGATTATGCCTTTAGAATTTCCTTTAAAAAATGCCATCTATCTTGGATTCCTTTTCTCACTGGAATCACTTGCAATGAGACTTGACTTATCATTGTTCTGAGTCTATTAAAATGGGCTTTCCTAAAATCCAAGGTACATGTATGGCTACATGTGGATTTTGCTTCCTTTAATATCAAGAGTTCACATACGGCATGGTCACTTTCCCCCAGATTTCCTGTAGCAGCTACTTTGTCCACCAGGTCTTCCCATTCCTCTTGTTCTTTCCTCCACTTTCTGTTGGAGGAATTTATTGGGAAACATATCAGTAATCTTTTCAAGGGTCCGTGTTCCATAGAATTTGTCTCTCAACAGATATCATAATGATGAGATTGTGCCTCCTTGAAACCCTGGCAAGTTGCTTTTCAAAAGTTTCATCCACATCTTCTTGCTTGGATGGTCAGTAATAGACTCCAACCATCACGTTCCTTTTATTTCTTGCTCTATTTATATTAATCCAGGTGCTCTTGATAGGACTACTAAGTTAAGTTCATCCTCCTGTAGTTCTGTGCAGAGATATGAATCGTTAACATACAGTGTGACTCCTCTCCACTATCTGTTCTTCTTGAACAGCTTATATCCTTCCATTGTTGAATTCCAGTCATGGGACTCTCCCACCAAGTTTCAGTTATAGCTATCAGGTCATATTCAGCCTCCAAGAGATTAAGAATATTAAGAGTTTAAGTTCGTATTAAGAGTTCAAGTTCATGCTGTTTTTCATGAACATTCAACATTTCAACAAACATTCATGTTTCCCATACTCTGGGCCTCAGCATTTAGATGTCCAAGACCATGTGCCTTATGCTCTAGCTTTCTTCCTTTGTTGTTTGGAAAGCTATTACTGGGCACTGGTTGAGACGCCCCTCTGTTGTGGTGCATAAGCCTTTGTCTATTGTTATGTTCAGGTTATTTCCATGCCCCTGTAGGATTCAGTTTAAAACCTTTCTGTTAAACTTCGTCATGCTGGGGCCAGATTCTTGCCAGTCCTTGTAAGGTGCGACACATCCCTTGCCAGCAGTCCCTCTTCTGGGAAGTGCAGCCTGTGACCAAGTCAGATGGGCTGACCATTCTCGGAAGTGCCTGTCTCACAGCCATGTCTCCCACTCAGCCTTCTGTGGTGAAACAGATTTTGAGGCTGAGGAAGCATTTGAGGGGTGCTTCTCATTGGCTTCGATACACCTTTTTTCTTGCACCACCTCCTGTGGGTGGTCCTTCTTCATTAGGTTGAACTGTCTTCAGTTCACGTGGAGGATGGAAGGTTGCTCAGCTCAGCCTCTCTCTCTTTCTCTCTCTCTCTTGGATGGCTTAAGAGAGCATGGGAGGAAGGAATCAGCTTGCATGGATCGGAAACTTGGCCCATCAACCGCTGCTTACTGGGCATGGAGTAGCACAATCAGGGACCTCTCAGCTTGCCTTTATGGCAAGCTATTACTGAAAGGCCCGGATCTACAGCTCCAGGTATCCATGGACTTGAGCCAGAGTAGCATTGGTCATTAGGAGGCTGTTGAATGCTTTCAGCAGCCTCAATCAGGGACTGGTTGCCCTCGTTTAACCTTTGCTTAGTCATCAGCTCACTGTAGATCTTTATTTGTTAAGGTTAATAAAAGCAGGAACCGTTTAGCCCAAGCTGCTGGCTGGTGCTTTCATTCTTGTGGCAGGAGGGCAAAATTAAGCCACCAAATATTAACCTTTGAAAGCCCGAATACCCAGGACAGATTTCAGCTGCAGCCTAAAGGATCGTAACAAAAATAGTGTGCCACAGACCTGGGAGGAGGTTCCACACTAGGAATACAACTGGCAACAGTGTCCTCACTCGAGCAAACCCCGTCCCCCCAAATGGCACAACGGCATTCGGTGCATTCTGATCACTCATCTGCCCAAATGAGCAGCTCCCTACAAAACCGATCCACTGATTGCCTACTTTAATGTCTTTTAAACCTGTAAAGATGGTTCTGTGTAGTCAAGCACCAGGGAGCAGACAAGCAATCCAACTCTGAATTTTCTAAAAAAGAAGGCTACTTTTTTTGCTGGGGTCTGTGTCTGCTTATTTTAGTTAGATGTCATTATATGTGTATTGCTAGCATTTTTGTTTCCAGAAATAAATATAAGGACTCTTAGCTATCATGTAATAGAAATTACAGCTATAAAATGAACACACAATCAAATTATAACTACCAAATGGTTTTTGTACCTTAAAATAGCATCCTGCAAGAAAAGGAAATAATTTTGTCTGACAATTTGTTTCAATTATTAAATGCTCTATTCATTTCATTGCTCAGTTGTTGGAATCACCTTTGTTTCTTAGTGAAATGTATCCATTTTCACCATTCCCATCCATTTTGTTTCCCATTGATCTCAACGGGATCCCATTGATCTCAACGAGATCAACCTTCCAGCTGTTATTCTTCTGCCTATATCTTCTATGTTTTCCACCCAATTTATATGGTCAGACATTTTTTAGCCTTTGAGGGAAACAAACTTCAAATTTCAGACAGAGTGGAAAAGGCTCCCTGGCCGGCCCATTTCATGGGAAATTAAAAAGGCACACGGAGAAGTACTATTCAAGTTAAGTGTAACCTGAGCAATAAAAAACAGGAGGCTAAGCAGGAGCAGATTGGGAATGCAGAGAAGCACAGTACGCAATGGATTTACAGTGCTTGCAAACATAACAGATTATTGGAAAAGCGCGAAGAGAAAGAGCAGAACAAAAGACAAAGTTGATCTCAAGGCAAAACAATTAATACAGGCTAAAAGAAAGCGGGGCTGCTTTGGTTTACCACCCTTTTGGGGCTTCCACAACACTCCCCTTGATTGGAGGGCTCTGCATGGAAAAAAGCCCAATCAGTGAGTTGGATACTGTTCAGGCAGCAACAGCTTTGATGGGACAGTCAAAAGTCCATTTCCTTTTCTTGCTTTCTGTCCCCACTCCTTGAAATGCATGCTGACCTCTTCTGGCTACAAGAGAAAATGACAGTGAGAGAAATGAAAGCACAGAACGAATAGCCATTTTGAGCTCTTTATCTCTCCTCTAGTCCTTTTGGAACAAGCAGAACAAAGGTGACCCTTCCTTTTCCATGTCATTGGTCATGAAGCAAATGGACACACTGATCCCATGGGTTAGAGGAGCCATCGCCAAGAGAGATGCAGCACCAGAACTGTTGGAGGAGCATCAGTGCGGATGTCATTTCAGCTGAACCTCAATCCTCACAGTGGCTGGCAGTGGGATGAATTTTCTCATATAGCTGTGAGCTTTCTCTGCTGTAATGCAAAGTATTTGGGGCCAGCTTGGTTTCAATAAAAAATTAGGGCCTTTTGGCTTTATCAAAGGCCTGCTTTTGATGGGGATGCAAACTGCTATAATTGGCTTGTTGATGTGGATCAATGAAGCCGCCTTCCTCCTCAGGCTCCCCATGGGGATGCAGCCATTTTGACTGCTATGCACTTCAAGGTGTGCCAAATATACTCATCAGTGTTTTGGGACTAAAAGTATCTCTTGTTACCTGAACTGACTCCAGTGCTAGTGTTTAGATTCCACAGGGAATGTGCCGCCATCCAAAAATGAATGGATTTGGGCAGCCACTGAAGAGAGAATGCAGAGTGAGGCCTGCTCCTGAAGGCTTCCATTTTGAAGGAAGGGCTGGAGTGTGGACTGTAGCATAAAGCCTTCATTCGGCCTCAGGCTTGGGCGGGATAAGCTGTTCAGTGGGAGCTCTCCTTGGTGCTGAAATGGCTGGCATGCCTTGCCGCTTCCCCTCTTGAACTGAGCTTCCAGAGCTCTGCCCAGAATAGAATGCAAACCTCTTTCAGCCTGAGGCAACTCCATTTGGATGTGCGTTGGCTGATGGCAAAAGAGGCGGGCCAGAATACCAGGAACTACCAGCCTATTTATGTTTTAAGTTAGCCTTGCGGGAGGCATTTTGGCATGTCAGAATGGGGGAAAAGATAGCACAAATGCCAGCAAGACAGCAGAAGATCGGCAGCAGAAGCCCTCCTCTGGGAACCCTCTCTGATAGATGTTAGGAGACATCCAGAGGAGGGCCTTCTCTGCGCTGGTGCCCTGACTATGGAATGCGCTCCCCAGAGAGGTCCACCTGGCACCGTCATTATATGTTTTTCAGAGTCAGGTCAAGACCTTTTTATTTAATCAATATTTTAATATGTTTTAATGGGAATTGGATTTTATTGTTTGTATTTTATTAATTGCAGCCAGAGTGGAATTGTCAATTTATCTATTTTATCCTGATCTATGTTGTAAGCCATCCAGGGACTCAAGTAATGGATGGCATACAGATTTTATAAACAAACAAACAAACAAATAAAAGATGTTTGGCTGGGGAAGGGATTAGGGCCAGGAGAAGGAGGTGCAGCCATTTGGAGAACCAAAGAGGGACTTGGCCCCAAGCTTGAACTTCTGCACATCCATATACACTGACACGTTACATGGGCAACACAAAGACATCCTGTGTGATGCTACTGTGGGACCGCTCTCTCTCTTGTGATTGGAGAAAACCTGTGTTTATTTCCCAATGAAATTTTAGGCAAATATTCTGCCCTGCAACAACAATTGCCAATTAATAGCAAATATTTTAGCTTTCATAGCCTTCACTTGCCTTCAGTGATATTCAGTAATATTGTACCACCCATGTCAGTAGCTCAGAAAGGAGGGAAAATGTCACTAGATATGTTTTTTTTAAGTGTTCTCCTGGGAAATTATTCTAGTACACAGAAATGAGCAGTTTCTACCAGGAAACCAAACTGGAAAATAGTTCTTTGGAGAAGCCCTAACTATTTCACAGGAAGTTGGACGGACGCGCTCACGCGCGCACGCGCGCGCGCGCGCACACACACACACACACACACAGAGCGAGAGCGAGAGAGAGAGAGAGAGAAGTAGATCCATGGAAAGTTGGTCTAAGTTACTCATGACTAACTCATGTCCCATTGATTCCAAAAGGTCTAATTTGAGGTTGGCTACTTCTGATACAAGCCAGTATATTTACTACTCCACCCATGTAAGACAGGATGGAAACAGATTCGTCATTCAAGGCTATGCTAGCCCTCCATTCTCGCTGCCATCTACATAATCTATTAACCATGGTTAGAAAATTCACTTGGGTAGGCATGCAAGAATACTTTCTGGCAATTTTCTTATTCATGTGAATAGCTGCGGGCAACAGCAAATCCCCAGCCTTATGATGAGGTCATGGGAATCGATCATTTCCAGTAAGTGCTCGCTACGCACAAACCCCATCCTGTTCTAGTCCACATTGTGCTATGTAATTTTCCATTATGTAACTACGTGTGACTTCCACTGAACAGATCCTCTAAGTCTTGTGGAGATTTGCTCTCTGCCTCTTCTTTCAGAAGGACACTATAATTGGAGGACACTGCTGCCATCATTCTTAAGAGTAAGTAGCCAGCTTCTTATCTCTGCCGCATCCTTATTTCTCTAGTTAAGAATGTAGCTGATCACTATAATAGCTTGCTCTTGACCCATGGAAATGCAGAAAGCGCTTCTCCATGGCCTTTTAATCTCAGGTCTGCAGGCTTGTGAAGACTGCTCATGCTACTTTGGATGAATGCAAAGGACTGAAAAAGTAAATGGCATTATGCAGCTTGATATGAAGCAGGTGGCTTCCTTGGGTTTGCTTTTCAATGGGAACCTTCTTAAAGAAAGCCTATTATAGATTGCATGGGAATAGCTTCCTTCTTTGCTATGAGAGCAGTTTTCCCGTGGCCAACAAGATAGGGTTGCAAATGTCGATAGCAATGCTTGGCACTCTATTCTCCAATTCTTTGGGTCGACTCCAAGTTCTGCTCACACTGAGGAAGGAGATGAGTGATCTTTATTATGTCTTTGTGCTCTCTTCCAGCAACCTGGTGGCCAGCTGTGTGTCCCGAAAGGCTTTTCTTGAAACAGAGGGGGCCCTCTAGAGCAGCATGAGTGGGGAGCTGCGGGGACCCTCCAGTGTGGGTCTGCCTAAAAAACCCATTGCCTTCCACTCACAGGCTGCCACAGTCATGGAATGGCCAGTCTGAATATGACTGGACGAGAACATAAGAAGTGTCCTGCTGGATCGGGCCAAGTCCATATGGCTGGGCATTGTTTTCTCACAGTGACCATCTGAATGCACACAGCTAAGACAGCACAGAGCAACATAGAATCCTAGAAGAGTAGAGTTGGAAGGGGCCATGAAGGCCACTGGGTCCACCCCCTGCTGTTGTAGGACACCATGTTGCACCATCCCACTCAGAGGGCTGCCCAGGTTCTTTCTGAATGTCTCCAGTGTGGGAGAGCCCACCTCCTCTCCAGGCAGCTGGTTCCACTGTGGTATTGCTCTGACAGGGAGGAAACTTCTCCTGATGTCCAGCCTGAATCTGTGTTGTCCCAACTTGAATGGATTATTCCATGTCTTACACTTTGGCATCAGCAAGAAGAGATCTTGACCTTCCCCCTTGCCATGCACAGCTGTGGATCCCAGACAATAGATGGTATTTGTTTATTTATTTATTTAGTAAACTTATATTCTGCCCCATTCGCCAAAGCCTCGGGGCGGCTTGCAAACATAAATAAATATCACAATACAATTAAATATAAAATTGCATACATCCTGGCCAAAGTTATTAAAATCAATAAATAAAATCAACAATTAAAATGACATTTAAATAAAAAGGTCTTGGCCTGGCGCTGAAAAGCAAATAACGACGGCGCCAGGCGGACCTCTCTGGGGAGCGCATTCCATAGGTTGGGCACCACCGCAGAGAAAGCCCTCCTCCGGGTGCTCACCCTCCTAATGTCCTTCACGGAGGGCTCCTGGAGAAGGGCCTCTGCTGCCGATCTCAAGGGGCGGGCAGGCATATATGGACGTAAGCGCTCCTTCAGGTAACCAAGTAGGTTAGCACACTTGGAGGAAGAAACAAGTATGTCTCTCTGGGCAGCCTCCTCTCTCTTCAGTCAATGTTTCTTTCATCTGTCAGCTGAACTAACAATATAGTTTAGTTCAGTCCTAGGTTAACGAAAGAAAATGTTTTAGAAGAGAAATTTCTGAGGATGTTCTTAGTGATGCTATTGGACAATTTCTCACCACGGAGTATGTTTGGCAAAGGTTTCCCATGCCATTTTGTGGGAAATTGTGAGTGACCACATTCACTCCAACCTGATAAACTTGCCAGACATTCACTCTGCAGAATGCTGAAGGGGCACTCCCCAGTCAGAAGGATTAGAATCCACATTGGATGGAACAGGGCAGATGGAGAGTCATCCGGGACAGACGAGGAGCTGGAATGGGATCATAGGAGTGTTAGATGCGGAAGGAAAAAGCTTCCAGTTCTGGTTTCTTTCCGTTCCTCATTTTTCTGGACTTACGTCCTGTTTGTTCCAAACACAGACCATTTTTAAGAGTTGCCATGGAATTTCATAAGCATTTCTTATGTGTGTTTCTCCTAATGCACAGATTGGACTTGATAGGAATACTTTTTACCAGCATTTGCCCTAATAGAATGAATTTCTGAATGTCATCCCCCTGAAAAGACACATTGTTACAAATATTGTGCTTTTTGATTGGACCACTCCATTGCAAAAGGCAGGGCAATGCAAATCTCCAAGAATAACTGAGCCTCAGCTCAACAGTGCAAAGCTCAGTCCATTTCTCGTTCGACTGGGGTTAACGTCTGTTTCCCTAGAGAGGACGAATGTAGGCCTTTGTCAGGGTAGCTGGGCCTTCATGAAGACAGCCATGAAACACGGGTAAGCCTCTCCCTTCGTCTGAAACGAGTAGTTCTTAAAACACATTAATTAATCGAGGAACTGGAGCCTAGTAAGTTGTCATTTATCTGTGCACTCAGCATTTTGAGCCTGAGCTAAAGCATTTAATCCAGGATGACATATAATAAATAATTGAGACTGGCCTCTTCACTTGGTACCAGGCTGCAAAGAGCTGCTATCTCAACCAAGAAACCCAGCTGAGGATAAAACAGAGCTCAATATGCCACTCAGCAGTTAGTCCAAAATCACTTGGCCAGGAAATACAAGACTAGAGGGAGAAAGAATGTAAAAAAGGTGACCCACACGGAACCCTCCCCAAAAGAATGCTTTTAATAATCAGAACAATTGGAAATAGAAACTTGCAAAAAGCCACGGAGAGAGAGAGAGAGAAAGAAAGAAACGAGCATCCACTGGAGTGGAAGTCATTCAGCCAAAACTGATGTTAAAAATATCCCAAGGGAAAACTTGTATTCCAGAATTTTATTTGTGCTTGTTTATTTATTTTAGCCTTTTTATTTTAGCTATTTTATTTTACTTTATTTTATTATATTATTTATGCACTATGTTTCTAGGAAGAAAACCAGCAAACAATGCAGGAAAACTTCCACTATACATGGAGGGATGGAAGGATGATGGTGCACGTTGCATCATGGAGGCTGGGAAGATCCACAGATCAACTGATTTGGGGCGGAAGGAAGGGAAATAGACCCTTTGGTGTCGTCGTGGGGTACGGCCTGGCACAGTCCAGGAATGCTGACTAGGACTCGTGAAAGGTCAGCTGGGTCACTCCAGCCCTTGCACAGGCCTAACGAGGTCCACAGGTCAAAAGTTCTCCTCCCCTGATCTTCTTGTGCCTGGCAGTCCGCATATTTATTTTATTTATGAGATGTCTAGACCTCCACATTCCAGGATGGAGATTTTGGAGATGTGAACAATAAAAAAGAATAAAAGAATGTGTTAAAAGCAAGATCAGTAAAACCATAGCTGCTGGGATCAAGAAGTCTTCTAAAAGACTCCTAAAAGTGTTTTTAGGAGACACCAAAAACAATATAATGTTGGTGCTTGCCTGTGATGCAGAGGCAGAGTTGAACCTGAATGAACTTGCTGTGCTGAAGGTTTTCCTCTGGATGAACTCCAGTCAGGCCTTAGGTCTGCGTGGAACCATCAGGGACATGCTGTGTCATGTAACGTGGTGTCGTGCAACAGCAGGGGGTTGGACTTGATGGCCTTCGTGGCCCCTTCCAACTCTTCTATTCTATGATTCTATGACCTCTATGAGAACATTAATAGGGAGAAGGCCTTCTCTCAGGTCTCCTGATCCCAGGTCCTTCAGAGCTTTCTATACTAGCTCCCAAAGCTTCAATCTGGCCTGGTAGAAAACCGGCAGCCAAAGCGACTGGGTGCTGAAATGGGGCACCTAGACATTCTGCACTTGTTTCTGGAGATTGCTAGTCTATGGAGCACTGTGGCCAAGCTCATCGGGTCCAGGAGAGGCCATAGGTGGTGAGCTAGACAAAGCTGGTAAAGGGCACGCTGGGTCACCATTGCAACCTTGTCCCTCATCCACAGTGTCCATAGGGGAGAACCGTATGGATACGTATCTGCTCTTTCAGAGAGAGAGTGTGGCCACACCCTGAATGCACAGTGAGCCTGCAGCCCAGGACCAGGACCACCTCACCTGCAGGGTCTCCATCTAGCCAGGGCTCTGCTTCCATTTATTGACCCTCATCCAGCCCATCGCTGTGTCTAGACTCCCTTCCACAGCTTGCCCATTCTTATGCCAGAGGGTGATCCAGCTGCATCTCAGCAGCATCCTGATAACACTTGGCTCCAGATCTCCTAATGACTTCTAGCAGTAGCACCACAGAGATGTTAAACCACACTGGAGACAAGGTGTTACCTTGTGGAATCCCATAGCTCAGCTGCCAAGGAACCAATTGACCGTGCAGGTAAGAGGGACCACTGCAGTCCAGCATCTCCTATGCCCAGCCTGTGGAGCCCATATGGCACAATACCAGGCTAGTGGTATTGGCAGCTGAAGAGAGATCAAGCTGAATTGACAAGAAAATGAGCACATTTATGCAAATTTGTGTAGTTTTTGTTTTCTTTTGTGCCAAATCATGAGTAGCTGCCGTACTTGAATAGGAACAGCATGTGACTTAGCATAGGTCCCATTGATTTCAATAAGTAAGGATAACTAAATCTGGGTCTAATCTGAACTGTTCAATTCAATTTAGTGACAGCAAAATTATTTTCGTGCAAGTATCCATCGCTGCTACCTCCAAACACTTCACCTAAGAGGAAAAATCGTGCTATACTTAAGGAAAATGCAGAAAAAAATTCCCTCCCCCACCCCCTTTCCCAGGATTCCTTGATGGGTTCTGTGCAATATTTAAAAGATTTTACCACGAGTTGCCAAGCCCCTGTTTGACTCGCCTCTTGACATCGGATCCATCCCACGTTAGCCTACGTTCCCCCATTCTCTTTTCCATTTCAGACATTCAGGGCCCTGCAAAATAAAGCTACAGATTCTTTCTTTCAAAATGAAGGAAGGAAGCACTGTCCCCACTCTGATTTGGCTTTGTGAGGTCATGACACAGCTGCAGCTGTTTGGTTATACGGCACTATGATGTCAGCATTACATCATCCCCAATTGTCTGGGTCAAGCATGCACCAAAAGCAGAAGTCTCCCTCCTTCCTAGGCCAAAAACACTCCTGAAAGAGGCAAAGAAAAAGAAAACCAGCAGAGCTCAGAGGATGGAGTGCAGGAGTTAGTGGGGAAAGGAGGATGGAAAGGCCAGGATACAAGTCATGATGGAGCTGGGCAAAAAAACCCATAACAAATGAAAAGATCCTCAGGTGGCACAGAAAAGTCTTCACCTGGCATGATGTTGGTACCACAAAAGCTCCTCCATCATTGGTGTGCCACCACTGAAAAGGCCCTGCCCGGTGGCCAGCCATCATCTCTTTCCTTGGGGTGGTTCTGGGAACTGAGCAGGTATACAGGGGAGAAGGCGATCCTTGTACACTGGCTCACCTGCACATACCTAGTCATACTAAAGGATAATTCAGACAAGTCGCGTGCCAGTTTCCCCAGGTAATTATTATGCACTGCAGATTAATGTTTGCATCATCAAGGTTCACATGATAAACAAACTTGTGCTTCTTTATGGTTTGACAGATTTATATGGCACTTTTCATTTTTACCAGAGATCTCCAAGCAGTTCACAAAATAAAATCGGAAGAAAAGACAATAAAATAAATCAATTAGCCCTTGACACAGTAAAAGATTCACCATAAGTAGGGGGAACTGGACTCCCTCCCTCCATCAATTCAGCCTTTTCATCAGACATAAACCAAATAGCCCTGGAAGATCCAAGTTTAGAGCAAATCAGCTTCAGATTATGGCTGATAATTGAGGAACTTGTTGAGCCATTTAAAGGACAAGGGTTGAAAAATCTGTGAAAGACAAATCAATAAAACCCTTTGGTTTTTCCATAAATCCAGACTCTTTCCTCACAATAGCTTTTGTTTATGGGGCTGTAAAGCGAAGTCATGGCCACCAGACTTCACCCAAATTTGTTTCTACAACTTCCCAGTGACTGCGGAAGGGCTGCAGGGAACTTGGCCACTCGGGAGAGAGGCTTGGAACACCGGCCTAAAAGGGTCTGCGTTGTAGACTCCCTTTCCTTGCAGAGAATTAGGAATCCAGAAAGAATGAGCCATTTTTGACGTCTTCACTCTGTTTCATAGAAAGGGTGAGGCATCTGTTCATATTACATCATCATCATCATCTTCATCTTGACCACCACACTGCATTGATATGCTGCCTTTTCCTTCTTGTGTGCCTTACATTTTATTGTTACAACAACCCTATGAGGTAGGTTAGTCTGAGAGTGCATGACTGGCCCAAAGTCACCCTGTGAGCCTCTTGGCTGCATGAGGACCAGAACCTGGATTTCCCAGGTTCCCAGTCTAACACTAACCACTACACCACTCTGCTATCCTGTGCTATTTTGTTGCCTGTCGCAGTGGACAAGGAGCTTGGAGGCTGTCAATCTACTCTCAGTTTTGCAGTCAGAGCACTGCACAAAGAAGTGTTTCCTTTCCTATTTTTCTACTGTATCATTTCTAGGTGGCACTTTGGTAGAGCAGAATAGCCCATATACCTAACTGGGAAAACACTTTCTTCCTCTGGCATAAGTAATACTGCCCACTCCTTGCTTTAAAAAAACAAAATGGAACTTACCAAAACTGCTCATTAAAAACAGAACCAAAAATGGAGGCTCACAAATTAGTCCTGCAGGTAGGGGACAACATGCACATGGAGCTGGCCTTCCACAGAAAAATATGGCAGCTTTCCCCTCATCACACGTGGAAGCCGGATGGCCTGGCAGCGGCCGGATGCTCAAGGGCTGCCCTGAAGGGCTCGCAGAGCTCTCTCTTCCAGGAGAAGGGAGTAGCTGGAGGGTGGCTGGCCTGCACTCACCTTGGGAATACTTGCTTTCCCAGATTTCCAACCCAGGGATCAAGTGCTAGAGCCAGGAAGAGCAGGAAGCAAGAGCAGTATCGGGGAAGGAGACGAGACTCGGGGAGTGGGAGAGAATTTGCATGCTGGCTGGGAAGGGAAGGGAAGGGAAGGGAAGGGAAGGGAAGGGAAGGGAAGGAGTTCATGATCCCCGGCTCAGATTGTTAAAAAGACTTCCAGGGTTGCAGCTTGGCTGTCTATCTCATGCCAAGTTTATGAGCCTGAAACATCCATATTTCCAGCCCAGGGAATATGATTCACATCCCCATAATTTTCCAAAGCTTAGTTCTTGAAAGATCTGGGAAGAATGGTGATAATCTGGTTGAACTTGTATCACTTGCATTTAATCAGATCCCCTGGGCTGAAGATACCACAGCTGTTTTCATGCTCAAATTTACAAGATTTCACCCGCAGGAATGTCTACTTTCCTGAAAATCCAAGAGCTAGAAAAACTGCTCTCTGAGTCCCGTCCCCCCTCCCCACCGCCACCCTGCTGCCAACAATATCAGCAGGTGCTTTTTTGCAAGTATGGCTTGGAACAAACTTAGCCATGATGAAAAGCTGCTCAATTTTGTTGCTGCTAAATCATTTGGAGTTTGATTGTCCTTGTAAGCTGGATTTTGCTTCTGATCTGGCAAATATAAGTTTAGAGGAGTACACAGGAAGACAAGAAAAATCCACTATGTGCATTTAGGATTTTTGAACCCTACTCAAGGCCTTTGCGTAATTTCCAGTTCAATTAGACGGGGCTGTTTCTTGGGGTCAAACACACGCTTTGCACGCAGAATATGCCAGATTTAGTCTCCGGTACCTGCAGCTCAAGCTAGTCATCTTGGTTTCTCGTTTTCTGATCTAAAGGAAGAAATCTATCAGCCAGTAGCAGATATGTCAGCACAGCTGCTTTTGCACTGAGGGAGGTATTCTCCAAACTGTGCCCCTTGGCACTTGGTGCAGCATCACGGGAGACCTGGGGCCAAGGAGAGGCTGTCGGCGTGCTTTGTGGGAATCCTGCCTCTCTTTCCAGGTTCCTTGTCTGTCTGGTTTATTGTGCCTGGTGCTGGGCCCGCAGGATGGATTAGGAGTTCTGTTGGTCTACCACCCACCCAACTGCTCAACAGGTTCCCTCTCTGAGCAGGCGTGCGCATGTGTGTGTGTGTGTGTGTGTGTGTGTGTGGAGGTGGCATAGAACAATGGCAGGAAGTCATAGCATTGCACTGCTGAAGACTGATTTCCCCAAAATCAAATATTAAAGGAGAAACTTAAGGTGTCCCTGATGGAAATACTTCATGGCTATCCTTCTATTCTGCCTCCAGTTTCAATTCAGAACGAGAAACAGGTGCCTCTGCTCAGAGAAATTTGGGCACAATGCATGAAAGTCTGAATGGCTGTTGACAATTTGAAAAGATCCAGGCTGAAGTGGGAGCTGCTCTTCATCCCTCTGCAAAGGGAGTTTCCTTTTATCCAGAGAGATGAAAACACAAGGTTCTTTGCAATGACATTTTCCTGCAGACTTCCAATGCACACTTGCTAAGACATGAACATGACAATAGCTTTATTCATCCTTCCCTCCCCAGGCTATCCACATGCCCTGCAGCCATTCTTGGGAGCATTCACCAGGAATCCCTTGATTTCTGCTGCCAAGCTGTGAAATTTTATGCTCCTCCAATCCTCTTAATAGGTGTGGACTTAGCTATTAAGCAACCTTGCCTGGAGGATGAGAGCAAATTTGACAATCTCATATGTTAGATGAGAGAAAGATTGCTGAAAGACAGATTAGATACACTGCTACATCCCTGTCTCTTAGTGCCTTTTCTGATTGCGAAGAAGCATCCTTCGAGAGAGAGAGAGAGAGAGAGAGAGAGAGAGAGAGAGAGAGAGAGAGAGCGCTGAAGATAGAAGGAAAATATTCTTCATGCTAAGAGGAAAAATATAATCCATCTGTGTTAACTTCCAGAAAGAATCTGGAATGAAAGAAAGCATTCCACAAGTGTTGAAAAGCTAGGTCAATCCATGTCTGTTCACATGTATTCAACCCTAAATCCATTCCATGAAAATTCTGCATCTGTCTGCTGTAAAATCACACAAAATCTACATTTTTGTATGAACTTTTCCTAATATACACATTCTGTATACAACTTTCCCCTCTATAGGCATTTTTGTATGTAATTTCCCTGGAACTGCACTTTATATTTTTTCAAGAAAGCAGTTTAAATTATTTTGGAATAGAACTTAAAAGTACACCTCCTTCATGGACTGTATAAATATCCACATTCAGTTTTTTGGTGCTTGAAATAAAAGTTGCATAAGAAATGTATTCAGGTCTTAAGACATGGACACTTCCCAAAATGACCACAACAGTGACAGCTTTCCAAAGTGACACCTGAATGTCATTTTCGTTTTGGTTATCACATGGAAAAAGCAAGAAAAATTGAACTTGTACGAGTATGTTTGTTTGTTTATTTATTTTTCGATTTATATCCTGCCTTTTTCCTACAAAGGGCTCAAGGCAGCTTATATCTCCTCCTCCATCTTATCCCCACAATAACAACCCTGTGGGGTAGGTTGGGCTGAGAGTCTGTGACTGGCCCAGTCACCCAGTTGGCTCCATGGCTGAGCGGGGACTAGAATCCAGATCATCTGAGTCCCAGTCCCATGCTCTTAACCACTACACCACACTGGCTTTATAATACTTGTATCATGTAGTGATGAGGTGGTGAGGTCTGCAAGCCGGAAAAAGTTAAGGTGTCATCCACCTGAAACCCTCTCAGCTCGGAGCTTTGCAGGCATCTTGTTAATTACAGGAGAAGTGTAGAAGCAAGAGTTGGCTCTCCCATCCTACAGAAGATATGGAGAGCTGAATCCCCCTATCGTGGTGGAGTCTCACTCCTCTGTTCCCTGCCTCCTATGGCTGTCAAGATAAGACAATGCCCTCAGTTTCCCTCTTAATGGAAGCAGCACCCTTGCCCGGGCCAGCTAAGGGTAGGATTCTGCTTGCCTGCCTTCTGTGACGAACCACAGAGGAAAACCACAAGGGTGCCATTTTGTGATGTGCCCATGACTGGCGTTGGTGCATTATACATCTTGACTCAGCATGGATTTCTCCCTGGGCTATAATGTGTTGTTGGTTGTCCAATGCATTTGAACAGGGCAAATATGTATGTATGTATGTATTTAAAACATTTCTATGCTGCCCCCATTGCAACAAAGCCTCGGGGCGGCTCACAACATTCATAAAAATACAATCAATAATTTAAAAACTGGTACCATCTCAGCTATATATTAAAATCTATAAATACAATAATAATAAATTAACAGTTAAAATAACTTTTAAATAAGAAGGTCTTCGCCTGGCGCCGAAAAGCAAATAATGACGGTGCCAGGCAGACCTCTCTGGGGAGCGCATTCCATAGGTGGGACGCCACTGCAGAAAAGGCCCTCCGGGTGCTCACCCTCCTAATATCCTTCACGGAGGGTTCACGGAGAAGGGCATCCACTGCCAATCATAGGGGGCGGGCGGGTGGGCATATATGGACGCAGACGTTCCTTTAGATAGACGTTCCTTTCTTGCATTAAACTTCCATGGATGGAAGTTAGAGACATCATTCTCTCTAATACTGAAGTATCAGGATGGAAAGTAAATGGGTCTTTAAAAGATGTCGCAGTTACTATAAATTTCTCGGCATGAAGAACTGTATCTATAAATTAAGGCAACAAAGAGCTGTGAGTTTCCAAGAGTTGCAATCACCTGATAGGAATTAAGCCCATCAAGAGAACACATTCTAGAATACCTCAGCCCATTGTCTGGAAGTGAAATTTGCAAATTAACAGTCATGGAGCTCATTGGGTGACTTTGGGCCAGTCACAGACACTCAGCCCAACCTAACTCACAGGGCTGTTGTTAGAATAAGACTGAGGGGAGGGGGAGGAGAATGGTATAAAGCTGCCTTGAGTTCCTGGAAGGTAAAAAAGGCAGGATATAAATGCAGTAAATAAATGAATGAACAAGCAAGCAGTCTTTCAATGCAAATAACAGGAAGTCCTATTTTGCTTGTGTTTTTCAACTACTGTTTTGTCCCACACGACAAGAGACTTGGGCAGCTCAGCAAGAGACTATGGAGGGCCAGGGTTGTCCCTCTGGGATGCAAGAAGGCCCTCTTACAGTTGGCATGCAGGGAGGGGTGCAGCCAACATCTTCTGCTTGCAGTCCAGAAACTCTAGGTTATCTATCCTACAGCAAACCAGTCATGTATATTTACAATGCATTGTCTTTATTTCAGGGTCATGAAGCTAGGCATTAAATATTTCAAAAGCAGGCTTGTGTATTCTAGTGTATTTTAAGCATGCGTGTGTCATGGATAGAACACTAAGTCGAACATTTCTATCATTTCTAGGTGGAAGAAAAACACAAGCAAATGTTTAAACAATGAAAGCACTCCCCAGCCAGCACATGCGATGCAAAAATGGAGTAGATATAACAGAATTATTTGCCTTAACATATCCTACAAACCTGTAATAAAACAGAATGATAAAGTTTTGAAATCCATCCGAAATTAATATACTTTGACTACTCTGTTCTCATCTCAGCAAATAATGCTTGATGTGCTTCAGTGCACACTGATAGAGACACACTTCCATTTTTATGCAGATGAAGCTCCTCTTCCTTCTTTGGCAGAGAGCAGTCAAGTAGATTGACATTTTGTTTGTCATGCAAGATATTGATGGCAAACCGAGTGATGCCATTCATGTATTAAAAGATCTAACATTTAGGCTGCAAACCTATACATAATTACCTGGGAGTATGTCTATCTGAAGGCCATGGATTTACTTCTGAATAGACCTGAATAGGATTACGATATTTGAAATACTTCCTTATGTTCTGCTCCCTCTGATTTAATTTAATTCAGCACCCTGCACTAAGAAAAATGGAGAAATGTTTCCTAACCTGAGTCCAAAGTGGTTAATAGGTAGAAAGAGCAGGGATCTCTTCATCCTCCAGACCTCCTCCTCATGGCCGTTTTCCACCCAGGAAAGGGTGCTTTCCAGGGGAGGGTCTGGAGCACTGGAATGAACCTGAGCCAATGGCCGGCCTCCTCTCTCCCCTGCACCCCTTGGACACCCATTTTCCCCCTCCAAGGCCAGTTTGTAACCTGGAGGAAGAGGGCAGCTGGTATGGTTATTTCCATGCCTGCTGCAATGGGGAGGGTGGGTTTGACCTTCCAGTTTCCAGCTCTGAGATCACAGGTTCAAGACTCCAAAGAATCCTACTGGAGCTCTGGTGGTGTTCAGCTTCAACCTCTCTTGTTCCATCTTCCTCCTCCTTCCTTCCTTCCTTCCTTCCTTCCTTCCTTCCTTCCTTCCTTCCTTCCTTCCTTCCTTCCATCTTAGAAAAAAAAATCAAAGTTTTATACAACATTATCTGGAAAGAAACTAAACAAAGCATCATGCAATCATTTTGTTAACCGATTTCCAGCAAATTAAATCCTGAGCAAGAAGCACAAGTATCAGTGCCAGTTGATAAGAAAAGAAATTTAAAGGTCATTTAACCTAGTCTATATGCTGATTTTCACCCAACAAGCCAATCAATATTTCTTCTTCTATGGCTGTGACTAATAAATGCTGTTACAGAAAGTGTTTCCTTTCTTACTCGAACATTCTGATTATTTCCTTAATTCTTTCCAGTCTGTGGAAATATTGCCAGTGTGTCCTAAAACTGATCAGATGTCATGCATTGCTTATGGGAAGAAGTGATCACAAGAACAGAAGGCCATCGGGCTCCCTGTGCAGACTTTGCTCCTTCTCACATTCACGCCTGGTGCATGGACTTTGGGGGAAATTTATTCCTCCTGACCTCGGGGCAGAGCCCTGATGCACCCTTGTTTATAACTCTTGACACAAGTAACACAAGAAAGGTGTGTGTTTCCTTTCTGAAGGGATCCAGCCGGCCTCCAGAAGGCATGCCCAGTGGGGTCCACGGCAGCAGTGGTACAGAAGCTCAGGTTTTAAGCCAGATCTTCTCAACGCTATCTATGGTCCCCAGATGGCCAGAGCCCCTCCCTGGGTCCCACCTCCTTCCCCTTGATCCTTCCTTTGGGAAAGTTCCCTGCAGACCCATTCTGAAATGCCTCTGCTAAGCCTCAGCTGTTGGCAGTAATTGCTTTGCATTAAGAAAGGCTGATCTTGGTGACGTTTTGGCTACTGTGAGGATCAGAAAGTTTATTCTGCAGATAGTGCACTTTCTGAAATTCCGCATGGAGCTCTTCACTCGAAACACTATGTGCAAAAATGCAAATTTTGCATATAAAAGGCATTTGTAAATGAAAAACACTTTTGGGAATAAATGTGACTATTTTCGCTTTTCTTTGCTTTTTTGTGGGATCATGTGACTGCTTCTGACATCAGATGCAACAGACTCATGATTCAAAAACCTATCGTGATATTGGTGATATACAGACATTTAAATTTAATTCATTAATCAGTTCCAAGGCAGGTACTTGATCAGCTAAGAAGTCTTGGATCTATTTAAAAATGCTTTATTTATTCAGGATATGACAAAGAAAAAAGGAGAATGAAAATAGTAGTGCAAGTTTAAAACATATAAAGTCTGCTATATCAAAGCATAGGCTCGAACAGAAAAAAACAATAAATTAAAGTCTCTTTTGATTTTGCAAGACTTGAAAGCAAAATGCTGTTGTATTTCAAATGTTTGAGACTATCTCCTTAGTTGCAACTTTCTTTAGGGGATTTGAGCTAAATCATACCAGCTGGCAGTCAAGAATACTTGTAAGGAAGAAAAATATACTTTCACCTACTCATAGGAGGAGTCCAATGCTGCTTTAGCATGCAAACATTTGGTAAGGTTGGTGCCATTTTATTGTTTTATTTTATTATGTAGTGCTCCTTTATTTCTCCTATGACAAGTCAACGTCGTGCCATGATTAACATGTTGGTCTGGTACATGGGAAATTGGTGCCAATGCCTACCTGGTTCACTGCTTATTGATTTAACCACTACACCACGCTGCCTTTCCTTTCTTACTGATTGCCTGCTATTTTGCAGTGCTGGCACTGAGAAACATGGGCTTGAGCTGCACAGAGCCTGCTTCTGTGTGCGCAGGACATTTCCCACAAGGGCACTGTGGAAGCCTTCAGAATTAACCCAGCATTCTTAGCTAGCATCTTTTCCAGAAAACTATTTTAAGAATGAGTTACTGGGTGATAATTAGATACTGAAATGTGCCTAGTTTCACATTTCAGTGCTCCTTTCCAATTAGAATGGCATTAGAGCGAAAGTGTAGCTATATAATTGTATGAAGAATAGATCTAATTTTCTCAATGTCACTGCAATATCACCTTTCGGCAGTGACAGCACGGAATGATTACGCATATCATTTAGCAATTGTATTTTATTCATTTCACATAGAAGTCTTCTTTTTCTCCTTTTGAAAAGAGAAAGATACATAGACATGTGATTAGATTATAAATGAGCATATCACAGAGAGACACTGAAATGTATCAATATGTCATTGTTAACATTGTTGTGCTTTAAATCTGCCGTGACGAACAGGTGGCATCATATTTGTTAACATCGACAATTATTGCAGGCTTTGAACTCTTTCATTGTGAGTCTTTATTGGACAAAAAAGTATTAGGTACGTTTTGAACCCTTCAGTTAAGGGAAACATCTTCACAAGTTTTCATCTCTGTTCACACCACTCTTAGGAAACAAGCCCCGGTCCAGCTTTAAATTCACCCATTAGCTTTCCAGCCTCTCCAAGACTCTACATGACATCCAGGATGAAGCAGCCTTTTTGAGATAACATCACCTCTGGCTTGCTGGGGACTAAAGGAAATTATAAAACAGATAAGCCTTTGTGAAAAGGCAGCTCTCTGACATTCCAATATACCACAATCCATGTTTACATAAAAATAGGTCTTCAGGGTCCAATGCAGGAATTTATAGAGTGATTCTTTCTTAAATGGCAACCAACTAAAGCAACCAGTGAGGAAACAGAATCAGAGTTTGAGCAAGTGTGTTCAGATGCAGCAATGTAAATTAGCACTTGCAAAACTGTATAATTCTAAGGGACAATGCATTTTAACACTTTAGTCTATTAAACTTAGTCTCTTTGCCCATACCAGCCAGGACTTATGGGAGCTGTAGTTCAAAACATGTCTGGAAGAAGGTTCTCTTCTCCAGACATGTATCCTTCACTTAGGACTATGGATGGAGAAACTCTTGCCCACAAGGTCTGCATTCCTAAACTTGCAATGCTGGTAGATGCTTCTGGGAGCTGAAGTCCCAAATCTATTTGCTGCCTATCTGTGGTGTAAAACAAAACTTTGTTTTGGATGGATGATATACTTAAAACATAGAAGAATGTTTATTGAAAATCAAAACTCTTCCCTTAGAAATGGTTGATATGTAATTGAAAACATCAAGGGAAGAAGCAGCTGATGGTGACAAATGCCATAAAACAGAGTAATGGTGATGTTGCTGGTCCAAGAAAGGAAAAACATATGAATGGGTGCCAAAAATATTGGTTGAATATAACCGTTGTCTATCAGAGTTTATGGTTGCCCATATTATGGGAGTGTGTGTGTGTGTGTTTTAAACCTTTGTGTGCTGCCCAATTGTGACACAGCACCTCTGGGCAGCTCACAACATGAAATAAAAACACAATAAAACATAATACAAACCATAACATATTACACATTAAAAGCAACAATAAAGTGCAGTAAAACATACAAAACAAAGGTCTGTGGCAATTTGTTATTAAAAGGTTTTTTAACAAGGAAGGTCTTCGCCTGGCACTGAAAAGAAAGGAAGGATCCCTTCATGGGATGGTGTGGGTGCAGCATTCTGTCCTCTCCATATTGATGCCAGCCTCAGCCGCTGCAGTTACCTCGAGGAATTCCTGGCGGTGGCATTGTCAGCCAAGGTAGGTGGCTTTGCAAAGGAGCTCAGGAACTTCAGCGTCCTCAACAGCTATGATAATTAGACGGATTGTCTATGATCTAGCTTTGACCAGCCCTGGGGGGATATGAGAGAGGAGGGGTGCTTCTTGTCCTGGTTATAGGTCCCTGTTTGAGAAGAAAAGAGGAGCTCATTGGTAAATCCCCATGTGCAGAAAGTCCCCTGCTCAGTCTCAAGAATCTCCAGGTGCTTCCAAGAAACCCTGGAGAGCAGCTGCTAGTCAGTGTTGGCAGTATTGAGCTAGGTGGGCCAATGGTCTGAAGTGTCCTATCCTGGACTTGGTCAGATCCAGCAGAAGAGCCCTGGGGCCTCATGTTGCAAAACTGAGTCCAAGGCATGATGTTTTAGCAAGAAGCAGGAATCCATGTCTGAACATTTCAACTTTGCTGGGGCTTAATAACTGAGAGGAGAACAAATGAGAATAAAAAGCTACAACAAGAACGATCTACAGTTGTCGCCACCATTTGTTGCTGCAATTGGGACCCAGCAGTTAAACCCTGGGAAATATCCTCTTGGACTCAAGGCAAGCAAACTGTACGGCTGTCGCTCTGCCAAGTCTAATACTTGCAATTGTCATTTCAGTCTTCTCCAAGCCAAGCAGCTAAATACACCACCCTTCACAGATGGCCACTACATGAGAGCCAAGGGTTTGGGGAATGGAAGGGGGGGGGGGGAATAGAAGTCATTTTATGTAAAAAAAAAAAAAGATAGTTTTCTCTTTGCTGGTTACGTGCTTGCAGTTCTGTGCAGAAAAGGTATTCCATCATTGTTTTGACCATGCTCATCTACTTCGAAGGAGAAGAAACCACTTTCAAAAAGAAGTGCAAAGGAGAAGACTGTTCAGAGAGATGCCCATGAGTCGGCTTCAGGGCTCTTGTGCTTCCCTTACTCAAGAGATGGCCCAGGAATGTTCATGAGTATTGTGTCCTTCATTGTACCACCATATGAGCTTCTGTATAGCCTAAAGTGCCTGATTGTGATTAATCTTGGAAGCTAAGCAAGGTCACGCCTGGTTGAAACCTGGATGGGTGACTTAAATGTTGAGAACTGCCCAGAGAGCTTCAGCTCTGGGCAGTATAGAAATGGAATGTGATAGTAATAATATCTCTGGTAGCCTGTAGTCTTCTCGGCTTTCTACACGTCGATTAAAGCTCAGAAGAATAATGAGAGCTTTTTCAGTTTAGAAAATAGTGGCTTGGCAGGCTGCTGAGCAATGGAGAGAAGAGGAGCAAGAAGAACAGGAGGAGAGGAGGAGGGGAGAGAGGGAAGAGAAACCATCATCCTGAGTTACCAGATGAAGTAAGCTGTCCCAAGATGTTCTATAGAGGACAGGATAGAAAAGCTTTCAATAAATAAATAAGCTCAAAATCTATGGCAAAATAAATTCAAAAAACATTATATCATGCCCTGAAAAGGAGGCAGAGAAGTGAAACCCTCTGCAGAGTTGACGTTGTTGTAACCTTCAGAGGCAGCACAACAAAGCAAAACCCTTGGGAGAAACGGAAGAATCTGTGCTACAACCCTTGTCCGAGGCGGCTCCAACCCAGGAGAAAGTAGCAGAACTTCTTCTCCCCTTGGAAGTTGTAGTGGCCCCCTTGATTTTATTGCCCACAAAATGGCTGGAGAATCTGGAGAGGCCGATGGTGCACAATTCTAGTATTTAGTGGTCGGCAACTGTAGCAACCAGCACTTGTGCAACACAAATGCCCATTCTGTTGGTGTAGGAGGAGGAAATTCATGGGGAGCTGGATTTTTTCCCCATTCCCCACATTTCTACCTTGTCTTTCAGCTGATGATCCTCCAGGCAGCTTTGAACACCCTGCATTAGCTGAGCTGTTAAGGACATTCCTCCCGAAGAAACAAAAAGTAAGCCAAACATAGGCACAGCACCACCATTCTCTCTCTCTCTCACACACACACACCATTGCCCTACTCCAGTGGAACCCAGCCAATGCGCTTCCCCTTAATTTATTCTCAGCATCTGCATTCCCATTGTTTATTCATGGACTAAAATCCCAAATCTCAGTTTGGGGTGGAGAAATGTTGACTCGGTCACTTACACCCTGTTAATGTGTGGTGGTGACAGGCAGGTCATGCACAACTGTCTGTCAGGAGGCAGTTCTCGGAGCTGTAGGTTATTCTCTATTTGGGGTGCCGCGTGGTGGGCAGGAGCCTGGGAGGGGGGAAGGAGGGAACGATGGCCTGGACAAAGGTATCCAAGAGACCGGGAGTCGGTACGGATGGATCAGCTAATGGACAGAAAGTGGCTGCTCACTGACACATTAATTCCCTTTCCTGTCAGCTTATATCATTCTGGAGCGCGCGAGATGGGAAGCTGGGTCCCATCACACGCGGCACCTGCTGCTTTCCCATCTGCTGAACGCAGTCGCTCCTTTGATTGCCCATCTTTCAGCCTAATGACTTTATTCCTTTTTGCTGCCTCTTTGTAATTCTTTTTTACATTTTTAGTGTTATTTTGATAGCTGCCTCTTCTTGCTCTCCCTCTTCCCTCTTGTTTTCCCTCCTCTTGGCAGCAGTGCCACCGGGGTAGGACTTCGGGGCAGATGCCCTGGTCCCAGCTCAGAAGACTGAGCAGGAGTGCCTCCCACCAAAGGTGATGGGGGTGGCTTACTGCATTTTGAAGAAATAGGCATTACCATCTGGGGAGCGCTCTCTCTCTCTCTCTCTCTCTCTCTCTCTCTCTCTCTCTCTCTCTCTCACACACACACACACACACACACACACAGAGAGAGAGAGAGAGAGAGACTATTACTGTAAGTCTAAAATGACCAGAGTGCACCTTTGCCTCTTAGGGACATACCAAAGAACGGCGGATAAAAAGCAGGGAGAGGCTGTGTGTCCAAATTGCCCCACAGCTTTTGGCTCACAATTGGTGCCTGATAAAGTTGCCATGGTGATAACATCTCTGAAGAGCAGAAGTGGCATTTTCCTGACTAATTACACCGCAGAGCTCAGCTGATGCACGGACTGGTAAATATGGAACCCATGGGCTACCTTGGTTGCCATTTTTATCTTTGGATCGCGTTTGCTCATTTGGGTTTCTGTCCTGCTTTGTGCACGTCTTGTCAGCTGTGTGGCCGAGGCGTCCTGCTTTCCCCTCTACTGGCCAAGCATCTTTGTTCCAAGATTGGGCCAGGAGACGCATCATGGAGAAACAACTGGCAGAAGTGGCCTTTGAATCCCTGTCCAAAGCAGTTGACTTGGCCGGGATTCATCAAAGTAGCAAATCATTACTGCCAATTGAACATCTGTCAAAAATAGAACTTCGCAATTAGTGGATCTCTGTCCTCCGTAATATGATGCTTCACACTTTATATGTGGGAGGAAGCACCTTAGTAAATTCAAACAAATGCTCCCTCCACTCATTGTAAATGTAAAGAAAAGAAGCAGCAGGTGTTTGTTTCAATGGATTTTCCCCTCTTTTCTCTCTGCCAAAGCAAAAATGGAGCACTCTTTTAAGCACTGGTCAAGCTGCAATCAAAGTGTGAATCAGCAGATTATTTCCTTGAGGAGGAAATAATTCTGAGCCTCTTGTAAGAGTATGTAGGATGCTTGCAGGACGAAAAGTCAGACAATCTGTATCTTCCCATTGGAATTTTTATCTGTGCCTCCCTGGCTGCTTTGCATCTCCAGGGGTGGCACCGATATTGTGCTGGAGTCTTTTTGCAGCACAGGCAATGGCATTAAATCACAAGTGGCCTTAAGAGAGGCTGCAACATCCTTTAAAATGAATTTAAATCAAATTAAATGGTGCCTTCAGGAAAACCATCATGTCACCTCAAAGGCGGGTCAATGTGACATATTGCCCAACTTAGAACATGATGCCTGCGCTCCGATCTCTGCTTCGCCACTGTGCTTACAGCACGGCCTGGAACCACCGGTAGCTCTTGGCCTGTCCTGCAACACACGCCCGCTCTTGGAATGAAATGGCATGGCCCCACCCGCGTGCTCCATAAATACACCTGGCCGTACCTTACAATTTGCATGTTTCCTGCTTGATGATCATAAGTGAGTGTTCCGGTTTTTGAAATGTGTAGTTGCTTTGTCAGCCACCCCGTGAGAGGCAGCAACCTAAACTTATTAAACGGCTGAATAGCAGACAGGAAAAGTTCTCTGTTTTCCATCCTTGCTTCTGGGCTTCTCAGAAGTACCTGGTTGTCTGCTGTGAGAAATCTGGTGCTGGAGCTGCAGTCCACGGGTGCCTTCCAGAACTTGTGTCCCGGTGCTTGCACGCTGCATTCCCCATCCAGCTATATGGCTTTCATCTTCACGTAACCCCAAGCTGGCCCAGGATGTGGTTATCTGTGTTTAGGGGCTAGTTAAGGTTTCCAGAGCTGTCCTTGGCATGAAGAATAAATACAGAGAGGATGCTGAGCCCTTGGTGGCCACACTGGATGGTACAGGTGGGGGGAGAGCCCCCACCCCTCTAAGTGTTCCTGTGAGATAGCAAGTCCTTGTTAAAAATAACTTTGCAACTTCTTCTAAAGGGGGTGTGAGTCCTTTTAGCACTTCTCCATTTCTTATGGCAACAAGCAATATATTTAGTTCTCTGACAAGGTTATATGTTACACCTAGAGGAGAGGAAAGAGAAGGAGTGGAGGAGATAGAGGGAGGTGGCTAAGAGCACAATAGACAAAATCTGGAATTATCTCTAATGGGTGAAAGACAGCTGTGACCCTCGCTCGGGAGGAGATGCCGGATTTCTGCTTTGACAGCTTCATTTCTGTTCTTGCAGATACAGTGAGGCAGATGGAGGCAGGATGCCTTGATTTCCCTGCAAGTCATCAAAAAAACGACAGCCGCAAAGCCACCGTTCCAGGGAAGGGATGGTCAGATTCACTTAGGACTGGAAATAGATCTGTGATTAAGAGGATGCATTCTGTGCTCACTTTTTTATTTTTCCAATAGAAATCTTTGCTTTAAATTTAGCTATATCAGATATTAACAAAGGAGAGAAAAGTAACCAGTAGTTTCTCTCCCCACCCACCTTGCCACTTCCCCTGGCAAACTGAGACAAACACTTTTATTTCCCCATGGCCATTATTATTTGTCAATAAATGTCTAAGAGATGTCATTATCATTCTTTTCAGAAAGATCTTGGTGCTTACTAGATGCAGGAGAGGTGAAAGTATCTTGGAGGGAACGGGAAAGGGAAACAGATGCCTTTGACCGTGTCCAATTGACACCAGACCAGGGCAGGAGCTAGCAAGCTCTGAAGATTTGTTGCAACAGGAGCGTCTGGGAAGGCAGAATTTTCAGAGTTAATGGAATGCCTTTGATGTTGTTTTGATGAAATGTAAAGAACTACCAACCACAGCCGGAGTCAGGTAGAACTGATATCACTCTTGCTTGCCCTTTATGGTCTGAATGGTGAGTTTTCCTCCGTCCCCAATGCTGGGGTGGACAACAAAAGTCTGGCACAAACGCACCAGCCAAGGAGCAAGGATGTGGGAGGCAGGTATGTTCTTCACTGAGCAGCACCCCAACTCCACCTGCCACCCACTAGAACATGCAATTGCCAGCTAGGAGGAGATGCACTGGAATTCTGGGGGTCCGTCTCATCCTTGGTCACAAAGAGCATCTTTTTCTTGTCACTTCTTGCTGTAATATATCTTGAAGATATGTTGTTCTTGAGCAATATATCTTGAACACTTGAACAATATATCTTGTGGTGGTGCTCACAGCCAAGGGGGAATTTCAGAAGACCATTCTCAGATCTCCTTTGAAGTTCAGGGGCCCACATGGAAAGTTCATAAACTTCTGATCCAATCAGTTAATATAATTGTATAAAGCTCCTCTGCTCCTCGTGCAGTGAGAACATTGCTGCTCATATATACCCAGACGTGTTACCTTTTATCCAAAGGTGCCACCCAAGAGAAGCTGGAGGAAAGGCTCAGCTCCTCTACCACCATAATCCCATAACTGCCTGGGGGTCAATTGCATTTGAACACACACACTTTCTGACCCAGACATGGCCCCATGAGTCAATATGTCAGTGTCAGAACGTTCATTGGGTATCTGCCAGAAACAATCTGTGCACAGAGCTGCCGCAGACCAAAATACTTGTGTCAGGACTCTGACGTCTCTTAAAGCCATTCCACTTTCCCCTGAGAACATTAATCTTTTCCTGGGGTTTTGCTTTTCTCATCTTACTTCCCCCATGCCTCTTTTAATCTTGCACCCCGATACATAGCAGCTTAGCCTTGGGGTGTGTCACATTCAAGCCCCAGTGAGATTTCGGCTTTCCAAAGAGATTGCCGTGTAGGACACTTTTAGACTGAAGGATTTCTTCCATGTCAATAACTCCATTCATCTCCATCATCTCTGAGACTCTTAGAAATAACCTCGTATGTCATGTCAGTAGGTTTTTCTTTAGCTCTGACTATGGGTCCCTACTTCTGTGGGTCACACGCATCACAACGAGCTTTCCCCCTCCATCCAAGTAGATGAATCGAGGAACACAGAAATTAGCAAGCTTCCTTAGGTTCATGGCAACCCAAAATCAAAACAGGACAAAAGAAGCACACTCAGCATGAAATTGCTATGCTTTGACAGACCTGGTCAGGCCAGTGGTCTTTGGCTATGGGGGGCATAGACATAGATATATAAGCCCCTTCTTACCCTTGTCTAATGCTTCAGTGAAATCTATTCCAATTGGGCAACATGCTAAGAATTTCCTCCTACTATTCTCAGCACTAAGACAACATTCGTGGGCTGCAAATCCTGAAGAATCCTTCCATTTCAGTTTCTCTGCTATTTCCAGTCAACACTTCGGTTCATTCCAAACTATTTTGTTAAGTTTATATGGAAATTCATATACCTTTTTGTGGACATTTCTCATAAGGTGTGCATTATTGTACCAAGTTTTATGCGCACACACAATGAAGCAAACCTTTTGATTCATCTAATCATCAAACCTTTTCAGTACCATTTCACTAGTGTATGGATTTTTGATTGGACAACTCCACTGCAAGATTCAGAGAAGTTCAAATTTCAAAGGATAACTGCCTATCAGTTTGCACAGTGGTTCAAGACGTCAAATTTACAAATGTGCATTAAAAAGCAAACCTAATCAATGTGTCCTCCTTTCCTAGCAAATCCATTAATTTTCTCCTACTGACAGTTGTCTCTTACTGACAGTTGTCTCCAAAGCTTAAATTCTGACCCAGAATTTTATGGGGGTGCTGAGACCCACAAGCATCTCCCCCTTCCCCACACTAAATTTGTCCAAATTATACTCCCTATAAGCGTCTGTAAATCTATGATTTTCAACTCTCGTGAACGCTGAGATATTCCCAACTTAATCTAAGGAAAGCCTGTTTCTGCCCTCATAAATTAATTGCTACTGCATGTCAGTGGTCAAGCCTTATCAAATGTTTACTGCTGCATGTGGGAAGCCATTAAATTCTGATGACTGCTCCAAGCCAACTGATGCTTGGGTCTGCAGAATTTTCAGCTGACAGTCGATGCTGACTCTGGGGAGCAAATATTTGTCAAGATCACAGAGCAAGGGAGGATTTGTGGGGGACGGGGAAGCTCCATTGGTAATGCTGTAGAAAAGCAGGAATGGGGTGACTGCCTACGGACCAAAGGAGAGGAGATGCATAATTAAAAGAATGGTCAAAGAGAGCAGAAATGTGTATATAATTTACTTGCTCCAAATCAGGGATAGATGCATGCTTGGAAATTACTGAATTTAGAAAGCTAAAACATCTCCCTATAGTGGAGAAGAGCGTAACCAGGTGCTCCGCATGGCTTCTCCGTCTGTCTCCCAGTTGATGGGCAACTTCAGGACTCCCAGATTCTGCCTTTTCTTTATCTTTAAACCAGACTTGGTCTTGACAGCCCTTCAAATAGCAAATGCCATCAAACAAAGGACTGTCCTCTGTAAAGTAGGACACACATCCATCTTAAAAAGAAAAAGAAAAAAGCTAGTGATGAAGCTCCCAGGTGATCTCTTGTGAAAAGATCTGACATTTACCTCTGGCTCATCCCTTCTCATTCATATCCCCCAGATCTTTGCATGTATAGGAAAAAAAAAAGCGGGGGGATAAATTGAATGTACTAAAAGATTAATTTGCACATAGCACGCACAATAGATGGAATAAATGAAAATCAATTATGAATCAGATAAAGTAAAATAATATATAATTTCTGCAAAGTATTAATGGTGATATACTTTTCCAGATCTAATTAATGCAAGAAGCAAATTATTATTCAAGCATGACTAAGTAAAATAAATCATGGAATGGAAAAATAGCACAGAGTAGAGCAAATTCCTTTTTCAAAATGTTGTCAGGCTCATGATACAGGGCACCAACTTAGAGTGGAGTTTAAATACCAAGGGGCACCAAAGGACTTATTCCATTGTGCAAAGCGCTTCCATCACAGTCTACAAATGTTAATAGAGAAATCATCTGCAGAGCAGTGGGAAGACACGAAGGGTGTGTCCCGGGGTCTTTTTGCAGTGCGTATTGTGGATGTACACCCATTTGCTGTTGTTTTTGATGATGATGATGGTGATGTTGTGGGCCGTAGCTAGGCATCTGGACCCCTGGGCAGAGCAGATCCGGCTGACATCCACGTCTTCCTTAAGGCTTATTGGCACATTGGCCAGCAGTGGTGGAAATATTGCCATGTTGTGTGGTGAGTGGCAGTTGGTGGCATCACCACACTACCTGGGTGGAAGCTTGCCCTGAGGCATTGCTGGCAATTCAAGACGGCAACATTGGGTCCTTTGCCACCAGCTAAGGCTGAGGCCCCAAAGGGTAGACGGGAGAGCAGTACCAGAGCTCTCTGCTGCTGGAGGTCCGTGGCAGGCATCCTTGGCCGGAACACCTGGTGGCGGGAATGCGCAGAGGATTTGGCAAGATATCGGAGGCCAGAAGCAAGGCCTATCAAAACTAGGCGGGGCTGAGAAGCCTTTTGCAGAACCTCCCATGACTGCCAGCCAGTTGTCTTCCTGGAAGCACCTGCACATTTGATGCCAGTTATGCCAGCGTTGGTAAGACAGACCAAGCTGCCTTCGCCCGCCAGCCATGGGCGGAAGGGGGCTTCTTTGCAGGCACATACTCCAGTGAAGTCTGAGAGTGGGCAGACGCCTCCTCCCAGGTCTGGCTCCCAACCTGGAGCCTAGTTCTCCCCGTTCCCTAAGCTCGTATTAAGTGCGCTACTGGTTAGGGATGTGCTGAACCTGCTTCGCAACTGCCTGTCCGAGTTCCGCTAGTGCTTCCTTCCTCACCGAGGAAGTGAGCTGAGGACAGAGGAAGTCTGAGCATTTGCTGATGCCACCAGAATGTGATGCGTGTGCCCATAACCAGTTGCACGGGTGCAGTCCTCTCTACGCCCCGCAAAAACACGCCTACCTGTCCACCCAAATTGCAGTCCATCTGTGCACTGTGCTGGGGGAGGGGCTCTGTGCCTGTGCTCACACCTGCCATTTCCATGCCACCCCCACTGTTGGGAAAGAACACCAAACTTCCCAGCAATGAATCATATGGTTTAAGTAGCACCCTATAAGAAAAAAGAGGTAGGTAAATTAGAACTTTGCAGATACTGGAGGGAAGGGCCTGTAAAATGTGCCTTGCGGGAACTCATCCAACTTCAATATATTGTTGGACAATCTACTTACAGGTCTCAGCTGCCCATTTGAAAAAAGCTACAACAAAAACCCCCTGCTTGGGTTGATGCAGGGAAGCTACGAACGCCTTGTTCCTTTCCCATTTCTTTCACACAAGGAGGGAAAAGATGGAAAGTGAGCAGCAGCAGCAGTGAAGCAGAGCTGGGAGACATGAGGGGTTCCATTGATGCTGCTTTTTGTGCACGCCAGCTGCAGAAGCAAGCTGTGTGGTCTCATTTCTTGGCTTAGTTTCCCTTGAACCTTAGACTGCTTCAGAATCCACCCCTGCAGGAGGACAGGGAGTTGCGGCTGACAATAGCAACACATCGCAACAAAGAACTGGCCCCTGAGCTTTCCTTGGAAAGGGATGATTCTGCATTCAGCTTGGATCTGACATCTGAGCAAAATGCACACATTCTCCATGGCTCTAGAAGTTTGTGGATGTTTAAAGGGAGCTTTAGCACTGACGTGCATTTGAGTTGGGGGCATCTAATGTGTGAACTGTCTACCTTCATCTCCTCTATGCTTGGGAGTATAATGTTGAAGAGGAATGTCATGTTTAGCAAGGGGACCATCTGGGGTATTTCCCATCGCCTTTCAGTTCTTTCACGTGGGCAGTTCCTATTCATTTAATCACCATAAAAGCATTCTCTAATATGAAACAGGCAATAGCCTATGATTTATGATCACATTTAGCTACAAATATTCACACATTGAGTTATGAAAATGAAACTGAACAGCATGAATATTGTACACCTTCTTTGTTGAAGAGAATAAAATACTTCGATTTTTTATTTTTTTATATTTTTACTCCACTCTCTGTTGTTACCGGAGCTGACTGTGTGTTCCATGGATGGAAGGGGGGAAAGTGATGCCAGTCTTCAATCCGAAGGCTAGTCCACACTCACCCACAGACAAGTTTGTGGGAAGCTCACCGTTTAGCACAACGATTTTTTCCCTGTTTTTTAAAACTTGAAAACGGGTATACTGAAGCCCAGTCGTGCTGGGAGAAGCTGAGGTGAGCTGTCTGAGCACTGCATGCTGACGCTTGGTTCTCCCTTGGGTTGGCGAAGGAGTGATGTCTGAGCGTTCTCCATGCATCAGCTCTCTGCTCACCTGCCCTTGATGCTGCTCCTCTGTGTGTTTGCTGCTTCCTTTGCAGAAGCGGTGAAACAGTGCAAAGGCCTGAAAAGCCAATGGAAAGGGAAAGCGCTCCTTTGGGGAGAGGGTGAAGGTAAGTCTTAACATGTTTGCAAAATCTGAGTGCTTTGGTCTCAGCCATTCATGATGTCAACTTGGGGTCAACACCATCATTACATGCATGTCTAGCAGCTGTGCCTTCTTTTTATTTTTACTCTAGAGTAGGTGCAGAGGGTTTCTACCTAAGGGCCTGATCCATGGCCCTAGTAACTACTGCAGGGTAAACTCGAGAATGGGGAGAGACACAGCTTCTAGCAGAGCTTTAAAGGCATTTCTGGTCTGGCCCGTGCGCGTATGTGGCATGCAATCATCACAATACATTTTCACCTAACCAAATCGTGATAATTTCTCCCCCAATTTTTCATTTGATGTCAACCCTTATTTCCACCTCACCTCTCCATTCCCTGTAAAAACATCCTCATTAATCCTAGCAGCCAGAGCAGAATCACTGGCTGCTAATTTAATTTTCAGTAGGGTGTCCCAGTCCTTTGTTTGCTTCACAGCCATCATGCCCTTTTGACTCCCCATCATATGCTTTTTCCTGTGCTATCACCCCCTCTTTTTCTTGTTATTGAATGCCCTGCCTTCCTTTCCTTCTTTCCTTCTTTCTTTCCTTCTTTCTCTCCTTCTTTCTCCCCCTCTTTTGACACAGGACTTCAAAACAGCCTGCTCAAATGCCCAGTCGACTCCATAGGACCTCACACCCCCTTCTAGTGCTTTTATTCTGTACGCTTTCTACAATTTTTCTTTTCAATCTCCAGGCTCTTCAAAACTTAGAATGATCCCCTCCCCCTGCCCTGCTTTACTACATTTTTATTTTATTTTATTTTATCTTATCCCCAGCTTTGCTTGTCAGCATATAATTCATTAGCAGCAACCCATGCTGGGAGTAGTTATTACCTCGCCTGGTATCATCTTATAATCTGCCACATTTGTATGATTTTTTCCTCTCCTAGTGAAAAAGCACTCAGGCTCCCCCATCCTCCTCCTTAGAGGTGATTAAATGACCCTGTTTCTTACATAAGCATGCAATGTCAACAACCAAAAGATGCTCCCCCCGTCAGTCTCTTCTCTCCTCCCTCTGTGGTTTGTTACACCGGCTTCAATCCCTTAGTTGTCTCCCCAAATGAGAACACTAGATGAAAAGGTTTGAACTTTGGATGCTATTGACTCCAGCTCCCATCATCCCCAGTCAGCCTAGCCAATGGTCAGCGATGGTAGGAACTTTAGTTCGACAACATCTTAAGGGCCACCAGTAAAGGAAGTAGTTCTGTACACAGGGCATCATTAAAATGAGGAATTTGCTGCTGCTGTGAGCCAGACACTTCCCTTCTCTTCCAAAACACGCGAATCCTTTATGGACACTTCACAGCCAGTAAGATGGTGCGACTTTAAGGGCCCTCTAGCAAGCTGAACAATAAGCCTCTGCTCATGTAAAAAGAGTGGGACCCAATCTGGAAACCATTCCCCAATCCTTTCTGTTCAGTAACACTGCAGGCTCCACTCTCTGGGTTCAAGCCCTCCAGTTGGCTCATCTCTCCCAAAGCCTCATCCCATGGGACTGGGCAAGGCCATGGCTGTCGCTCCCCTCCTGGGAACCCTCCCTCTTCTTCCAAAACACGTCTTCTCTCATGGTAGACCTGGGAGTCTGTGGGCAACGACCTCTATCGACTTCAAGGCTCCCGCCCCCTTTGATCCTTTGCCCTCCTATCGCCCCTCCCTTGGTGTCTTCTTCAGAATCCGATGACACAGGCACTTGGGAAGGCAACCCTGGCCCACTTCTCATGGCGACCACAATTGCCTTGATGATGGCCAATTTGGACAGTTTTAAATGGAGATTTGAAAAAGAAGGATAAGCCATCAATGTCTCTGTTGTATTTCCAGGAGCAGAGGCACCCTGTGTGTGTTTGCTAGTCGGTGGGGAACATGGGCCAGAGAGTTCTGCTGCACTCGTGTGCTGCTTACTGGTTTTCCAAGAGGCGATGGTCAGCCTCTGTGGGGGCAGAACACAAGAACAGAGAGCGCTCTCCTCTGACCAGCATGGCTGTCCTCCTGATCTTAGCAGTCAATAAAAGGCTTCCTGCTGAAGGAACTGGCACAAGCAAGCCATGATTTTGAGACCTTCTGTAGAGAAGCCATGCTTCTGTCGCCACTTTTCTCCAGGGAATCCATCTATTTGAAGAAGGAGCCACGCTTGAAATATGGCTTTTGTCCAGTGTGCCAACAATTTCCAAAAATGTGGTTTTCAAACAGACCAAAACACCAGACATGCGGATACACAAGTGTTGCCTCGTTATGAGCATCTTTTGCATCCTTAAAAATAGACTCTGCTTCTGCTGCCCACTTAGCTTCATCTACCAGAGTGTTTAGCTACAATCCTGTGAAAAGTTACACTTGGCAATGTCTCCTTGAGATCACAAAGCCTCGTCAAAATCTGTGTTCAGCTGTTAGCAGAACTGAAGCACCGATAGCTGGAACATTTTAACTAAGAAGGAAAATAGAACAAAAGCTTCCAATGGAAGGTGTGGGAGAAAGGATTGCTTGAGAGCTGGTATCAGCCTTCCCACACCCCCAAACTTCTTGACTCCAGCAGGCGCATCAGCAGAAGAGAATGGATCTCCCTAATGGTGGTGGGGCAGAGAAAGGTCTGGAGGGCAGTTATGGGGTGGCAGCAGCCGTGGAACGCAACACTGGTGCAGAATCATGTGTGGACAACTGCAGTGACACTCAGGCTGACTCTGGTTCGTGCTACACAGAAGGCAATGGTAAACCACTTCCAAATCGTCTTGCTTTCCTACGATGAAGCAATCCATATTCTTGACCCTGGAAAGAACAAAATCCTGCTATAATCTTAGAAGTATGTAAGTAGCCAGATTTTTGCAGTCCATGGTGATTTTGGCTGTGGTCCTGTGTACTGTTGAGGACCTAATCTGCAACAATTCGCCCCATAGCAATATTTCAGTACTTCTAGCAGTGCTCTCAGATAAGTAGATTGCTGGCCATGATAGGTAAGAGAGAAATATTTTCACATCCACTATTGTGTTTGTATGCTCTTTTTCATAACTGATTACCAGGAAAAGGAAGAAAGCTTTAAAAATAGCCATCATGGGCTTTTGCATTAAGTGTACCTGAACTCAATTATTTTTCATGCTTGTCCTCTAATCCTGCATTATTTGCAGAAGCCAGGAAAAATACACTAAGAGTTGGCAGAGCACATGAGTCATTAGTCCCATGAAATATATTAGTGTATTTATTAGTTTAATAAACTCGGAACAATGATAAGCAAAGTCCCATGACAAGTGATTCTAATGCGAAAAGGAGTCCAAGATGGATGTGGATTTTTTAAAAAGGAAATTCTAAAGGCACAATTTAAGACAATTCCAAGAAATAAAAAGGGTAGAAGACAACATAAGAAGCCCATGTGGTTTCACAAAAAGCTGAAAGATTATCTGAAAATGAAAAAGGACAAGCCTTTGGAAGGAAGTAGAAGGAACGTGAGGCTGGAAAGGAAGAATATAGGCAGGTAGCACGGAATTGCAGGGATCCTGTCAGGAAGGTTAAAGCTAAGAATGAACTGGAGCCAGTGAAGGATGCTAAAAACAACAAAAGAGACTTCTTTAGATATGCCTAAAGCAACAAACAGAGGAAAGAAATGGGGATTCAACTACACAGCGTGGCTGGCACAGTGATAACAGAAAGGCAGAAGTGCTCAGTTCCTACTATGGCTCCATCTTCTCCCAAAAGATGATCTACGATCTTCCTGTTGAAGGAGAAGTATAAGCTGAAGGTGCAGGATGGCAGCTCAGGATTGATAGGCAAATGGTCAAGGGTCGTCTAATTGGGTTGAATGAGTTCAATCTCTGGGGCCTGATCAACTCCATCCTAGAGTCATAAAGGTGCTGGAGGAAGTGTTCTCAGAACTACCGCCTATTATCTTTGAGAAATCATGGAGGACAGGAGAAGTGACAGGCAACTCAAGAAGGGCTAATGTTTTCCCTAACTTCAAGAAAGGAAAAAAGAGAAGAACTTGGGAACTACAGACCAGTCAGTCTGACATCAATCTCTGGGAAAATTCTGAAACAGATTATAAAGCAGGCAGTCTGTAAACAACTGGAAGGCAATGCAGTGATGACATAAACCAACTTGGATTCCTCAAAAACAAATCCTGCCAGAATCATCTGATTCCCCGCCACCCTGCTTTTTTTTTATTGGGTAACTTCCTGGATGGCCTGTGGGAATGCTGTGGACATAAAAGCTTTGGTAAAGTCAAGATAGAATGGTGAAGTGCCCCGTGATCTCCTGAGTAGCAAACTAGTCAAAAGTGGGCTAGATGGAACAGTATCCTGGGTGGGGAGAGGGGGGGGTGTGAATTTCCCACAATAGCCCTATCTATTCTCATCTCCCTTCCCCCCACTTTTGCCTTTCCATGCCAAGAGAGGCATATAATCCCATTGGTGATGGCAAGAGGCATCTGAAGAAGACTCAGCCAATGCTGGGAAGAGTGGCCACTGCTCTTCCCAACACTGATCAAGTTCTTCTGAAGTCCACTTCCATTTTATTTTTACCAGGATTTACCCAATTTTCTATCTGTGGTATGTCCATGGGTTTCTGAGCTTGCAAAATGATTCAGGGATCCTCAAAATGCTTACAGGCATAATCCAATTCTGCAAATGCACATGGGAAGAGCATGCTTATGAAAAGTACAGAGAAGCAGCCTTTAATCGCTAGGAAAAGAATGTGAACATTCCACAGATGTGCACAACTGATGTGTACACTTGGAACAATATGCATGGAAATATAAATGGACGTGGTCAGTATGTCATGAGCGGAGCCGGCTGGAGCCGGAGGTCAGACTAGATGGCCTGGGAGACCCCTTCTGACTCGTTCTGTTTCTGCGTTCTATGTTTGTATTTTCAAAAAAGAAAAACTCACAATTGATGGATTTGTGTCAGAATGTGCTTTCAGTCTGGAATCTGAAGAACTTGTGGAGCCTGAGTTTCACTGGTTTGCACATAGAACCCTATAGTTCTCCCATGGGGATTCCCACACAGAGGGCATGAAGGGTGGAGAACACCAAGGGCAGATGCAGGAGCCAGATGCAAGTTCTCTGCAGGATGGGATAAGGCCGCAGCTTCTGAGCATGTGCCTTGGAGACACCATGTTACTTTCAGCACTGTGGTAGCTCATGTTAATTCGAACTCCCAAGCAGGTTTCTAGGCATGTGGTGCTCTGACAAGCATCCTTCAGACACTCTCGGGGGCAGCTTGAATACTCTCGTGGGCATATTTCTTACTCTCTTGATACTGTGTTGTTATTGACCTAGCACAGCAAATGCAAACAGTTTCTCTGTGTGATAAAAGGGGAGGACCAACTGATGAACACTCAGGAGAGAATTCATGTAGCTCCCTAGATAGTCTATCCTACGGGGGATGCCACAGGTGGTATATGCTCCAGGCAATCCTGAATGCCTGCATATCTGACTGAATATATAGACCTCTGTCTTTTAATCTGAAGATGGCATAAGAACAAAGGAATCCATTTCTTCATCCATCTAGCCAAGTATTTTCTGCTCCACTGAATGGCAACTTCTCTCCACGGCCCCATGCAGAAACTTTTCTCATCACTGGAAACTTCATCTTTTTAAACAAGCTACCCCAGGGACTGAGCATGGCTCCTTCTGTACTCCACCACAGAACCTAGATCTGTTCTCCATGATAAGGCACTGGGAAGAAATGGCGTAGCAACATTTTTAATGGCCTTAATAAGTACATCTTTGAGAGAGAGTGACTTTTAAGGATTTAAACCTGGATCTCTGCAGTCCTTATCTTACATTTTATGCAATTCCCCCTCCGCATGGTGGTCCTCAAGTTCTTCTGGTGGTGTGGGGCCTGTGTGCAGGGTCGTTCAAAATGTGGCTTGGATTCTGCATGACATAACGTTTCTCTTTAAAAGATATTCATTGGCAACTCCATGATGGTCAGGAAAAAAGAGTTAGTCTTTGGGGAGTTTTATAATAATTCATCCGTTCCTCTCTCTCTCTCTTTCGACCAAGCATTAATGCTGGGATAAATCTATTGAAATATGGGCTGACATCCTGAATCTATTACCAGGTAGGAAGCTACTGGCCCCTTTTGAATTGATATTTTAAACCAGGATTTATCTCTGTCACCTTAATAGTCCAAGTACTTTTGTCTGCATCAAGCAGCCTTTTGGCTGCTCCTCCCCCCGCATGTGATGGCTTTCAGCATTGGATGAATTATGAAATAGGGCAGGTATGACTCCAAGCTCCATTGAATCAGACTTTTATGATGGATATTGGCAATGTCCAGTGAGCAAATCTGTCAGAATTTGGCCAGGCTGCTCCTAAAGCCCAAGTCTCACGCATCCCCCTTATCAAAAGCATAAATCTAAGGAAAGTCTCTTTTCTTCCTGCTTGAGATTTATAGTTCATCATATATGCTAAATAGCTCCAGTGGGTGCAGGAGAATGAAAAACATTTTATTACTATGCAATATTCAATGCATCAAGAAGGCAACTCTTTCGGGTTCTAGGGGCCATCCTCAGAAACTTATTGAATAAGTTTATATCCGGCATCCACAGTAGCACGTAGTGGTGCAGAGTTCCGTCTGGAAGTGGAGCCTTCACCACTGCCGTCCCTATCACTGCCTCCCTGAGAGTCCAAAATTCTGCTGGCTGAATTGATGATAGCGATGCACCACTTCTGGCAGTTCTCATCTTCACCAAGAGTCGGTCTTTCAAAAAGCAACTGAGTCTTCACTGTGCATTCCGAATTGCCCAAAATACTTCACTTGGCAACAGGGAATAATACACTGTTGCTGAGAAAATTCATTTCCTGTAAGGGTGGCAGCTAGGATTAGAAGGAGCAGGGAATCCTGGATGGGGGCAGATGATGCTGGCATCCCGGCTGGTCAAAAGCTCCTGGTCCTGCACCCCTGCAATCCCCAGCTCCACTACTCCACTGATGGCACCCAACTGGAATCCATTTCCATCAGTAAATGGGCAATGGCATGCATAGTACCCGGCAAGCCCTCAGAATGGATTCAACAAAGCCCCTATATCCCAAAGTTTAAATTCCTCTGCCCCCTGCAGGGTCCTAGTGGTTATTGCATGCCAGCTTTTCTGAACCCTGATGACTGGCCAGGCTGACTGGGGCTGATGGCATCTGGAACAGTACGGCATCTGGAGGGCTACAAGCTCCTCACCTTTAATCTGAAAGTGGACAATGAGGAAGACAAAGAAGCAGGAGAAGGGGAGATACAAAGACCACAGACCATAGACTAGGTGAGATTATGAGCCCATCTTTGTTGTTTAGTCGCAAAGTTGTGCCCGACCCATCACAACCCCACGGATACATTCCTCCAGGCTCCCCTGTCCTCCACCATCCCTCGGAGTCAAGTCCACACCCACTGCCCCAGTGACTCCATCCAGCCACCTCAACCTCTGCCATCCCCGTCTCCTTTTGCTGTCAATCACTCCCAGCATCAGGGGCTTCTCCAAAGAGTTGTTCCTTCTCATTAGGTGGCCAAAGTAATTGAGTTTCATCTAGCTCTGCACTGATTTCTCCAGCCTTCATCTACAATGTGGCCTCAATGTACTGTTGGACTCCAATTTTCATCCATCCTTACCATTGTGCAGGAATTTATGGTCAATTCATTTTAGTTTGGTTTTGATGAGGTTGTGTCCACTTTTCACTTTCTGCATTCAGCTGCAATCTGCAGTTGAGGTCTGGACATTTCTGATGTTGCACTATGATTCATTGCCTCCCCCCACATACGTGCAACCATACGTACACACTTGAAAAATGCACAGAAAATGCATACTTTTGAGAAATATGTACAACTATCCATGAGAGATAAACATGCATTTCAGAAAGGTACATGCACAAAAATACTCATTGTTTTTCATGCAAAAAAAGGGAAAGGAAAAAGCATGCAAGCCGGAATGGACTTGGAATAAGCTCTGAGATGGCATTCGGGGTGTTTCAGCAAGCTCAGGTGCTGCTGACTGGCACGTGCCTCTGCCATGCGGTCGGAACTGCAGTCCAGCAACTTCCGTAGGGCTGCAGCCTCTTCAGTGCACGAAGAGCAGCCATGCGAATGGACTGGACACCCTTGCGCACATCTTCCCATAATTAAAACCTCACTTCCTGTCTCTCATGGGCGCTCACCCAGTCAGTGCCAGCCGCTGTCCCCTTGGGCTTAATGCCATTGTCTCTGCAATCTTTGCATGACTCCAATTCCACTCTGTTTACCCTCTCCCCACTAAGAGCTATTTGTGTATAATAGATACAGATGATTATAATAAGCCATAAAATTGCCATCCATCTCTCTGATGCCATAAAAATCATAATCCCCACAGCCTGGCATCTCAGTGATGAATTATTACTTGTCTAATGCGGCAGTTATGAAGAGTTTAGAAGAGTGTTGTTGTCTCTGAAAGGATGGATGGAGATTAAACTATTTCCACGGCAAAAGGGCAGGACTGCTCGTGACATCGGGAAGCTTCTTCATGCATATGGCTGACCTTTGTCATCTTGTAGAGTCATCCTGGGCAGAAGCTTCACCCTTCAAAATATGTCACCACTTTGAACCATGTCAAAGGATTTGGCATCCTGAGCGTGTGGCTCTGTGATGAGGGAACGCAGGAAGCTGCCACAGTCTAGCCCAGTATTGCTTGATCTACTCCGTGTTGTCAATACCAATGAGCAGTCGCTCTCCAGGAGGTTTCCAGCCCTGCTTGAGATTGAACCAGGGAACTTCTTGCAAGCAAAGCCTGTGCTACAGCTACTTGCTGAACCACCTGAGAGCGCTGCTCTTTCTGCTTGTTTTCCAACCAGCTTTTTAAACCACAGGCAAAGGGGTTCATGCGTAAGGTCCAGAGCATGGGAAGTAGGCGTCTCCAGACAAGACAAGACACCAGAACCAGGCTGCAGATGCTGGGTGGAGGCTCACACCAGGCTTGGAGGCCCAGAGGCAAGAGGCATGCCTTGGAATAGCATGGGGTCAAAAGTCAGCAAGACAAGAATGGTCAGGCCAATGCACAGCTTTTATTTATCTATTGATTGATTCATTAGATTTATCTCCCACCTTTTTCATTCAAAGAATTCAAAACACCTTGCATCATTCTCCTCCTGCTGCTCTCAGTCTTACCCCACAACAAAACCCTGTGAGGTAGGTTGGGCTGAGAGCCTGTTATTGGCCCAAAGTCTCCCACTTGGCGCCATGGCTGAGCGGGGACTAGAACCCAAATCACCTGACTCTCATTCCCTTGCTCTTAACCACTACATGACCTTGGCTCAAGAGGACACAGTCCAAGAACACAGTCCAGAAAGACAATCATGCTCAGGATCAAGGTGGAGTCAGAGAGGATAGGTGCAGCTTCCTGGTAAGGCAAGGAGACAAGGATGGAAACAGGAACAGGATGGAGCTGAGCAGGAGTCAGGTGGATGGGTAGGTAGTCAGTCAGGTGGATTCAGGCAAGGTGAGACGATGCTGGAGGCCAGAGCACGGAGCAGCCACCTGGACAGCTTGTGCTTCATGGCAAGGAGCAGCCCTGCAGTGGGGCCTTTGATGCAACTCTCTGGCGCCTCCAGCTGCACCGCAGAATTGCCACAGGCCTGCCCCCTGCCAGTCCAAGCCCCGGGGCCCCTGATTCTTGCAAACTGACTCAGGCTCTGACCCCGACATTATGAATATCACGATCTAACCAACGGATGGCCGAATGAACCAGCTGCAAAGTCCCCAGCATCTTTAACCTCAGCACAAGCTGGCATGATTCAAAGATGGATGCCAATGTGGGGAGGGCTGGCCCAATCAACAAAGCCTACACCCTCCGAGTAGATTGTGTGTGTGGGGGGGGGAGGCATTTTAAGGGTACTTCACCTGGTAGATTTCGCAGCGCACCATGATTGGACACATGCAAAACTTAGATGTATTTATTATTTTATTTAAAACTTTTATATATTGTCCCATCACCGATGTCTCGGGACAGTTTACAACAGCAATAAAATAAGATAACGAAATAAAAGTAAAATAAAAAGTTTAAAAAAATGAACTCTTACAAGCAAGACTGAAATATTGGGGTACATTTTCTTTACAATAAACCCCATGGTGTTCAGTTGGACTAATTCCTAAGTAAACGTGCTTTGCACTGCAGACTTGCCTACGCCCTTCCATCGCTTCTGCGGATCAGTCACGATACCATTGACTTAACTTTGAGAGTTCTGCGCAAATGAGCTTGTGTGTGTTGCTCGTGTACATCCCACTGGCACGTACAATATATTACCACAATACACTAAGAGTCTAGCAATTTGTCTTTTAAAAAAAGGTGTTAGCATTAATTTTCATGTTCGCCTTTGGTGTGACATACAGACTTTGTCTTCATTATGCTGAAATGCAGTCCTGAAAACCCTCCTCTCAAATCCATTTATGTTTTCAATTTGCTTTGAACTGTTTTTCAACAACCCAGGTCAGGACCTAATTTCTGAAGCAATCTTTACTGTATTTTATTGTTCACTAGTGGCTTGTACATGATTAAAGAATCCATCAGGAAAATCTCTCTCTCTCTCTCTCTCTCTCTCTCTCTCTCTCTCTCTCTCTCTCTCCATTCTTTTTTCTATAATATCTCCTTTCCCCCAGTATCTCACTCATTGTGGTTATCAGCTGAGTACATTTTTAGAAGTAAGAGCAGTCCCTGTATCTTGGGAAAAAGTTGTTTTGATTCACCCATCACCTTCATTTATTAGAGCCTGTGCTTGACAGTCATTGAAATATACGAAGACAGTCAAACATCTGCAATCAAGTCTTTATTAGAAGTTCTTTGCTTTTGGAGGTAACAGATTCGCTCCATTCGTCATGCAACTTATCCTACTCATTCTTGCTGTTGAGCAGAAGGTCCACGTCCTGAAGTATGTCATTACAATTGAGAGCTGCATGAACAGGTTGTCAAGTGCACCGCTGCTGTTTCGGGTCCCGGCAAGGCCAAGCCATTCCACCCCAGCGCTCTTCTATTCCCACAACCCCTGCTACAGACCGTCAGTATTCTCTGACCACTCCACAAGCTGGGTCTCGACTGGCCTGGGAACTCTCCCTTTCCCAGCAGTCCCTGGGGTTTTCCCAACCTGTGATTGCTTTCTCTTAAGGCATGGATAGTGTCATTCTGGCTATGGAAAGAATGGCATTAAAGGACCGATTTCCAGAAATAAAGATTTGTACAATTGCTTCTTAGCTGTATGTCCACAGAGAAGTGTCAGGCCCTCATCAGGCCCTCATCTCTCTCTCTCTCTCCCTCTCCCTCTCTCTCCTTATGCTTCTTCTACAAGGATTGCATAGCAGTTTAAGGACACCTCTCCATTTTATCCTCACAACCACCTTTTGAGGTAGGTTAGGCTGAAAATCATTGACTGGCCCAAGGTCACCCAGTGAACTCCATGGCTAAGAGGGACTAGAACCTTGCTCAACTGCGTCCCAGTCATGCACTCTTAACCACTGCACACACCAGCTTCATTTGAAAGGTGAAGTGCTGGGAGAACAGCGGTCCATCAACATCTGAACAGCAGACTGAGCAGATGGGCACACAGATCACCTGGTTTCAGTCTTTCACACTATAATTATTTTAAATTATTTTATGTGTGTGTGCAGAGATTAATACAATTTGCACCTGCAGTATTAATGCAAATACCATCCTCTCCTCTCTACACTTGTGGGGTTGTCCTGTTTGCATGTAAATACATTTACATGACAGTAAGTTCAGTTTGCATGAGACTGAACCCAAAGGGTCTTTAAATACCTTTCAGTGCTCTAAATACCTGGCTATTATCTAACCACATCTTTTGCTGTTGCCGCTGTTGTCATCTCCGACTACATTAAAGTGGCATCCAAAGCATCCCTTCCATGTTCAGCTTTTGTAAATTCAAGACTGTAGCTTCCTTTATGGAGTTGATCCAGTCCATATTTGGTCTTCCTTTTCTCCTTCTGCCTCTGACTTTCCCTAGCATGATTGTTTTTTTCCAGAGAGCTTTACCTTCTCAAAATATGATAAAATAGCCCAAAGTAAGACAGCCTGACAGTATCACAAAATCTGACCCATCAAGTAATCATGAATCTGAGATTTTGTAAGGATGTATGAGAGATTCACCACAGTTCTTCTTGGATTATGTGATATGCAGACCAAAGATAATAATTTTAAAAATTCAACAGCTAGTGTACATTTGGAAAAGCTGCATAGCTTCAAAAATGTGCAGAAATATGCTTTAACCTATGGGGAAAGGGGTATACATTTCCCCAGAGTACAGAACTGATGCAGCCATGTGAAATATGCATGGACTTTCATGAAGAAAATAAAAATAAAGCTGGCAACCCGATATTGACCTGAGTTGGAACAAGGAATGTGTGATGCTTGTGAAAACTGCACAAACTGAGCACAACCGAAACCGAAACTCACACGTCTTTTCTCCATGGGCTGAAGTGGGGCTAATTTACTGTACAGGGGGAATTTGTACAAATTGGGACATTTGTGCAAAACAAGAGTAGGAAAGTAGCACAAATCAAATGCATGAACATGTCCCGCGGTTTAAGAACATTTTTGCTGGGCATATGCTAGCAACTGTGTTCTGGGCTTCACACAGTGTGTGTTGACATGTTTTGTGAGCAAAACGAACCTTCCCATTTACCTCTAGAAGGAATGAGCTTCAAGACAGACTTCTAATAGCTACAGCAAATTTGAACGTTGCTGACTCGCACATTCCTGTTGTGTATTTCTTTTTCCTCACATGCCAGAAGAATTCCTAAATCAGTGGGTTTTGCCAAGGGTAAAAGTGACTGTCTTATATTGGATTCTCCTGGTCAATAGAAATCATGATGGTGCTACAGTGGTTTCTGGAGACATTGTGGGTGGGTATGGAATAATGATGGGATTGTGTGCTTACTACTTGCCTTCCTCCTCCTCCTCCTCCTCCTCCTTTTCTGCCTCTGCCTCACTTCTCTCCACGTCTCACCTTGAAATGTCTCCAAGCATCATCAAGGTGATCTCAATTATTCATTTCATTTCCCTTCCTCTACTCCTCCCTCCCTCTCTGCCAAAATCCCCATTTACATCATGGCTAAAAAGAAATGACCTTCCTGTCCTTACAGCCAGCTCGATACACAAATCCTAAAACCATGAAGTTCTTCTCCCCTCCCCCCCTCTTTTTTCCCCTTTTGCCACAGTTAAGCTGAGCACAACTATCAGAAATATTTAGATAAGTGGCAGCTTTGGGCTTCCCGGGAAAAAGTTGAAGATAAAGCACTGCTTTGAATAAGTTGCCCTTTTCGAACTGCCGGGTTTCAGCTAATTCTGACATCACCAAAACACATTCCCAGTTTAATTAATGCTATACAAATGCTGGAAAAGAGGGCCATGCCCATGCAGGTAGCACTTGACTGCTCGTCTGCTTCCTCGTCGTGAGGCTGGCCTTGTCCACACTCTGCCGAGTCCACCCTGCTGCCAGTCCTGCTCCCGGTTCAGCGGAACGTGAAATTGCATGAAACGGCCACAGAAGCAGGGCTCGCGCACTGATATGGGAGGGCCTGTGTGATGTGGAGGCAGATGAGAGGGGCGCTTGTGGGAAATCTCTCCTGTGCACAAGCCTTGGGGAAGGTCCTCGCTGAGACACTCTCTGGACAGAAGCTCCCCTTTCAGGTGCATCCCCAAGGAGGTTTAAGCTGCTTCGCGGGCAAAGCTGGGGGTGGTTCTCTCTCACTGAATCTTCGAGGAGAGAGACAGGAGGCAAAGGACCGCTGACTCTGTAGTGAAGGAACTACGGTGGAGGGACATGGTTTCGATTCACCTGGCATGACTGGCGAGGGAGGTGGCATTTGGCCTGGTCGCAGGCTGAAGGCATGTGTGGGCAAAGGGAGATGATCTGAAGACACAATCATCTCCCAGAGGCCCGGTCCTTCATGCTTCGCTTAGCCTCAGCCACTTCTGCACACACTTGGTTAAGCGCCTGCTAGCTTCTTTTTCAGTGTGCCCCTTCACCAGGGCTTCTGAGCGATGAGCTGGCCCTTGAGACAGGGGCGACAGCAAGAGCCAGCAGGGAAAGGAGGAGGACAAGGACTTGGGAAGGTCCACCTTGTAGCTTCTTGGCCCTATCCTTCTCGACAAATAGCTCCTGGTATATGGGAGAGGAAGTCAACAGAACAGGACCGCCGCTTGGGAGGCAAGAAGATGAACAAAAGCAATGAGGTATGGAAAAGGGATGCTTTACTGAGCACCAGTGAATAGCACCAACACAATTTGGACCATGTAGAGGTCCTTCTTCAGAGAAAATCAGGACAAGCCAGGTAAATCAAACAGTAGCCTGAAGAAGGATCTGCATGTGAAATGACACAGAAGTGGGGGAAAATAGCCTTAAGGTAGAATCCTATGCAATCCTAGAGCCTCTGCTATTGGGCGGTATAAAAGGAATAGAATAGAATAGAATAGAATAGAATAGAATAGAATAGAATAGAATAGAATAGAAGGAAGCAAGCTTAGCTGGCTTAGCATGAAAAAGGGCCTTCAGTTCCCAATATGTCCCAGCCAATATGGTATACTGGGAGTCGTAGACCTTTTTGCTGCCTATGCATGCATAAGTTCATGTCCCGTTGCCTTTCCTTGGTTGTCTTCCATAAGGCTCCTTTCATGTCACCAAGCCATGATCCAAGCAGTGTAAACACTGCCCAGAGTGTCTCCCTGCTAGAAGGAGGAACGCTGCTTTTGTCAGCATCAAATTTGCCAGCCCCAAAGCACCCATGGCGCTCTTCGGCTGACTTAACGGAACCAGTTCCGGATCTTGGGTGGCCCAGAGGCAAGAGACCCTCCACTCTTCATCAGAACCACCATCCCTCCTCTCCTTTAATAGTTTCCTGGCTTTTGTGCCATTTCCTTCTCCATTCTAAAGGGCTGAAATGCATCTCCTGATGTTCATGAATAGGGATGAATGGGTATTGGAAAATCCACTCTGCCTGCATTTCATTCCATCACCTGCTCATCCACGAAATTGGATTTCGCACCAATCTGTTTGTATGCATTTCCACAAATTTGCAATCTCAAAAGTGCCTGCAGTCTCCCAAAATTGTATATCACTGAAAAATGTGCCTTTTCATGCTTTGGCCAATGGGAGAAATGCACATTTTTGTTCAGTATATTTTAAAAAATTCTTCATAGATCCCTATGACTAAGTTCAGTAAAATTACAGATTTCTTTAAAATTTACAAGCTGCCAGAGTCTGCCAGAAAAGCCTCCCAATGACTTGATTTGCACTCTTCCTCCAAGGAAGACAGTGAGTAACAATGGGAGCAACAGGTGATGCTGAGAAGGGAAGTGCAGGCCTCCAGCAGCCATTCTGGAGGTCTCTCTCCTGCTCACACCCCCCGCAGCCGGTCCTCACAGCCCCTCCCTCCTCAGCAGATGAGCCACATCCTTCCTCAGCAGATGGATGGAAATTAGAGCAGTGCATGTGGAGCAGCTGAAAAAATAAAGATTCCTGGTCAACCTGATTATGGTACAGAGACATATGTCTACAGCAGAGCATGGCGAATTAAAACACACACACACACAGCACCCTGAATTAAATAAAAGTTAATTAAATTAAAGATGAATCACTCTGATTGGAGTCCATCAGGGTCCGGCGAGAGATACAAAGCCGGCTTGTGTGCTGTCCATAAATCTTTCCAAACCAGGCACCATTATCAATTACCTTTCCTGTCTCCATGTGACTAATGGATATCCCCAAGGAAAGCTCTGAAGCAACATGTAGCAGAATCAGGTTTTCTCTGTCTGGGCCTTTTTTCAAAGTTATTCAATTATAGGCTCATCATCATGTTCACTCTCTTTTGCATAAGCTTCCCTTTCTGTATTTTATTTTGCAAGGGTGAGCACATATTGACACAATGTGCTTACCCTCTCCCTGTTAGTCCATGGACACAATGAGAAAAAGCAAGCCCTCTTCTTTGTTTCCCTGCTCACAGACTCATCCACACCGAGGGACGCGTTCATGCACACAAGTCCAAGGTCCCAGGTCCCAGGCTTTGCAAATGGGATTTTATTGCAATATCTTGCCTTAGGCTCGTAATTTGGTACTCACCGTTTCTTATTCTGGACAAATGCAAGATGCCTGGGAGGAGAAATAACTCCCTCTTCAAGCAGGCAACTTTCCATCACCAGAGCTTCCATCCAAATTACAATTCCTTTGAGTACATGATTGTAACTATTTTCACTATCCAAATTATAGCTCTTTTCAAGTGGTTATGCACTCCCATCCCAGCCAACCCCTTTATTACAGTACCAAAAGATCGATTTGGATTTCATGTTACAACAAGGAAAGTGCACTGAACATACAGTACATGTTTTCCCCTTCTGTGACATTTGCATATGTGTGTGTTCTTTGTGGTGCTCGTCACTTTGACTTCATCACTGCCTGCCCCTCCCCAGACCCCGATTTCCAATCAAGTCCAAATGTATTCTTTAAGCACAGCGTACTGCTAGGAATGGATGAACCTCTCAGTTTTGGTAGCTCCCCACTTCTCATTTTTTCCCATTCTAAATTTGCTTCATCCTAAACCTTGAGAGAGGTGGCTGGATGGAGTCACTGAAGCAGTCGGGGTGAGCCTAAGTGAACTCCGGGGGATGGTGGAGGACAGGAGGGCCTGGAGGAATGTTGCCCATGGGGTTTTATTTATTTATTTATTTATTTAAAGTTTTTGTATGCCGTCCCCTTGCTATATAGCCTCGGGACGGCTCACAGAACATTTACAAATGTAAATGTCTGTTGGATATTTACTGATCATTCTTGTGGAAAACATGATCTTAAACTAACAACGGTTCATTATACAATTTATATTTGGCAGAATAGAGCTGTGTTTCTCTTAAAACTAACTGCAGTCCTGCACACAATTGGTCTGTTCTGTCCCACTGACTTTAGTGAACAAGTTGACCTGGTTGCGATGGGTCGGACGTGACTTCGTGACTACCAACAACAAACTTTGAGAATCTTTAAAAGCTAAAATTCAGTTCCTCTCCAACATTGCGTGTGGGTCTTTCGAAATCAAGTTGTAAAATTTTGGCATGCCTCCACTCAGAGACTAGGGCATGAGCCTGTCACCCCCATGGCATACCCTGTCCAGCCCCCGAACTTGGAAGCTTAGGAGCACAAGACATGGGGTGCAGCAGGAGTGGTCTCTCTTTCTTGCCACCACACCCCTTGCTCTGCGTTATATCTAGACAGTCATTTTCAGCCGTCCAGATTTTGCATCAGGGAGGGAGAAGGAAGGAAGGCAGGCTGCCAATCAGAACTGGTGCAACTCTGCAGCTCCAGCCTCCTCCCCTTCCCATCGCCCAGTACAGCCTTTTTTCTCAGTGAGGTGCAAGTACGACAGGGCCTGCAGCAGCAATTTATTTTATTTTGTATTTATTTTTGTGCCAGCTGCATGGGATGGAAAACAGGCTCGGACTTCACAGTCCAAGCACCAAGGTGGAAGGAGCTTGGTGCTCAGACTCCAAAAATTCCTGTGGCCTCCCAGATTATGTCAAAGGCCACAGGACTGTGTCTGTGCACATTCTTGGAAAGTTCGAGAACATATTCTTTTGAGTTCTGCACTTTTCGGAAGTGCTCATTTGATCGGATGTGCACTCCCTGTTCTGCTGAATGCATCACAAGTTCTGAAATATATGAGTTTTGAAACACAAAATGCCTCCAGGCCCCTGTACTACTCTAGGCAGAATGTATTGGGGAAATCGAAACACACACACTCTACCAAGAGTGATGGAATAGATTCTTCACAAATCACTACTGACCTGATACAAGGTACTGCCTTATCTTTCTTTGCATATATTCCACCATAAATCTCTGCGGCTAAAGGGCTGTTGAACATGCACATCCCATCATGGAAAAGGGTCCCTGGAGCTGTTCATCACCATTGATTTATTTGTTTTTTAGGTTATGCTTTAATTTAAAAAAATGGGGGGTGCTCTGCCTTGAGCACTCCTTTTATTTTAGAAAGTGAGGGCATACATGAATGAAATGCATTTTTAAAAATGATAGCCCTTTCCTCGGGCTTCCAGGCTTTTTCTTTAATATATATTCTCAGGTTTCTTACAAGGATCGTGTCATGTTCTGAATACACAACAGAAGACAATATGACTTCATTATGCAGACTAACTGTCTCTTCTCTGGGACTCTCATTACGTAATGGGGACACAGCCTCCGGGAAAACAAAACCAAAACCAAAAACGCTCCATCAGAACCAACCAGTCAAAAATATAAAGCTGAGGACGTGCCCCGTAGGGTAATACAAATGGTGCAGCTGAGCACAATGTCCTTACTGAGCAACCTTCCCAAATTAGCACCTCAGCAAAGGAGATCTGTTAACTTTAACCAAAGCAAAAGTCATGAAGAACATCCAAGAACAAATTAAAGGAGAATTGCTTTTGTCTCACAGTAAAGGATTGTATGGTAGTGTGAAATATGAGGTTACATTGCAGCTGGTCTTATGTTGTCCGAAGGCAAGGGGAGAGAATGTTTGCTTTATTCCCTTTCTCCCTACACTAGAACTTGGGACCACCCTGTGAGATTGACTGGATGTGCTGGCGCAAACACAGAATCCCTTTTCTCTCTCAACTTCGCTGGTTACCAAGTGAGGTCTGGCCCACTTTAAGGTGCTTAAATTGATATATTAAGACCTAAACAGCTTAGGGCCCGGATATCTAAAGGGACCTCTCCTTCCATATACACCCATCTAGACTCTAAGATCACCTACAGAGGTTCTTCTCCAGAAGCCACCTTTAAAAGAAGTAAGGAGGGTGGCCACCAGGGGATGGGCCTTCTCTGTGGTGACACCGTGCCTCTGTAACCAGCTCCTCAGAGCGGTATGCCTGGTGCCAACACTTTATACCTGTCAGCACCAGGTCAAAACCCTTTCATTTTCATGCTATTTTAATTGTTAAAAAAGTTGGCCCCATTTTGTACTGGTTTTTATTCATGTTGCCTTTGGTATATTGTAGAATAACTGCTATACTGGTGTATCATTACCATTATATTTATCTGTTAACTGTTGTTTGTAATATTTGAATTTTGAGGGTCATTGTTGACGTCGAAGTTATTTATATCGTCTTGTGTTTTTATAAGGTTGCACATATGTTGCATATCTGAGAGCTTTTTTGCTGAAAGAATGGTATATAAAAGCTTTAAATAAATAAATACTTCATGGGAGTTGCTGCTACCAGATATCTTGATGGTTTAAAAGGCTTGTGGGGACATAGACAAAGCAACAATGCCCAGGGCAAGGAATGACTATTAGTCACAATGACTAATGGGACCTTTGTCTCCAGAGGGAGCGTGTCACTAAATTCCATCTACTGGGGTCGACACGAAAGGGAGGGCTGTTGGTACCATTGCTCAGCTTGTGGGTATTCTGGAATCATCTTGCCAACCATTGTTGGAAAACAGTATGCCTGCCTATTATACTGAGTGCATGTAGTTTGACAGAGCAAGGGAGAAATAAGCGTTGACAATTCCACAATTCTGCAGTGAGAGTAGAAGAGATGTGCCTAAAATCCATTCACTGTGAAAGCCTCCTAGAAAGTCCTCTTGGTGCTAAAAGCTGTTTGCATATCTGTTAAAAAAAAAAAAACCAGATAATAACATATCTGTTATTAAATCAAATAAATAATAAAATACGTCTTCAAAGTTACATTCTTATGCTTTGGTGAGATATTTAGTTTTATATAAACCCTTTTATTCTCCCACTATTTTAATTGCTAAATTGTTTTCATCTGCGATTTTACATCTAATATTGGATGCTGCACTACTTTTACTCTGATTTTTTATTTTATTTTGTTGTTGTTGTGGACCATCCGGAGACGTCTGTGATGGGATGGTATCCAAAAGTTTTAAATGAATAAATAAAATATATTTAGAAGGTTTAATAGTGACTTGGGCTAGCACCAAAAGACCTTACAGAAGAATGCAGTTAACAATACAATCTGCAGTAGGACTTTATCTCAAAGGCTATCACAAAGAGGAAGGTCAAGGTCTCTTCTTGCTGATACCACGTGTAGGACATGGAATAATCCATTCAAGCTGCAACAACCCAGATTCAGGGTGGACATCGGGAAAAGCTTCCTCTATGTCAGAGCAATACGGGAGTGGAACGAGCTGCCTGGAGAGGAGGTGGGCTCTCCCACACTGGAGACATTCAAAATGAAACTGGACAGCCATCTGAGTGGGATGGTGTAACCTGGTGACCTGCAACAGCAGGAGGTTGGACTTGATGGCCTTCGTGGCCCCTCCCAACTCTACTATTCTATGATTCAATTAAAACTTTGCTTCCTCTAATTGCAAACTTGAGTAATTCATGCCCATCAAATCAGAGTCAAAATGGGGCCATGGTGAAAAAAGAGTGAGTGAACGAATGAAAAGAAAGAGAGCTAACATTGTCAGGAGGATTCCAAAGTTTGCTGAAGTACAATGAAGAAGATGTCAAAACCAGTAGCCCCACAAGGATTGGAGACCCGCCTGCATTTTGTCCCAAGAATGCCCTGGGGAGCAAGACTTCGAGCCATTCCTGTAGAGCATTATATCTGAATTACAAGCATGGTGCTGGGGGGCTAAGAGTGACCCTTAAAGTGCAAGCAGAATCCCCCCAGCTTTTTTTTTTTTTTAATGGTGATAGTGAAGGGAAGACCTTTGGTCATGTCACTTATATTAATTCATTTATTCCTTCATCTATCTATAATATTCCCAGTACACCTTTCAGGACAGAAAGCCTCCCAGGGCAGCATAAAACAATGCTGTTTTACAGACAACAATCTATGCAGCAAGAGAAATTACCCACAGAGAAACCAAAGGACTGCATCCAAGTCTCCAAGTTATTTCCTTTTTCCAGGGCATTTGGAAGCTGAAGCACAAGTGGAACAGCAGATTGGCTGTTTCAACACAACCTTGATAATTAGGTAGGTCTGCTATTCCAAGTTGTGCCTCATATTTCACAGCCATTTACTTAGAATCCCACCTTAATTGAAAGGGACATTTGTCTTCACAAGGAAATATTGACTGTTCTGTCTAAGAAATGTGCAGACTACCAAGAGCCTCAGTTCTGCTATTGCTCACCATGTCTAGTCTTGGTGGTGATGTCCTCAGCCAGAGAGGTGAGCTTGAGACATCTATCAGATCCTTTGAGAGCGATGATAACAATGATAATTCTTTTCTAATGCACAGACATAACTCTCAATTGCCACGTATTAAGGCTTGAGAAAAGGCAAGTGTTAGGAGAGACTCCACATTTTAATAGAAGCAATCATTCTGCTTGAAGGGCTGTCGGAACACTTTGGATGGAAAATGAAACCAATAGATCCAATTTTACTGAACATGGTGCCATGGGAAGGAGAGGTCTGTCTGCCCAATCCTAATTATCTTAAATGTCTTTTAAAGTCTGGCGGTAATGTGTTTGCAGTAACCAGATTTAAGCAGTTGAATATTCAGCAATTGCCACATTACTACAAATGACTCTAGATCTTTATAGCCAACATCAGACTTCCAATAAAGAGAAGAAAAGTGTCTGAAATGGTTGTGCATTAATTTGCTTTGATTGCTAGATTCCCTTCTCCATTCAGAAATGCACAATATTGGCATAAAATGTGTAGCCCTCCAAGCTGATGATTTATTGTCTGAAGGTGTGATCCTATACATGTTTGGGTGGACAAAACGACCTTCCACTCCTAGCATGGTCCAGCCTAGGATAGCGTCCTAAGGGCTGTGAAACTAGGCTGATACAATGGGAAGGCTCATCCATTGAGATTAATGGGACTTTCACCCAAGGCAGTCTACCAGGAATGGGACTGGTCTGGAAGGAAGGCAAAGAATGACAAAATGCATCTTGGGATGGGGAAATATGTCTGGTTTTTGGATGCATCACTTTCACATGCTTTATCCCTAATTCTGTGTCCACAGTAATCTGCAATTAAATTCTCAAAATATTTATATTTAAGTACATAGTCAAACATTTAGAAGCATTTTCTTCCACTCAAATTATTCACATGCATAATCTGATATAGGGATGCCTTTTGTTACCACTGGAGGTCTGTGCAATCTCAGCTGCTTTTTCCAGCATCAACTGCTGTACAAGGCTATTTTTCTTGCTTCATCTGTTACAGAAGATTTTGGATGTGGCCAAAATATTCCTAGCTGGCTTTGTTTTCTTGGGATCTGCGTTTTCCCTTATCCCCCCGCCCAGGCACTGAAAATATCTTAAGATGTAGTCCTACAAATGTCCTAGATGTGCTTGGAAACCGATAGCTGCACAGCCTTTAGTGTAACAGCTCCCTTATCATGAAGAATCCTTTCATCTGAGATCAGGGACCTTAATTATTTTCAGTGTTTGCTGAAAAACTTTTCTTTGCGGATGAGGGTTTCTTCATCAATTAATGCATCTAGTCACATTTGATGGATTGTTTTAAAAAGTTTTGTAGTTGGTATTTTAATTTGTGGAATACTTGCTCTGATACCTTTTTATAAATTTTACTGATAGATGGTAAATAGATTGATTGATAATCTATAGGTAGATTATGTCTTTGGAAATATAACTTTCAGGGAAGTGGAAAAAAGAGAGCCAGTGTGGTTTAGTGGATAAGAGCATGGGACTGGGACTCAGATGATCTGGGTTCTAGTCCCCGCTCAGCCACGGAGTCAACTGGGTGACTTTGGGCCAGTCACGGACTCTCAGCCCAACCTACCTCACAGGGGAAGGAAGTGGGAATAAGGAGGAGAAGGATGCAAGCTGCTTTGAGTTCCAGAGAGAGAGAGAGAGGGAGAGAGAAAGTTCTTTAGAAAAGATATAAATCTAATAAAATAAATAAATGAAATCCTAGTAGGTAAACAAGTTGCTGATCCTTATATTCATCTAAGAAACATAGAAACAGAGCAAGTCAGAAGGGGCCATCTAGTCCGACCCCCGGCTCCAGCCGGCTCCGCTCACGACATGCCCACCATGTGGACGTCCAGCCTATCCTTGAACACCCGCACCGATGGGGCCTCAACGACCTCTCATGGAAGCCCATTCCACACCCTCGGGGTCCTGACTGTCAGGAAGTGCTTCCTGGCATCCAAACGAAACCTTGGCTCCCTGAGCTTGGCTCCGTTGGAGCGCGTTCTGCCTTCCTCTGCAGGGGAGAACAGGTCTCTACCCATCTCCATGTGGCATCCCCTCACATACCTGTATGTCGCCAACATATCCCCTCTGAGCCTCCTCTTCTCCAGGCTGAAGAGACCCAGTTCACTCAGCCTCACCTCATACCCCATCACCTGCAAACTGGTCACCAACCTTGTGGCCCTACTGAGTTATGGATCAGAACATTTCATATCATAATTCACAAAGCTCTGCTTCCTTAAGCATCCTAAACTATGTCCATGCATTTACACATACATTCATGCATATTAATTGGGACCTGTCTACACAGGGTTTCCATATAGAAACCCAAGAGGAACCCCACTGGATTAGACCATTCAGCTGTGGTCCAAGATATAGATCCTTCTCAGTCAGATGACTACTGGGAAAGTGAGGATTATTAGGTCCCTGGGAAGTAGTTTTCAATACTTTACCCCCAGTAGAGACTTCCAGAGCATCAGGATCTGAGGTAGCTTCAGGGCTCCTTCTTCTGGCCAAGGCATAGCAACCTTGCATGGTCCTTGCAGGGTTTCTTCCCCAATCCACTGCCCCCAATCACTTCCCCAATAACTTCCGCAAGGGCTTTCATGAGCTCCACCTGGTAGCCCTGGGGGAAGAACCATATAAGCACTGGCTCTTCCCTCCCGAAGCTGCCTTGACAATGAAGGTTTCCGGACTTGCTGTAGTGAGCCATGTTTGTTGTGACCAAGACTCTTGAGCCTTGGTCCTGTTCTGGGATCCTGCTTGTGATTCTGCTTCTATTCCTGAACCCCACCTGGTTTCCTGGCCCCTGCTTGCTCCTACTCCTTTTCTGGCCTCAGACACCTGCTCCTGTCTGCATTGCTTCCTTGGTTTCTAGACCCCTGGCTTGCCTCCTGGACGGGACATACCTTATTCTTCTGCTCCTGGCACTGACCTTGGACTGTTGGTGAGGATTTGGATTGGACTTTGGGGTCCAGTCTAGCTGCCTGGGTCCTGGTGCCCATGTCCTGAATGCTGAGACAGAGAAGAGGAATCATCCATCCCTAGAAATTTTTGCCTTCCAGGTTGGATGATGCATTGCCAAGCTACCATTAGCTCAAGAGGAGCCTCCTCTTCCACACAAGCCCAAGCACCCAGGAGACCTCACATCCCCTGGAGCATATGCCTACAGAACAGGAGAGGTGCCCTTCTAACACCCAAGCTGCCTCCTGAGGTTGCTTGAAAACCCCACCAACCAAGTTCTTGAGCCTGAAACAGGAGACCTCCCCTCAGATCCAGAGCTCCTTCCGCCTATGTGCAAAAGACCCATGAACTGAATGGGAGGTGTTCAGGAGCAGGGGAATAGAGAGGAGCAGTGTGGTCAAGCGCAGCAACAGTGGAGGGTGCGTCACTGGGGATCTCCTGATTTTGCATGTAGGAAGGAAGACCATGACGTATGCCTGCAGCATGGCATGGGCTGAAGGAGGGACAGAACTATGGCCCAGCTAAGCACATCAGGCCTCGGTATTTCCTATACCTTAATTTTAGAAAAAATATATCTAATTCTAAATTAGGGGTGCAGGGAGAAAGTACTAGCTTTCCTGCACCTGTCAAGACTTTCCTCTACTTTGGGACATTTGATGTGTTTATTGGGACTTTGCTAGTTGTTTAATAAGGTTCAATCTGGTTTTTCTTGCTTATGCTATTGGGCCTTTATGTGGCTTTAAATTTTTGTATGGCAATCCCTCCCTCCATGTTTTGATACTGTATTTTAGATGTTTTTAATGGATGGTTGTAAATATAAATATGGGATTAAATAAATAGGCATGGCATGCAATTCCTTATGTCAGTGGGCAAGGACTCGGGGGTAGCCTTGCCTTGCCTTACACAGCATCCGAATACGACCCCATCTATTTACATCGGTACTGTTTCATGTAAATGGCAGCACTTTCTGAGGGTCTCAGCCAGAGGCCTTCCCAGCCTTGTGACTTTTCTCTGTCTTTTAACTAGAGACATCAAGGATTAAGACCTGGAGCCTTATTCATAGGAAGCATCTGGATAATCACTGATCCATCCAAGCTACATATACATCTCCCATGAAAATGGAATTGTGTTCTCCATTAACCTGGAAATTGACTGGGTTCAGCCAACACAATAGTCCTTGCTCATGGATTCAGTGTGGTTTGCTGCTGAAACATGGGCTAGCGCAGCTGAGATAGCCAAGCATGGGCTCTCTTCATGAGTTGCCTGTGATTAACAGTTTGTCTTAATGTGCCTGCATTCTCTGTCTCGGTTCCTCACCCTGCAAAACATTTTTCTGTACACTGATGCATTTCATCTGAGCCCAGCTAGTTTAGCAAGCCATGGCAGGGATAACATAATAACCACAGTTCAAGAACAACCCAGACTCAACCCGTACGGAACCAATTATCGTGGTTAAGTCAACTATCATGTCTGAATCCAGCCATTGTGTGTGTGTGTGTGTGTGTCACAATGATGCACAGAATCTGCCCCCCTCCCATCCACCTGCAAAGGATTCTAGCCTACATTGCCTCTTCAGCAGGAGTCCATCTGAACTGCGGAGGGATTGCATTGGGCTGAACTCGGGAGGGGTCCAGTTGGCAGTGTCATAACAATAATGTGGCACCAGAAGGCTGAGAATGCACTGCTGTGTTCCTTCACATGTCTTGTAATGACATGGCACACAGGCTAATCTGAGCATGCCCTCAGGCCCCAACACCGCGCAAAACAAATTGCCAGGCCATAAGGTCTACTGCGACTGCGTTTCCTCCGGGAATTCCTTTCCTGGGTAAGCACTGAAACTCTGCCACTGTCAATAATAGATTTTCATCACCTAATCTTGGCCTGCACGGTTCCTTTTAACATGGTTGCATTCTGCATTTCGGTTCCTCACCCTACGAAGCTCCATTCTATGTACAGGCAGGCTCTAGGTTATGAACGAGTTCCTGAGAGCATCTTTAAGTTAAATTTATATGTTGAGTTGGATCACTTACATATGGATCATATTTAGCATGAGTAAGGCAAATATTTGTCTTAGTATACGTATATATTTTACCTTTCCATGCATATACAACACTTAAGAAATGCTTCCATCTAAACTAAAGCATTTTAAACACAACACAGTACTTGTAACGCCATGTTATGGAAGGCAGTGCTAACTGTACTTGATGCCAAACACACTGGCTTGGGTATCCCTGAGCCGACAAATGACCAACGCAGCAGTATGTCTTCATGAGCATTAAAAAAATAGTTCCTATATTCATTACTATAAACCGTTTGTAAGCAAAGTATTTGTCTAGAAGGTAAAGGCTATTTCTTTTTTTTCCATTCACATTTCCCCTCAGTAACATTTAAATGTTGTTTGAAACATTCTGGCTACTTTGTGGTACACATGGATGGTCAACAAGAATCAGGAAGGGAAGGGAAGGGAAGGGAAGGGAAGGGAAGGGAAGGGAAGGGAAGGGACAGTATCCCATAGCTGGTGTCACTGGTACTGGCCAGCACATGCCTTTTACACTCATGCAATTAGAGCAGCATTTGGAGTGAAATATGTATTACCCCAGAAATGTCACTGGCAACTAGGACTGCTTCCACAAAATGGATGTGCTAAATGTAAGGTCTTCTCTGGAGCTTGACCAATGACTCCGGCACGACTGTGTATATCATGAGGGCACCAAGATGGGAAGGCTCTGAATTTATATTCTCCTTCTAAGCAGAAGGTCCAATTCTCCCAGCCAGAGCAAACTTGATGCTCTCTAAAATAAAGTGAGTGTTTAATTTGCAGAAGGCACATGCCAGAGCCAATTAAAATGTATTAGGGTTCTTGTAAAAAGGAACAGTAAAGCAAGCAGCAGGCTCTTTCTATTACTCACAGGTGCTCAGCAGGAAGTCAATTCAATATCTGTCAGGCAAGTCACTCACACTTCTTCAGTGCCAATCATGGAGGGAAATGCAAGGCCAGACGCTTTATGAGAAAGAAACCCAAAGCCCATGATGTGAGGAGGGGCTACGTGAACATCGACATTGATCCGAATTTGGGTAAGCACACCTGAGGGAGGCTTGAACCAGGCTTCATGGGACGCATGTGATCAGACAAAAGGTGGGCTGAGTGGCCATTTTGTGTTTTGATTCAGAAGACACCTCAAGCTGCCTGCCTCCACTTCACCTTAATGGGATTCTTCTTTATGGAGAAGCCTTCCAAAATAATTTTTGAAAAATGTACAGATATGAAGAAAACCACACGTGTATTCATGGCTAGGCTGGCTGAGGGGAAATGCATTCTTTGGATCTGCTAAGTGAGCTAATGTCACCTATGACAGCCACTGTGCCCACAAGTGAGGGATGGCAGAAAAATCCAAAAATGTGCTTACATGTCCAAGATTCCTACCCACAGATTCTGCCACTGACGGGCTTTTTTCCTAGTGGTGCAGAATCTGCTGATTTGAAGACCATTGAAAAATTCCACAGTTGTTTGGTTGCACAGTTTTTCTTTTCTGCGTAACTTTAGTAATAGAAAAGTATAAAGTAATAATAAAAATCAAAACTATATTTCATCAGCTTGTTGTTGTTTTTAAATGCAGATGGCAACCTCTGTGCAGTAGCAACTGGCATGAGAATGAGATGCCACCAGTGCAGGGTTCACAGGAGGGAATCTGTAGGGCCATCTTGAGACAATCCTTCATGTCTGCACCTCCTTCCAGATGCATCGCACATCCCCAGGAGAGCTCCTTTTGGAGCCCTCAATAACTTGGTGCTGACCATAGACTTGACCATCTCACAACTTGACCAACTCCAGATTAAAAACAATCATCCCATTAAAGAACAAGCCAGGAGACTTTAAATAAAAGGGGCTTGTAGGAGGCAAGCTATTCATAGAATCATTGAATAGTGTAGTTGGAAGGGGCCAAGAACACCATTGGGTCCATCCCCCTGCTATTGCAGGTCACTAAGTTACACCATCCCACTCAAATGGCTGTCCAGTTTCTGCCTGAAAGTCCCTAGTGTGGGAGAACCCACCACCTCTTTAGGCAGCTGTTTCCATGGCCATATTGCTCTGACATTTTCCTGATCTCCAGCCTGGATCTGGGTTGTCGCAACTTGAATGGATTATTCTGTGTCCTACACTCTGGCAGCAGCATGAAGAGAGCTTGACCTTCCTCTTTGTGACAGCCTTTGAGGTACTTATGGAGGGATATCATGTTCCCCCTCAGTCTTCTCTTCTCAAGGCGGAACATGCCCAGTTCTCTCTTCATAGGGCAGAATTTCCAACCTGTGGATCATTTTTGTTGCCCTCCTCTGGACCCTTTCTATTTTATCTGTATCTTTCTGAAATCTTGCTGCCCAGAACTGGACACAGTATTCCAGATGAGGTCTAACTCTTGAGGTGTAACGGGGAACTAAGCCACCCCGAGGCTTCAGCGAATGGGGCAGCATAAAAATGTTTTAATAAAAAATAAAATAAAATAAACTACTACTAATAAAACCAGCCAATGCATATGGAACCTGAAGCCCTAATTCCACAATGAAAAAGCCTCAATCACAGCTGAAACAGAACCATTCAATCCATGTTTCAGGTGAACAGAACAGTGCCTACTCATGCTGATATCCCTCATGCGAACATAAGAACTTAAAAGAAACACGTTGGATCTGACCAAAGACCCACCTCGTCCACCAATGTGTCCGCACAATGGCCGCTGTCCACAGGACCCCTCAGGCAGGAAACGTACAGCAGCCCCCTCCTGCCAAGCCCCCCAGCTGTACATAGGCACCACCCCTCTGATGCCCGAAGTAGTGCCATTCCATGCTTGCCAATGGATGATGGGTTACCTGGATCCCTTTGTTTGCATCCCACACCAAAGCTAGAATTGAAGAGGCCGTGAGACCACAAAATACAGCAAGTCTTAAGCTAAGTGGAAGAACACACAACATCATTATCTGGGTGTACCATCTGGTGAGCAGAAAGAAGTAATGGGTGTGTGTGTATGTGTGTGTATATATATATGTGTGTGTGTGTGTGTATATACACGCACGCACACATACGCACCCACATGAACACCCACACAGCTTCCACTCAACCTGCCACCATCCTAATCGCCTCCATTTGTCCTTCATGAGATGTGGATCCCCATCTGGGACTCATTCGTAGCACCCCCTCTCCGCCTGGAAATGTGCTCAGTGTTTAGAAATACTGGATGATGCCTGCATGGCCAATTAGCAGCCTCTGCAAAATTTGCAGGGTATCCAGTGTTGATACTGAAACTTGGAAGCTGAACGCAGCCATCCCCAGCTGTCTTGCCTTTTGCAACTGTTGCAGCTCGCTCTGTGGTTGACTGGCAAATGTGGAGGAAATGATGGATGAACATTAACTACACAACAGTGATACCCAACATGCCAACACTCCAGAAGTGAGGCACCCTTTCCCTTCCCTCCCATCTTCTTTCCTGAGAAAGTCCCTGTTTATGTACGGATGCAAACAAGTTGTTGTTATTTATTTCATTTCCCTACTGCCCGTAGCCGAAGTTCTTTGGGTGGTTTACAGCTAAAGTGTAAGAACAATGAAACACAATAATAAAACATTAACAAGAATTTGAAATAGCATAGAATACATTGAAAAAGACCTGGCCAGAATAAGAGAAAGGCCCCTGGATGACCAGAGAAATCTTCCACAAAGAGGGCTGTTTTAACATGGTGTTGAAAAGATACAAGATTTTGTTCCAGGCAGGCCACAACAGGGTGGTTGTTCAAAGATGGGGACCACCACCAGAAAGGCCCTCCCCCCAGTTGCTACCCACTGGACCTCTAGAGCGGTTGGCACTGCTTGTCTGGAGTCTCCAAGTAGACACTGGGTTTACTTGTCCAAGTAGTCCAAGCAAGTAAGTGTCCAAGTAGACACACTGGACTGGAGTGTCTAAGTAGATCAGGGACGGGAGAGGTGCCCCGACAGGTGTAGTGATCCCAGGCTGTGTAAGGCATTACAGGTTAAGACCAGCGCCTTGGATCTGCCGGTGGGCCAGAACTTATCTTATATGTTTGGACCGCTGGGTCCCAGTTATTAGGGCTCTGCACCAGTTCAGACTCCTCACGGTCCAGAGGGTCTCTTGTGCAGAATTATTCCGGAGATGGTAATCAAAAGGAAGGATAAAGCAAAAAGCTGATCTGGAGCAAAAGCTTCCTGTAATACTGACCAAATATTGGCGACTCTCATGACCTGTTGAGCTCTCTTTTGGGTGAGATTTGCAGGCTAGGTGGATTGTTCCCATTTCCCCCAAATTTACCTGACAGTTTCTTTCTCCCTAAATAAATCAGAAGGAACATTTCCCTTCAGGGATGAGTGGGCTTCCCAGGGCGTGCCAACAGTATTTTGCTTAGGGGTGGAAGGTACTTCTTCACACAGTGTAGTTAAACTATGGAAACCATTGCCATGGGAAGTGTTGATGGCCACCAATCCAGGTGGCTTTAAACAGGGATTGGACAGATGTAATGTGGTGTCCCGCAACAGCAGGGGCGTGGACTTGACGGCCTTCATGGCCCCTTCCAACTCTACTGTTCTGTGATTCTGGATTCCTGAGGGAGGGGGCTGCCAGTGGCTGCTGGCCTTGCTGGCCATGGGCTGCCTCCTTCACCAGGGGGGGCATGTCTGTGTACACCCGGTGCTGAGGAGCTTGGGTGAGGGGACCTTGCACCCATCCTGCTGGAGGGATCCTGTGGGCAGCTGGCTTGCCACCCTGTGTTCAAGGTCCAAGGTCTGATCCAGCAGGGCTTTTCTTATGTTCTTATGAGAAATTTGACATCAGTTTTTTACATGGTGTTGTAAAATCTGCACTTTCTGGAAATGAATGTGCAACCAAGTGGTATTTGCAGACAGAAATCCATCCATTTCCAAAGAAGAAATGTGTTCTGTGAAATAAAAAGAAAAACATGTTTGCTAATGTTCCAACTTGGAAAACACACAAAGAAAAGTGTGTAGTTCAAAGAAGTTGTGCGAACATGCCTAGTCAATGGATTCATGTGTACTAAAATGCATGCATTTGAAAAAATGTGGACAAATTTGCACTCATGTTTTTGATTTTCTGTGGAAAAATATAGCTGATACGGAAGTGGAAGGAAGTCTGGGGACTTCCTGGAAGGCAGCTGGGCATCTTTCCAAGGCCATAAATGCACTCTTGAGGCTTGGAAGGGAGGGATCCTGCTTCCCATGATACTGGAAGCCTCCTTGGAGCCCTTGCATGTGATGACCTCTTTGAGATGTACAGATTAATGATCCTTATACCAGACTGGGCTGCATGAGTAGCTCCTTGTCCATTGCTCTGAAAACCATGAGAAGCGATAGTTGTGGTGTGTGGACCTCAAATACTCCTGGGCTTCTGGATTGATGAACTTGTCCTTCTGGGCTGATGAAGTTGTCCTTCTTTACTCCAGAAGTAGAAGCACGGCATGCTCCTCTGCTGCTGGAAAACAACAGAAAAAGGTGGACATTTGGAGGGAAAAAGAGAAGCTGGAAAGATATGGGAGTGGAGATCAGCCTCAGGGGTGAGGCAGGAGGTGATGTGTCTGTCACAGCGGGATAATAGAGGCTAGATGGCTGGAATGGCTTCTGCAGTGGCCACTCTTTCCAGGGAACTCTGTGGTAGCTGCATGCCCAAACTGTGGAAACCATGCTGCCAGGTTTGGACATGAGCAGAAATCATTGTGGCACAGAAGAACCACAGAAAAAACTGTTGTTTCTTATCATGGGTTTTAAAGATCAAACATGCCACACTGAAATACCAAGACGGTTTGCACCTGACAGACAAATCATGACTTTAAAAACAAAAACAAAAGCATAGTTTGTCTTGTCAACCCAGTCAGAAATTGCTAATTCCCTTCCAAGAATTTTAGAAAAGAAAATTTAGGTGAGGAGAAAATAAGCTTCACCCTTGCTTTGCTTTTCTGGATTGCAAAATCAGTTATATGCCTTGAGCAACACCTTTGGGGAGAGGCAAGCAGTGAGGTTTATGCAGGAGTCATGATGCTGAGCAAGCCTTCCAAGCTGGAGGACCATCAGTTCATCCAGAGGTGAACAGTGAGCATTGTTTGAAGAACAGAACTCTCAGGTGACTGATTCTAGTGGCCAGGTAAGCTCAGGTCAGGGAAACCTCTCCATCAGGTATTGTGGTCCCAAGCCATGTAAGGCTCATACTTTAAAACCACCACCTGCGATTGGGCATGGAGGGATACAGGCAGCTGGTGTGCCAGAATTGGTGTTCCACCCTGAGACCTTTTGGTCCCATTGAGCAATCTGGCTGCCACATTTTGCAGCTTCTGGCATTTTTCAAGGGAAACCCCTTTCAGTAATCCAACCCGTTTATTCTTTACCCTGTAAAGACTGAATTCATTTGCTGATGATCAGAAAACAACAAAGTGTCCCTTTGTAAGGACGGTTGACACGTGCATTTCTAAGAGCTTTAAACATGAGAAATGTGTAATAGGAAATTCATCAGCTACAAAATGTCTCAGCTACATTTGCACATTACAGTGTCGCAAATCCAGATGATCAAATAATGAGTTTCACTTGCTATCATACAAGCAAAGTTAGTGGCTCAGTGCTACGAGAGGAAAACTGTGGCATCATATATTAACATGTTGTGCAATTTATTATTCTTTCTTTTCTTTTTTAGCTTTGCATCCTGCTTTCTGACCAGAGCCTCCAAAACGAAATACAGTTTTTATATTCTGTATAAAGTCTTTACTACTTTGAATTAAAACCATAAAGGAATCAGACCCCAGAGGAAATGATGGGAAAAAGAGAACATATTAAAAAGCGGTAGTTAAAAATACTGAGCTCAGAAACTCAACAACAACAACAACAATCTAGAAGGAACAAACAACCAAATATCCCACAGATGGAATACATTCTGTTCTTTGAATAAGAAGTGGCAAAGGAAACAGCAGCTCTGAGGTGATTCAGAATGGCAGGTTTTTGACAAGTACTTTGCTCTCCTCCCGCTACCTCCAGGATCTTTACCGCAAGTCAAGAAAGGCAGCGATTGGGCCTGTGTAAGAGAGCCACTTGAATGACAGAAGAGGGGTAGGCCAAGGATGTGGCTTGACGGCTCTTCCTGGTAAGAGTATGTACAGAAGCCCCAGGAATTTGGAAGGAGAAGGAACCGGTTTGGAATGGCTCCCTTGGCTCCCATTGACACCAAGGAGGAGATGGGCTGATACATTGACTTCAGTCCTCAGAAGGAGTCAGTCCCACTGGTCAAAGCAATGACATGGGCTGGATCTTCACCTGCATACCCTCTTATGGTTGTTCTCAATTTTTCTTGCACCTTATCTCCTCCAGTAAAGGTGAGTGGAGAATCTCTGTCATTTTCATGGGTTTCAGACTTTCACTGAAGGATGAGGTGGACAAGCATTCTCTCTCTCTCCACTTTGAGGAGATGTTTGCTCCCTCAGCACATGTACCCCAGTTTACCCATCAACATCACTGAACATTCCCCTGTGGCATGTTTGGATTATCCCTTGACGTAGTCTTGGTTGTGTTATGAAAAATATTTCTTCCCTTGCTTCCTTCCTTCCTTCCTTCCTTCCTTCCTTCCTTCCTTCCTTCCTTCCTTCCTTCCAGGAAAGATTTCCATGGCTGCAACTCAATTCTTTTTTGGAAAAGAAGAGGATGGCGTTCAGTGTTTGGTGAGAGCAAACCATCCAACACTGCTTGTGCTAAAAGCTTTCCTGAGGATCTCACCAGTGTTCAAGCTTAGAAATCAGATTCTTTGCTTCTCAAGGAGATAATCTCCACTGCCAGAGGTCACACTTAAAATCACAGGGAACTGCTACTACTGCTGTCTTAATACTCTCATCCTTTCAGGCCTGTGATCTAATTGGAATACTGAAAGAAACTTCGATCCATGTAGTAAAGAAAGAGCATCGCTTGACAACAAAGCTCCTTGGCCTCTCCATTTTAGGTGCTCTGACTTGTGTTTTGTTCTCACTGCGGTGGTCAGATTCTGCTTGGGCTGTACCACTTCAGATGAGGGCTGACTGAACACTCCTGCATACCAAAATAAAGCCTGGATAATGGTTCTGGCCTAGTCTTCTTTGAACATCAGACTTGGGGTTAGAGCTGCTCTGAAGTAGAATGCAGCTACCGGACTGGAAGAGGCTCAACACCCGAGTCGAAAGGATGCTGCTTCTGCTCCAGCTCCTCGAGCTGCCTCACTGGATGACGGGTGCAGCTGCTCTGGTGAGGAGATCACAGATTGCACATTAACTTCCTCCAGTCTGGTGTTCTCCAAGTGTCGGATTACAACTCCTTTCATCTCCCAGCCAGCAGACTAACATCTGATTGGGAGCTGGTTGTCCTTATTATTTTCTCTGTAGCCCATAATTTCTTGGGAAAGTTAACAAGTTGTTAACAGCTTGTTAAAATAAGGCACAGCCCAGGTACGATAAAACAGCATAAAATCCAAGATAATATTTAAAAAGTGGATCTAACTGAGGAGTAAAGCATGTTCAGTCATCTACTGCACTGTTGACATTTATTTATTCATTTATTTTCATTGCGTGTTAGAAAGAGGAACCAAGTCACAGGGCCCAATCATGCCATTAAAAGCCACACGGTGCCTCAGCACAGAGGGCAGTCATAGTGTAGCACCAGAAAGATAACAGAGTTGGTGTCAGGCAGGCACCAATGGGATCTTTTTCAATAATTGGGGGCCATCACAAAGGAGGCCCTTTTCCTTGTTGCTGCCAACTGAGATCCCTTTGGAGGTGACTCCCAAAGGAAAGCTGCAGAAGTTGAGCAGTGTCTAGATAGATCCTGGGTCATGTCAGTCTGCATAAACTTGATGGACATCTGTGAACATGTAAAACCTTGACTGACTTTGGGTCATTTTTTTAACACTGGCATAAAACATAGTTTAAACTTCCATTAGTTCATGGATTTGTGCTGTAATGAAATTTATGTTGCAGTAAAAGTTCAGCAAGCTTAATTTCACTTCCCAATGCAATGGGTCTTCTATGGCGTTGGTTTTAAGATGTATGAAGAACACTTTGTATGCATTGGGTACTTTGCTAATTTTCAGTGTGCCTTAAGGAAGAATCGAAACCTCATAGAGGAGGGGAATCCAAACTATATGGCATTTTATATATACACAATAAATTCCAAAAGGAATATTTTAAGGGTCTTCTTTCCCCCTTCCTGGCATACTGACTTTGCAGAATTGGTATTAAGCTCTAGCAAAGATAAATACATTCAGCAGAAAATGTACTAAAATTCTGGCTGGAATATTTCTTCAGTAATGGCACCATTAAAAGCAAAACACAACATGCCTTTGTTCTTTTTAAAATCAATCTGTTCAATATAATGTACAAATTGCATATCTTCCGTGGTCATTTTTCATCATTTGCTATTAGCACTGAGCATATGGTTCTTTTGTCCTTCATGTTATTCTATTGGTAGATTTTGCTCCAGCTTTATTCTGTTTTAAACTTCTAAGTTTTTATTTTATGCTAAATCTTTCATGTTTTAGGGTTTTAATTTTTGTGAACTGCCTAGAGCTTTGGCTGTTGAGTGGTATAGAAATGTAAAAATTAATTAAAATATTACAAGTTGCCTAGGTAGGCCATATATCAGACAGACAGACAGACAGACAACTTCCTACTTAACTAGGCCATTACTAGAGCATAAGAAAATTCCTAGGATGTTATCTGAAAATGTTTTCTGTAGTTACAGCAGTAAAAGTAGGCAACTTTGCATTCCCAAAATGCTCCCATATATTGCAGTTTTGTTTCTGAGGAATAAGGGGAGGGGAAAAAGTGAACACCTTTTCTGCAAGACGGCAAAGCACTCTGGTAGAGCTGCTGACTAAAGCAAAACTGGAAGCCAGTTCAAGCTTATCAGAATTGACTGAAAGCCTGAAAAGAAACACATTTAAAAATCCAAGGAATTTTCCATTTCTTTCTTGACAGTAGAGTACATAGACTATAAACCAGTGCTATCTTCAGGACATGAAATTGACTTTTTTTTCCACTGGAAGGACTTGGGCAAGATGTCATCAGTTCCTGCTGTCACCAAAAATGGCTTTGCCCCAATGGGTGGCTTTTTTCAGTCTTCCTGGGAGAGTCTGGAAAGGATGCAGCCCGGTACAAAGGTTTAACCCCTTCTAGCTCTGCCCAGGTGGACCTGGCATGAATTGGCTCTTTGCAAATTGCCACGAGCATAAACCAAGAGTGAGATTCCGCGAAGCCAGCGGGCTGTGAGTCTATCAGGTGGGGAAGCTCTACTCGTGAACAACTGAAGGAAGACCCTTAACTCATGGCAACCGTCTTTGTCGCCAGCAGGTGAGCACTACACCTTGCCATGCGTAAGCTGTGACTGCAGTTGGAAGGGAAATTTGTTAATTAAGATGGTTGTTTCTGAAGCTACTACTCAGGCATCTTTAAATCAATTAGTAAATGTTTGCAAAGTGCTTTGAAGATGGAAAGCACTGCACTATATAGCTGTTAAGTATCGTTTGTTTTAGTTTAGGGTCTCTTTAATTAACTTTGGGAAAGCTGACATAATCATAGATGCCAGGAAGTATGGGAATAGCTCATTAGCACATTTTCTATGCTTGAAAACACTCAATAACAATAGGAATCATAGGAGAGATGGTACTGTAAGAAACATATTTTTCCTAAATATCATTCTGCCATGGTTAGCTGTGTGAGAGGAATATTTACAGCTGGAAAGAGGGGAAAAATTCATAAGAATCTCAGTGGGGGGGGGGTTATGAAAAACAAGCTCCTAGTTCAAAGTTCAAAGCTGGGTTTTGATTGAATTCAGAAGGTAGAGGTGGCTTAGCTGGCTTGAGAATGGGCCTCATCTTCTGAACACAGGTGCCACTCCATCCTCTGTGCAAGAGCTTGACTCACCTGGCTGCAGGGATGCCCTGGGACCTGTCAGTGAGCAGAAACAGAAAACCAGTGGACGGCAAGGCCTCAGGGGAATGGGGGAGTCTTCCTTCTCCCTATGCATTCCCAAGACCCAAGCCAGAGAGGGGAGACCATCCAGCCCTTGAAAATATCACTGCTTGAAGCGAAGTAGGCAAGCTCTCCCTCCCAAGCGGCGCACCAGATTTCATAGCAGCCCTGGAAGCATGGGCATCTCCAGTCAGTTCCTGGATACAAGTCTGGCTAGTATGCCAAGAACCTTGTGGGAAACATCTGACTATGCTTCTGCACCCTGCATCTTGTTCCTTACTCCTTGCCTTTGTTGCCTTGATGGGACTTTCAGGACTGACACCAGGGCCGAGCCTTAGGACCAAGGCTCTGCCGCTTGCTAAGATTGCAGCCTGGCTTAACTGGACTTTGGACCAGACACAGAGGCTCTTTCTGCCTGTCCCTCAGAAGGGCTTTAGTAACTGCAACCACCTTGATGGATGGATCATTTGCTAGTGGTTTGGGCTGAACATGAAGAACTTGTCTGTGTTCCCAACTTATTATTTAGGCTTCATTTATGTATTTGTTCGTTCAAAGCATTTATATACCGTTTGATTAGCATAATGCTCTCAAAACATTTTACACTGTAATTATTAACTGAAGCTGTTTGTGATCTCAGGACAAGAACGGACTATTGAGTCTCTACCTGTTGGGGTCCTTACCCATCACAGCATTTGTTTGAGGTTTATGGGAATCATCCATGGGGCTCCATGGTGGTGAACTTACTCTGAGGAGGATGTTCAGCACCATGGATAGCGCCGATACGGCTGCAATGACTGAAGCATCCCACTGACAGGAGACTCGCCAGCCTCTCCTACCTGCACGGTTTCTGGTGATGCTACCTGAAGAAATGTCTCTTCCCATATTTGCCTATCTGAATTAGAAGTATTAAACAATGGTGTTCCTTCCTGTAGTTTAAAAAGGGATATGTTATCCTTTTTGTTCATTTAAGGTCTATTATTGAAAATCAGCTTCTCGAATGGTAAAAATTTGCCAAGTCAAACAGTATGTCATGGACCTTGCCTGACCCAAGAGAGCTGAAGTTCATGCCAAGGTGAACACTCACCTGAATATTTCTAAAACAAACAGAGTCTAAAGTTTCCCACAGGTGTTTTAGTTCTGGTGCAGACAGGCAGTGTCAAAATTTTAAAGTCATTTAGTAGTTTTCTTAAGATTTACAATAGAGGAAGCAGAAATAAGAAAAGAAGACTAGATCTCAGCTTATTTAGTTATTTATTTTAAAAAATTTTATGCCATCCCAATACTACAGGATGGCTTAGTAAAAACAAAAACAAAGTAACCATATACAACACACTGCATCTGATAAATGATGATAAATAGAAGGATAAAACCAATTAACTGTTAAAATATTGGGAAAATACAAGGGTCTCCACCTGCCACCAAAAAGAATAAAACCTCCCTGAAGGCAAAACCTCCCTGAAGAGCATGTTCCACAGCTGGGGTGCCACCACTGAAAAGGCCCTTCTCTGGGTAGCCACCCCCTAATTCCCTTCAAAGAGGGCTCCCAGAGAAGGACCTCCACCTCAGATCTCGAGGGGTGGGCTGGCACATAGGGAAGAAGGCGCTCCTGCAGCTTGCAGGGTCAGTGTGGGTAAGAAGGGAACAGGAAGCAGGAGACACCTGGAAGCACCCCTAAACACCCAGTGGAAGGGAATACTGGGCTTTGGGGCACAAGGTCCAGAACTGTTGAGAAAGGAGCAAGGAGAGTGTGTGAAGCTGTTTCTTGATGACAGGAAATGCATCGTCATGTTCTTGACCATGCCTGGAATTCACTGAAGACACACAGTCTGGAGTATCTTAGCACCTTGACAATTCTAATTTAATATGGGTGCTTCCAACTTTTGATTTAAAATGGCTTGGGTTTTATTTATTGAAAAATACCTTTTTCCCCACTCCCAGGCTTATGCCAAAGAATACACCATTCCTGGAGGTAATCAGTAAAGAGGAAAACATCTCTTGATGATTTCCTTCCTTTTCATTCCTGCCTGTGTAATTTCTACAGTGGTGGCAGCTTACTGTGTATAATCAGCATCTCTCTTTCCCCATATAATCAACTAATTTCTGCTTCTGCAATAAGCCATTCAGCCACATGGCAAACAATATAATGAATGAAAGCAAAGGGCATAGACCACACGACTCGCGGAGAACTGAACACAGCCGGACGGAATGAAGCAAGACTTCTGAAAGTTTGCCACAATATCGTCTTCTACATGGGCATCTGAAAATGTCCTGCCCCCAAATTAACCAATCCCTGTGTGCATTCAAGCCTATTGTTGAATGGACAACTCAGTCTCTGAGCTGTATCAACCTTGCCAAGTCTGTTCTTACCCTGCTGTTTGCAGGATGGAGATTTTGCTTTTCGGAAAGTACATGGCAATGACGGGAAATGCTTGCTGCTGGATCGGGGCAGGTTGGTAATGCTCCCATATTTGAGTTCTGTTGACCTGCCTCAGTCCAGTAGTTTAGCATGTTTGCTGGTTTCTGTGCTTCCTCTAGGAAGTGTTGTATCTTCTCCGTGCAAAAGAAACAGTGGGATCTACTGCTTGTGCATCAGAATCAGTGAGAGGGTAAATACTCTGCTTTGAGGATACCGCCCTCAATATGTGATCCCAAGCACCAGACACAAGGCATTCTGGTGGCAGGAGCACTGGGGGGACACGGGGATCAGTAGAGCTGACCCTCTCTTTCCCAAAGCACCTGCAGCCCTTCTCCTGTGCTGACTTTCCCAACGGTAAGTGCCATTGACATCTAAGTGATTTCCCTCTGAGTAGACACATAGCTTTTCCTTCTGGGTAAGGGAGGGGGAACGATCACCAAACAAATCCGAGAGAGAGTGTGTGTTAGAAAGAAAGAGATGCCATTGGGGTGGTGGGAGACCAAGGAAGGCTGACTGGGCTTTGGACTGGACTGGACTAGAAGCAGAGCTGGAGGGGGCCTCCAAGGCCAGCAAGTCCAGTCTGCTGCTCTGCTTCCACAAGTGGTCACCCAGGGCTGGACATGCTAGCTTGCTGCACAGTTATGCAAGCATTTCATCCCACTCCCAGAGTTCCTGCTTTTTGTTGAAGCCTGATAGGACACGTCATCTTGGGGCATCGCTCCTTCCTTGCCCATTGGCCTGGGGAAACCGTCTACACTACACCGGTCCTCTACCATCTACACTGGCTACCACTTGATTTCCAGGCTCAGTTTAAGGTGTTGGTGATAACCTATAAAGCCCTAAATGCTTTGGGACTGGTTATCTGAAGCCACGTCTCCTGACTACCCACCCCTTAAGATTTTATTTTATTTATTTTTATTTATTAGAACATTTCTATGCCGCCCCTTGCCGATGCCTCGGGGCGGCTTACAACACAATAAAAGAGGCAGAGGCCCTTCTTCGGGAGCCATTACTGAAGGCCCTTCCAAAGCAGGTCCAACTCCACTCTTTCCCAACTGGGCTTCCCTCCGATGAGGAGAGCAAGTGACCAGGTCTAATGCTTCAGCGGGTGGAGATTATCCCTCAGAGAGACTGCCCATTTCAATGTCTCCTCCCTCAGGCTGTAGTTCCTGCCTGTCTCCTAGCTGGGGAGATGGGTCCCCCCATCTGCCCTTGGGCTAATCTCCCCCACTGGTACCTCCCAACGGGCCTCAGGACCTTGAAGCACAGTTCAAGTCAAAATCATTCCGAAAACAGTCTCCTTGTCAGAATCTGATCACCGGTACAGCCAGCACGGGGAGTCTCCCATGATTGTGCCTGGAATTTGGCGGGAGGCGCACATGCAACATCCGTTCCAGATTTTAAAAATCTGATTCTTCTAATGAGCAGAGGATGCAACAAAAGATACTTGACAATCTACAGAACAGCCAGAAGATATCTAACGACAATCACACATCTCCGCACTGTGCATATGAAGTAGAGACTCAACCGCTGTGCCACAGCTGCTCCCACCTCCCACCCCAAATTAGACTGATAAGGTGAAGAAAACCAGGAATTGCGTGCGTGCGTGCGTGTGTGTGTGTGTGTGAGAGAGAGAGAGAGAGAGACCCATGAATTCAGTCCTGACAATAGAAAGACACACTTGTATGTATGTATTTTATATTGTTATTTTTTGCATTTTAACTTAATGTTTGTACCTTACAAACATTTTAATTTAATGTTTGTATTTTTTTAACTTAATGTTGCAAGCCGCCCCGAGGCTTCGGCGAATGGGGCGGCATAAAAATGTTTTAATAAATAAATAAAATAAATAAATCTCCTTTTCTCCAACCTGACCAAATTGCAAGTGACTCACCTGAGCAATATCACAAGTGACTTCACCACTTCAAGAAAAAGGAAGAAAAAGATTGTGTTCTTGTGGTTCTGGAAAAATGCAGATATTTGGAACATATGCATACTTTTGAAAAATGCATGTAAATGTGCCTCAATGAAAGGCATATATTTCTAAAGCACATGCCATATGTGCGCATGTTGAGGAATAAAACACGAACGTGCACACCCGTTTGCACGAGAAGATGGAAGCGTGAAGTAACTAACCTGCCATAGACTTGAGTCACAGCAGACTTTCAAGTGCAATTCAGAGAGCCTCAACAAACTCATGTTTTGCACATTTCTACTAAGAGAGTGAAAGAGAGAATTTGCTGTGTAAAAGAATGTTCTGGAAACGATGTATTAACACATGTGTCCTGTTCCAACAGCTGCTCTTGATGTCTTTCCACCCTATAAATATTTCAGCCCTATGCATTATTTCTTGTTTTTTCTGAAGCTAACCTGTTTACCACCACTTGCTTGCCAACGCAAAATGCTCATGAGCCACAGACTGATGAAAACTTCATTCTGAAGCGGTCCATAATAACCTTCCCAAAGTACATCATTTTATTTTCCGCTTCATATAAAATGCTGATGCTCTTTGCTTGCTGTTTGCAAAAGCACAGTTTGAAATTTATTTTGAAAGAAAGAGAACTATGGGGAAATCAGCTTTAAAAATGGCTGTCTAATAGGATCTGCTTTTTGAATTTATATTGTTTCTGGTGATTAAGTTTACTTTTAGTGTTGCCTGGAGTGTTTCATTCATGAAGAAAGATTGGGGAAATAATTATAATGAGCTGCTTCTTTGAGAGTCTAAGCAAACGCTGAGCGTGTGCCACTCAATTAGAATGATTGGGGTGGAGGGAAAAGACATTGCCGCTTTTTGAGGCTTTTTGGTGGCCGGAGAAAGGATTGGAACTTATCTTGACGAGGTGGAGAGAAAATGGATTAAGGTCCAAATGAGACAGCAGTAGGAGAGAAGGGCTACTAGGGTGCAGGGGGTATTCCACTCTTGTGAAAGGGTGGGGCAACAGTGTATTCAGTACGTATAGATGTCTAGCACATGGCTACTCTTGTCTGACTTAAAACATTCTTCTTAAACTGGACTTGGACTGGAGGCTGCCTTCAATTTAGGGATGCATTTATTTATTTGGGGTTTTTTTCTATGCCACCCATTACTAAAGAAGTCATTGGACAGCTTACAAGGAACAAAAACCATAATGGCAACAATGCACAGCACATTGCATCTGAAAATAGTGATAAAAAAAGGATAAAACCAATTAATTGTTAAAATACCAGGAAACTAAAAAGGATGCATGTTATAATAATAATAAAAAATAATAATCTGTTCCACCGGTGCTTCAGAGATTGCCAGATATCTTTCATTTCATCATCTCCTCATTGAAACAATTAAATGCTTTGGGTTTAATTTGCAATTCATTTGCAAAGCCACACTTGTGCTAGTGCGAAGCTCCACCAATCCACATGTCCACAAGTGCCCGTTGGGCTAAGTTCTCTTCAAAAGTTCACAAAGGCAGCAAGTCTGCAGAATCTGTGCAACCCCCAAAAAGCCAGGTTGCTGCAGAATTTGCCACCCATATCCCTAGAAATACAATCTCATTTGGATCCGTTGCAGATTTCTGTGACATTCCTACTTCAAATGGACAACTGCCCTCTGACAGCCTTTCGGATATCGGTCCTCATAAAGGAGGCCACATGGGGAGGGGAAAAATGGAATCCTCATGAACAAAATTCCCAGTCTGCAAAAGACCCCGAATAAATGGAATGAACTTATTTCCTCTGCCTGAAAGTGGAGGGCGCACTTTTTAATCACTTCCCAATTCATCTGATTTGGCGTGCGTTGCGTACCCAAGTGACCTGCAGCGGCTCACTTGCTGACTTTAGCAATCCCTCCTCCTGCCTACACGATTTCCTTAGGACCTTTGCCAATGTGATGACAAGTGTGTCCATTTATATATATTCTGACTGAAGCGCTGCCCCTTAGAGTGTGAAATTCATGGCTACAAATTACAGAGAGCAGCAAAAGGTACACAGATTACTTACCTGTTGCAGTGGCTTGCTTTATACACGTCATGTCATAAATTACAGGAGTCTGACCAGCCTTCTGCATCCTGCCAAGATGAGCAACAGGACAGAAAAGGCTGGAGTGAGCAGGTCATGATTTCACGTATCTGCTTCGTTGCATGTATGTAGCGTATCACTCAGTTTCTTTACACTTGAATAGTGTAGATTGGATTCTGTGCTGCTGGAGGCATGATCCAATTCCAATATAGATTACTGCATTCGTGCAATGGATGTCAGAGAAATCCCTGATGGAGTTCAAATTCTGCGGTTAGATTCTGCAGACTGGCTTTCCTTAGTTGCAATATCCAATGGGCTTGCAAACCTTCTTTTCAGTTATTGTATTTGATGTTATGCAATTGTAGTCATAGAAAATAACTGAAATAGACCACAAATTCACATTTGCCTTTAGGCTAAAGGGTGAACATGCACACAGCTTGAATCATTTCAATGGACATTACTCCCCATATTTTTGGGAATGCAATTCTGACTTTCAACGAACGCATATTAAACCCATTTTTGCAAATCCAATTCCGTTGATGAGTAGGTGATGGAACAAGACCTGCCTTGTAACAGGAGAAATGCAGAAATAATGGATTTTACAGCATTCACAGATTCCTAATCCATGGTGAAGTTCCCATAATTTTTTTATATTCATATTTTGGGGAACGAAGGTTGCTCCCCAGATTGCATAGAATTACCAGGAAGTCATTTTATTCCAATGCAGCAAAACTATGGAAGAATCTTGTGACACCCTAAAACAGGCATAAGACATGGATTCGAATAGGGAGCAGTCATAGCTGGTCATACTGGAAGTCCAGTCCGGTCCTCCAGGATTTCAAAATGCAAACATAATGAACTACCCAAGCAGCCATCCAATGCACTTTGGGCCACAAAGTAGGTCCGACATCAGGGAAAATATAGAAAAATATCAACAATGCATATTATAGACTTTACACATGCCTTTCTATTTTTAAATAGTGTGTGAAATATCATTATAGCAATAACAATGAAATTATTTATCAGTTAAGTTTATAAAAACGTCAGAAAAACCCCAGGTGTCCATGCCAACTTCCTTGGCCCCAGACCCTTCCCCCAGTCTCTGTCTGTTGGGTGTTTCTGGGGCTTTTCTGCAGTTTTCCCCACTTCTAAAAGGCTGCAATACTCTTCCTGGAACACACATGCTGGCAGTTGAAAGAGAAAACACGTTGGGATATGTTCATTTGTAATTTCGCCTTGGCTCTGCCCTCTTGGCCCTCATACCTCTGGAACTCGGTCTCCTGAGCTTTTCTGAAATTGAATTCTGTCCTTGGCCTTTGGCCAGGGTGACTTAATTTATATTGTTAATTTATATTGTTAATTTATACTGTTAATTTATATTATTCTATTTTGAAGTTTATTTATGGTTGTGAGCCGCCCCGAGGCTTCAGCGAATGGGGCGGCATAGAAGTCTCCTAAATAAATAAGTAAAATAATAAGAATTTCCACTCCCCTTGATTGAGTCTTCTCCTTGAAATGCATCTCAATGAAGCAAACTCAGGTCCATGAAAACTTAGACCATAACAAGGATCCATCTTTATGGGCCCCTGGACTCCTCTTTCTGTTGGACTGTAAGCGAGCCCAGCTCTCCTCAGATGAGAGCAAAACCATCACCCACAGAATGCTCTTAACAGCGGCTTCTTCCGAGCTTCCCCACTAGGGAAATGCAAGAAGCTGCCATGCACGCAACACGGCCCTTGCTCCCTCTGGCCCAGTCTTGTCCGGAGTGCCAGGCAGTCCCTTCCAGGATTTCAGGCAGCGGTTTTTGCAGCTCTGCCTGCAGATGCCAGGTTTGAGCAGGGGCCTCTTTGCACGTAAGGAGCCAAGCCTCAAGATCCTGCTAGACGTTCCATTACTGGCTCCTTCATACCCCTCCCCCCTCAGAGCAGCCTTCCTCGATTACTCTTACAGGCCAGGTTATCTGGGGAGGCTTGAAATCATTCCAGCACTTCTGGAGGGCAAAAATGGAGGAAGGCTACCTAGAGAATGAGCAAATGTAACCAATTTAAAACACATCTACTGAATGTGCGATTTGAAAGGAAACGGGAGGATATAACTCAAATAATGAATAAAACAAGGCAGGGAAAGTCCATGTCCTTGTCCTTGCTCTCTCCCAATGTATTTCAAGCCCCATGATTACCATGAAAGCAATTGGACAAACTAAGGCATACCTAGAGAACAGCCATTAAGGGGCCAGTTTAAATTCTCAGTTTGCTCCAGGCATTTTTATAACGTACACTTTTCCTGGGGTCACTGATCAGCCTCTCCACCCGCAGCATGCTCCCTCTAGAGCACTGGCCCTAACATCAGATAAGACTCTGTTGAGAAGGCATCCCATAATTAGGAGGTCCCCACTGCTAAGGCCTCCCTTGCAGCTGCGCCCAAAGTTCATTTGGTGTTGTTTAGTCGCGAAGTCACGTCCGACCCATCGTGACCCAACACTCCTCCAGGCCTTCCTGTCCTCCACCGTCCCTAGGAGTCCACCCAAGCTCACACCAACTGCCTCAGTGACTCCACGCAGCCTCCTCATCCTCTGCTGTCCCCTTCTTCCTTTGCCATCTATTGTTCCCAGCATTAGGCTCTTCTCCAGAGAGTCCTTCCTTCTCATTAGGTGGCCAAAGTACTTGAGTTTCATCTTCAGTATCCGGCCTTCTAAAGAGCAGTCAGGGCTGATCTCTTTGCACCAAAGTTCATACTGCGAGGGTATTTGGAGTTGATGATCTTAGGATGCAGGTGAAATCTTTGGGGAAAGTAATTTCTTTAGGTACTAGGGTATCAAACCATGCAACAGTTTACACGTTAAGCCCAGCAATTTTCACTGGAGCCAGCAATAATTTGGGAGAGAATGTAGGGGAATTCAAAAGGAGGGCTGGCTCCATCACTTCCAAGTAAGTAAGCATGCCTAACTCTGGAGTGGAGACAGTCGTGTTAGCAGGCACACCCTTTTGTCATTATTTAAATCTGAAAGGCAGCTTGGATTTGATTGTGATTATGACTCTCACATTTGAGTGCTCCATTGCTCAAGCTGAGCTTGAGCAAATGTAATTGAAAAACTAACCTTGCATCTGAGCTCACACGTATTTGCCAACAGCTGATCTTGAATGCGGTATGTGATTTGTGACACAACACACATTTGGATTTCATACTGTGGTGAGTGAATGCATGCAGTTGACAAGAAATTAGTTTCAATTGCAGATGAGCACAGAAACCCCCTGCTGTCTTTTGCCTAAGGGAACCGGGAACAGGCATTAAATCATCCCCCCCAAAGTGGATTGCGCATATGTTCAAATTGCCTGGAGACACGGGACTTTTTACCCCAGCTGAATGCTACCTCCTGGTTGCTAAACGAAGAAATCACTCTGCTTTTACTCTGAAATTGTTGCAAGTTTACTTCCAAGCAGTTGATACAGACGATTCAACAATGTTAAGGAAGATTCTGCAGTTACGGAAAAGGCTGTGGGAAAGGGCAACCTGATGCCCTCCAATATTCTGGGTTGCTTTGAAAACATATTTTAAAACAGACTTCTGTGTGGCCCACTCTCATCCGAGGATCTGAGTCTGGCAATGGTACAGCACCAAATACTGTTGCTTCTGTTGTTGCTATTGTTATTTCAATAGTGCCCAATAGCAGAAGCTTTCTGGGTGATGCACAATTCAATAAAATATCATAAAACACTCTATACAATCTAAATAACAGTGAAAACACCACACAATTTCATTACAAAGATTAACAGCTGAGGCAGGAGAATAGAATGACTGGCATGACCCCCCCCCCCCAATGTGTTGTTCAGAGCTATTAAATTTTCCGGCACAGAGGGAAGTTGTAACCTGGTGTCAAAGGGATAGGAGAGCTGGCACCAGGCACACCTCAGCGGAGGATCAGTGGATCAATCCCTGGATGAGGGGCCACCACAGAGAAGGCCCCTTTCCCTTGTTGTTGGCAACCAGGTCTCCTTCAGAAGCAGCATTTGGAAGAAAACTTTGGATGGTGAGTCCTGTGTTCAGGTAGATCGTGGGTGGGAGAGGTGTGGTGTCAAGTACCGTAGTCCCTAGCCATGCTGTCACGAGATGTTCATAACACGACCGTGGGATGTGCCATAACTTTGATTTCCACCCCTTTTTTTGGTCGAGAGGCCAAACGTGTTAAGGAGAGAGTCCCTCCAAAGAGTCCGTAAGTTATCTCACAAGGCTGCATTCTGTCTTCCGTTCCTTCTCATGCATCCGTCAGAGGCCACTGGGACAGAGACACCGTGGTGACGCACAGCAGGGGCCAGTGCCATTGGCCTGCTGATGACGCCAGTGCTTTCGGATCCTGCAGTCTTGGTGCTTCTTGGGCTCCTACCCATGCTATAACCAAGGCCAAGAAGCAAGTAAGTGCCTTCAAAGGAGGAGGAAGAAGGTTCATTGGAAGGGATGTGGGTTCCCATCATGGATAAGATGCAAGCCAGTCAGGGCTGGCACCAAGAGGAGGCAGCCATGGACACACGCCGAGGGTTTGCGCCACAGGAGGGTGTTCCAGACCATGGTGGCAGTGAGCAGGTAGAGCATGATCTCCCTGCACCCTGGAATTCCGCCTGTCAAGCAGGGAATGACAAACCATCTAAAGAGCAAGAGTCGCTGGCAGAGGGCAGGCTCGCTGGCAGGGCCCATGGGGGAACTCTTGTCTCAAACCCAAAGCTGGCACAGAGAAGTTTGGAAATTAGCTACCAATGGCAAATTAACCCATGATATTAAAATGAGAAAAGAATATATAAAGAAAATATTTTTAATGAGAATTGGGGTGCATTCATTGAGGATGTGTTTTAAAAAGGGAAAGGATCTGAACCATCAAAAGAGTCATTGCAATTTTGGAAGGGGGAAAATGCTGCAAGAATCTATGAATGAGTTTTTATATCTGTAACATGTACCCTTGGATGCGGGTGGTGGGGGGCACAGAATTGTGACGAATTCTTTAATTGTATGTTTAATTGATACGTTTCTATTTTAGTTGTAAGGAACCCAGTGGTGGCAATAAGCAGGCCACCTTCTCATTGGGTAGGTTTGGGGTTATGCAGCTTACCCCAGTAAGGCACCCGCAGCCTTTTTGCTCTGACCAAAACCTCGGAGTTTTGCTTGCTTAATATCGTATCATTACACAGGAGGTGAGAGAGCAGAACGGTGAGATGCTCAAATCAGTTTACCTTGGCAGATTTGTCAGACAGATTGAATTTCCTGCCTTCACTGCTGCGTCGGGCAGCCAGACTGCAGCATCTGGCGTGCAGAAAAGTGGCACCGCGGACGTGCAGACGAGTGGCTCCCTGCAGCTGGGAGAGCACCTTGGTACCCATCCTATCACCTAGATTATGGGTCAGGATGTGTGCAAAGGAGCAGTGGGGCCCAGCTGCCACCTGGAACACCCAGGGCCAGCTCATCCTTCATGTTCAAAATATCACTGCAGATAATTTTCTGGTGAGACCAGATGGATTAGCCCAAAAGCAGAGTGCAATTTGCTACTGTCTAGGATTGCCCCTCGCAAAGAGAACAACTAACCAAGCCAACTTTTCCCTCTCCTTCCCTCTGTGCCTTTTGAACTGCTGAAAAAGAACAAACAGCTGGGCAATAGAGCCAAGTTGGCCGCCTTGCAACTGAAATTGAATTTAAAGAGATGCCTTCGGAGATCATAAAACTATACCGGTTTGTCCATATAGATGCAGAACGTGAGGAGGAGCTCAATGATAAAACATCTTTTCACCAATGTTTCGGAAGACACTACGCTGGCCTTTTCATCAGGAGTCTCATCCCAGAGACAAAAGCTGGGCATGCAGACAATCAAAGGGCTGTGATATGCAGCTAAACATACACTCTGAGTTTCCTGCTCTGCTCATCCATAAATCTTCATGAGATCTTAGCAGACCAAGGCTTTTTCTGTGGATACGGGAGGATCTTATTAATCTCCAAGATGATGCGCTCTTTAAGATCAATAAACTATGTCTGACTGACTAAATGACTCTGTCTAAGTGTCACAGCGATGCACCTTCGGCTCCTCTGGAATGATGAGGTAGGCTATATTTCTATTTAAATAATAATGGTCATTCCTAAATTTGGATCCATGCATATGCATTAGTATATGCAAATCACTGCTTGTTTTTGGCCTCTCTATTTGATTATTCACAAGTAGCCACCTTAGAAGCTCCTTTGGCCCCCAGAGCACTCCTGTGTTAGGGTCAGCATCACGTGGGCCCCATCCTTGCGCTGCAGCCTCATTTCCAGGTCACATGGGGAATTGCTCCTCCTCGTCATCGCCGGCAAGTGTGTCCTCAGATAACACGTGAACAGAGATGCTGCCAAATCTCACCCAGCAACTAAGCCATCCAGTCTCGCCAGGTTTAGAAGGCAAGAGCTGTGATCTTGCCAATGCAGCCTGCAAATCCTCTAAAAGGAGGCACTTGTTCCCTAGCTGGTATTAAAGCTCACCGTAAGATCGGAGATAAAGCTAACTCTGCAACCCGAGGGACAAGCTGCCCCCACTGACTGTGTCCAAGGACCTTTCAGTGCTGTCTGAGAAAACTGGTAGTCAGGTCTGACTTCCTAATGCCTTTTCAGTTCAAGGTGATAAGAAGTCCAGAGGAACTGATGGCAAATCCACACCTGCAGTTGGCAGCTGTTCCTTGCTCCTGTCCACTGCTTTGTTCTCAAGCAGCCTCCTTACTAGATCTATTCTTTTCAAGTGTTTTTCCTCTGATCTAAAGGATTAAAAGGTGCCCTTGTCACAGGGGCAGGGCTGCAAAGTTCTCTGAACAGAGCCTGCAGAAAACTATTCTTCTCCAGCCAAATGGTCTTGGACGATTTACTGAGTGCTATTGAGAGTTCCATCTGGAAGTCACATTGTACAAAGGCTTGGGCTAAGAACATAAGAGAAGCCCAGCTGGATCAGAGCGAGGTCCATCTAGTCTGCCGTTCTGCTCACCCAGTGGCCAACTAGCTGCTCATGGAAAGCCCGCTAGCAGGGCAGGTGTGCAGGAGTCCCATCCCAACCATGTTCTCCAGAACCTGGTGCTCATCGGCCAACAGCCTCTGATATTGGAGTAGCACAGACCATCAGGACTCATGGCCTTCTCCTCCAGAGCTTCCCCAGTCCTCTTTAAAGCCATCCAAAGTGGTTCCCATCCGTACCTCTGTTTGATGGTACAAATTCCGCAGCTGGAGGTCCCAAACTGACTGCCAGGTGTGCAGAAGGTCCCAGGCCAAGCAAGTCCACAACACAAGGGATGCTGCTCACTGCACCATGTTTTCCTTCATCTTATTCTGTTTGTCTTATTCCTTCATCTTATTCCATTTAAATATATCGCCAAGGTCTACTGGGCAGACACACGCATGACTGCAGATACACATTCTACAGCTTTTACTTTAACAATCTATGGGGTTTTTAAACAATTAGATGCTACTGCTTTCCAAGTAACCCTATTGGCATGCAGGTAGCAGGAGCAAACCTCATTTGATTTTTGCAGTCATGGCAGCTCTGTGGGTTGAAGAGCTTAAATAGTGAAACCGCACAGGCTCAGAGTATGTTCTTGTATGTTTGTTTGTTTATCAGAATTAGAAAACAGGCTATTATGGCTTTTTTACTTTACCATACCAGGTGTAATAAAAGCAGCAAGGCATGTGGGAGGCAGGGGAAAAAAGAGAAACTTGAGTTGCGTGCTTTGCAACTGAAGTAATGTATATGGTCGGTTTAATGACTAAGACCCACTAAGACCATTAAATCAAGGGTGTAAAATTAACTGACTGGACTGTTGCTAAATAATTAGACAACTTCCTTTAAAAAAAAAAACAAACCAAACCCTAAAACTCTCGAAAGTGCTCTAGCAGAACCAGGGTTCACAGAGAAGCAGTGTTGGCACTTTTTACTGGCAGGAAGCCACCCCCTAAATATTTTCCTGCCCCCTCTGGGTTTGGTTGCGACACTTGTGGCAGCGAGGGGAAATTAATTTTCCAAGAAAAGCCTACAGTTTCCTGTGACAATGCCAAGTATTTCAGTGGACAATTAAGAGCCTGTATTTGGTTGGTATCATACCTGATTCTGGAGAAGTTAAAGCTGGTTCATCGAACATGGATTAAGACAGCTCCCTGCAGTGTTGGCCTCTCCTTGGGGGCATGACTATGAGGATCTAATGTTGAGTACCTGAACTTCAAACATTTACCCTTGCAAACAGAGTAGAAATTCCTCTCTCCCATAATATTCAAACCCAGGGGCAACCCATGAAGCTGTTTGGAGGAAAGTTCAGGCCAGACGAGGGGAGGGACCTCTTCACACAATGTATAGTTCAACGGCCAAATCCACTGGCATGGCTGTTGTCCACCAGCCTGGATGGCTTTAAAAAGGACTGGACAGATTTGTGGGAGACGAGGCCATCAGTGGCTGCCAGAGGTGGCGTGCCGGCACACAGAGGGACTGAGGAGTTTGGGCAGGGAAAGACCTTGCACCCATCCTACTTGACCGATCCTGTAAGCAGCCGGTTTCCACTCTCTGTGTGTGATGCTGGGTGAGGTAGCCCCTTCGTCTGATCCAACATGGCTTCTGTGGTGTTCACCACTCATATAGTGGTTAGCCGAAAGTCTGATGGTGGAATGCGCACTATAACTGCCATCTCTGGTCTGAATGTTCGCCGTGCTATTTCACTCACGGGCATTTTGTTTAGGAGGGAGGAAATGAATTGCACATGCCAAAAGTGAGGGCCGAGCATTGATGAATGGCTACCAAGTTGCAACAGACGCTCAGCCTGGCCTTTGGTTCCTGTCCCAGCTGATGTCCAATACAGCCAACAGTTGCAGGGTTTGTAATCCATCACGGGCAGATTGTTATATTACACTGTTATAATAGCTGAATGAAAGAAATGTAAGTGGCAAACACAGCTCTAGCATACATTTCTGTTTCTCACCTTAAATCTACTAAACTCTGCACTGTGTTTTCCAACATTAGGTCTACCTGGTTCTACTTTGATCTGGACACACCTGGAGGAGAATTAGAGAACAATTTGATGAGTTTGTGTGGAACAATTGGTTGAATATGCATTTGTAAATGAATGGACCTAATTTACCGTTCCTAGGCTGAGAGGTTGATCAGAACAGGTAGCTCTGGGAGTGTGCTTTCTTCTGAAATGCTGTTCTTGGTTCAAAATCCATTCAAAACTTCAAGAGCTAGAAGTAAATGGAGTAGCTGCATTGAGAATAATCCCCTAGAGGCTCAGAGATGGGACACACACCATGATCCCATAAATAATCCCACAGCAAGCAATCCTTGTCCAAGCCACCTTTTTGCATGAAAATCCAGACATATTTTCTCCGAAATATACACACCTACTGTATGTGTTTTGAAAAGTAGATTTTATGTACGTTTTGAAATATATGCATGCTGTTGAAGGTGTTTTAGGATGCCCACAAATCACGCTGCTATCTTGGGGAAGTATGAACTTTGACTGCAGAGTGCATCCAAGCCTGCATTCAGTCCAAAAGTTAAATCATGATCCAAAACGATCTGGGGTAAATCTCTCATCCATTCCCGCATGTATCTCTCGCTAAGATAAGTGTGAGAATTTCTGGCTCAAGATGGAAACATGGGACTGCTACCTATAGATTGCTTCTCTTAGATTTTGAGATGTGAGCAGGTATGATTTAAAGACCTGGTTCTCCAAGCAAACATTTTTGGTTTTGTTTTGAATAATGGTGGGTGGTGGGGATACGAAGCATTGCCAAGAGACCTCTGAAAAGCCAAACAGTCAATAAACTATTTGCGCTTTTTGGAAGGGAGTGGAGCATCTATATATCACAAATGCTTTATTAATGACTTCATTTTAAATAGTGCTAAGTCATGATTCATAGAAGGAAAATGTTTAGCAAGCGTTTTCCATCACTGTCCCTCTGTGAGCCACAGGGGGACGTGTGTTGCTTACAGCAAGAATTGTTTCACCCAATGTCGTAGTTGCTGTGGGCTAGCAACATTAAAATAAAATAAAAGTTAGAAATGTTTCCCCTCTGCTTCATGCTATGCATCCTGCTCCCCAGCTGCTTTCTTACACACTTCTCCTTCGCACCAACTGCAAAGAGCGAGAGATGTTTTTCAGTTAGACCCTGCAATTGAGTTTCCTTCACTGAAATATGCCATTAGATTAATATATTTCACTGACATATTGATATGCTTCAGAACATAGCCATGAGAAGCAACACTCTTTTAAAAAATGGCTGAAATTATGTATAAATTTTGCATTTGCTCTAAGTCAATGGCACGAGATTTGGCAGAAAGGCTGCTGCTTCCATTTATTTTCTCTCAGCTAAAGAATTTCAAAGCATTGGGAGCAGGGAATATTTTGAATAGCAAGAAGATTGTGAAACAGACTCATTCAGGTGTTTAATATCACTGAGCATTTTATAATAACAATTATTAATTTCATTTGATTAGAACACAGACTGATGCAGATACAGACCCCAATAAAACTATTAACATGAAAGATCCCCCAGACGGTTTTTTTCCAATCTGATGCAGTCAGAGTACAAATCCTAATAAATAATAAACCAAAATCCCTTATCTGCCAGAGTCGTCATTCTGTACAAGTCAGATCTTCTGTGATGGGTCTCAATACATTTGCCCATGTAAATATTTTAATATCGATTCTCCCACTGATAGAGAAAGAGGCTTTTCCAATAGAAATGGCTGCAAGATACATATTTTGGGGCTGTGGTGGAGACAGAACAAAGACTGAGTCACATGGCCCTCAATTAGTTCCAGCCAATCAGAGGGAGGCGAGGGGCTCCAGAGCTAGCAGAAGCGCTGTAGCATCTGGGCTGAAGGTTCAGAGGCAGGCGACGTGATGGGACCCTGGGGATCAGATGCAGTCCAGTGAAGAAGGGTGACCTCTTGCACAGGATCGAGGAAGAAGGTGAAGACGACACTGATTGGCACAATGTTCACACCCTCCAGCTCATATGTGTAGGTGCACATTTAGAAATCGTGGCTACAATTTAAGTAGAAATAGAATCCCTCTCACCTGTGCCCAGGTGACTTGTGTGCCAGCTGTCCATTCTGCTGTCCAGGTGCTCACTGTGGATGGGTAAGTTCGACCCCCAAGTTGCTTTCTGTTCCTTTGGTTTCAAACTGGACTTGGCTTGGCATCTGGCACCTCTTCCGAAGAAGGACAGTCCTCTGTGAGGTAGGAAACATGGCCACCCCACTAGAGGCCGGCCACCTATATGGCTGTTCCTGGACTGGGGAGCCAAGTCTAGGACAGTCCTTACGTAGGTCAAAGGGAGGCCCATGGGTTCCCCGCATGACCGGCTACATATCAGGGTTTTCTTGTGGACCAGCGTGTTCAGGATGGCCGGTCCCTCCACATGCAACCTGCCCCGGGTTGTGAAGCGGGTGTGTGTGGAGCTAAGGGAGCCTCTTTGAGAGAACTGTGCCATAAAAGGGTGCCACCTCACCCCTTTCCCAAGTTGCAGTCTGGTCTACCAGGACACCACAGAGAATGAAATTACCAGTTGTGAAGCTGATTAAAGCATTGGCTTTTGAAGAGTTTTAATGTGCTTTGCTTCAGCATTGTGATTGGTTTAAGACAAATTGTTATTATTATGTTTTATTTATTCTTGTCTTGCAAGGGACTCAGGGTGGTTTACAAGGTTTGCCTCCTCTTAACGTTATCCTTTCAACAACCCTGTGAGGTAGGATGGGCTGAGAGTCTATCACTGTCCCAAAGTCACCCAGTGGGTTTCATGGGGACCAAAATCCAGATCTCCAGACTCCCGTGATCTCCAGTTCAACACTAACCACCATGCCAGGTTGGGTCTCAATTAAAATAAAAGTTGACTCTTTTACACCCCACACCCTAAAAGTTTGCTCAAAATTCCTGCAGATGTTTGACCTCAATGGAACCTTCCAAACCTGCTCCAGTGGCACCTGGACAGATGTGTAAAACCCCTGAGAGATGCCACCAATCTCAACCGGCTTACCTGGGTAGGATCTTCCCAGTTGTCCAATTCCACTTTGGAAGACGAGCATTGCATCAGGGCATGGAGGTCCAGCTTGTCTCCAATTTATTCCCAACAGGACTTGCACCACTGACAGTCACGACGGGTCGTGTCCGATGCCATGCACAGGATTTGTAAAGACAATAATGAGGTTAATAAATTTGCAGCGACACTGCTAAGAATTCATTACAAGTGTTTTGTTCAATTTGTCAAATTCTAAAAATAATAAAGAGTGAAAGCATCTCTCATGGGAACTCTCAAGGTTAAATTTACAGCACAAGTCTTGGGATGAATTCAAATAATACGTAAGGATGGCAGGAGAAATATACCTCAATTCCCTGCTTAGATACGTATGGGAGAAGAGGAAGAAGGGGAGAAGAAGATTTCCAGTGCTGTCATGACCCTGCCCTTTCCTTCTTGCCCTTTCACTCCAAATCACCACTCAGTCTTTTTGCAATGCGGCTCTTCATTGGCACTTTGCAGCTACAAGACAAAGCAGCTCTAACATCCCTGTAGTGATTTGGAAGATGGTCTCTGCTCATGTCAAGAACATCTCCCTACAATATTTCCCTTTTGTAATTTTGCATGCTCCAGACTCAGGTTGGCTCCTGCCGGTGACGGGCCAGCCAGCGAGACTTACACAAGCCTAACGGGCCAGCTCATCTCTCCCAGTGCCTCGCCATGGGGTCAGGGCCTGGGCAAGCCAACGGCTCTGCTCTTCCCTCTTCCCCTTCTCCAGCTGCTCCTGCCTCTTCCAAAACATGCCTGCTCACCCGATCATCCTGGGAACCTGTGAGCAGCTACCTTGAGGGCTCTTCAAAGGCCTCTGCCTCTCCTGGAACCCCAGGCTCCTGTCTCCAAGTCCTCCAGGTCCTCCTCTCCAGAATCCTTGTCAGGATGACCCTGGGATCCATGCCAAGAGTGGCAGTGGGGTTCACTCCCTGCAAGTGCCAGCCCTACTGATTTAATCCCATGGCCTCCCTATATCATCTGGGAAGCTGTAGGAGTTCCACCTCTAGATTGGTGCAAACTTGGAGCCGGAATGCCAGAAGCCGAGTCCCCGCACCTGCTTGGCAGCCATCCCAGGAAGATCCCCTTGAAGGCTTCAGTCGGGGCTTGGAGGAGGAAAAAAGCCGGCAAGGCATGGAGAAGAGGAGGAAGGAGTCCAGTGGCCAAAAACAGCCACCGAGATCAAATGCAGTGGAGACAACAGCTGCCGCCGCAACTTCTTTTCCTAGAAACAATCCACAACCATCTATCAAGCCTGCAACAGAATTTCTTTTCTGTCGGCAGACCATCAGCCAATGCCTTTCTCGCAACCCGAAGGCAAATGCTGGCACATTTCCCCCCAAAGCTCGCACATTCCTGAACTTGCGAGCACATGTGAAAAAAGTCACGATGTGTTTGTTGGCAAGAAATGTGCGTGCTCTAAAAAGTGCATTTTATGTTTAAGTCAATGGGATCAAAGGGCACACTTTCGAAAACGCATTTGGAAATGTCATGTTTTCCATTTGGAACAAAGGCAAAGCTTGCTCACAAATGAGAAACGAGCCCATTTGGAACAAAGGCAAAGCTTGCTCACAAATGAGACACGAGCTTTGCGGTGCAGTGTGGAGAATCTTGGAGAGCGTGAGCGGCTCCGGTTCTCCCGCAACACCGCCACTCAAGCGCTCGCTCCTTCCTGCTCTCACGCGCTTTCGCATGCACCACTGCTGAATTTTAAAATCAGAGGCTACAGCGGAGGTTCCATTAGGACTTACTCAGGATCATGCAATCTAAGCTGCAAACCAAAAACTCAAGTTCCCCTGGGAAATTTCCTGCTGTCAATCCCTGCATTTCCCCGCCCACCCTCCCTCACCATTAGGCATTCTGGCTGGGGCTGATGGAAGTTCCAGGCAAAAGCATCTTGAAGGCACCCGTTTGAGAAAGGCTGCTTGAGTCACTTTCTCCACAATGAGTATAATTTGCAGAAACATTTATCACTTCCAGCTTAATTATCTTTTTCTAAAATTCCCCAATAGTGCGGCTTTCTTTGTATGGAAGGTGCTTGATTGTGCTGATATTTTCCCCTTTGCAACTGTTTCTTTGGTTTAATATTCATCTCTTTCTGCTTACAGCGCAGTACATAAAAACAAATTACTGTTTCCTCCCAACTTTTTTTTTTTTTGGTATGTGAATAAATTATAACAGCACTTGTTAGCTGCACTAAAATAAAATATCTGTCAGTGTTTCGAATTACAAAGCTCTTTTCCGGGACTTCTATCTAGTTGTAAAAATTCTCTTCAGAATACAAGACATAAATTAAGTTGGCAAACATGATCTTTTCACATTTATTTACATGCTCTGTGTTGTTGTTTCTAAATGATCTCAGGAAGCACAATTAATGAATGCTTGCACAGTAATCTCTCAGCGAGATCTTTGTTTGACAGATGTGATATAACAAGATGCGCCCATTATTTTGCACCATTAAGATAAATTCGCTGTGGGTGTGCATAGACGTGGTGACCATTTCATCAGCTGTCAGGGTAAGTTGCAGCATAATTCAAAGGCAGGGTGGCCTAGTAGTCAGTCTTGAACAAGGAGGCCAAATCTCATTCCACCTGCAAAGCTTACCTTGCACCAGTCACTCTGTCCCATCGGTAGCCCACAAGTTTGGTGGGCAAGCCGGCCCACCCATAACGTAGGGCGAGGCATCCCTTGGTGGCGGCAGAGCTGAGAAGCAGTGGCGTGTCCCCACTGCTAGCACGGAGAGTCCACCATCTGGTACCTTCCAGCCATGGCATTTGCCAGAAGGAAGAGCATCTAGCAGGGCTATTCAAAGCCGCTGCTGGCCCTCTGTTGCTGCAGCACTCTGGACATTTATTTCAGTACTAAACCAAGTAAATCGCCAAAACTCTCTGAGCAGATTACAGTGGTACACAAAAACAAGACAATAGAATGCCCTTTTTTCCTAGAAAAGCAGAAGTTTAAAAGCAAAAGTTATTTTTCTCACTGCTCGAAGGCAGAGCAACACAGCTGCTTAAGTACAAGATGACCTGGTTTTCATCGGCTGCAGGTCGGGAGGAGGTTGGCTTGCATGAAGATTTAGTTCCATTTGGAGAAGAGTTTATGAGCCACACGAGAGTCGCTAGCATGGATGAAGTCCAAAAGCTCCTCTGTGCAGGGCCCTGAGGGCCCTGGAGATCACGGCACTCAGAGCAACCCAAGGCATCTCATATGTATCCTGGGACATCGTGTGGGATCTTGGCCCAGGTGCTGAGATCTTCGAAGAGTCTTGCAGCACCGGTGGGCCCTGCAGGGCAGGAAAGGTAAGTGAGCCCAGGTGGCTGCGGCAGGAAAGGCCACTGGGCAGGGTTATAAAGCTTGCGCTGTACCTGGCCTTGTATCCAGAGGTGTGGAGCTCTGTGGTGTGAGGCTAGGATACAAATGCAACGAATTATTTTTAACTCGATCAGCTAAAGGGGTCAGGATTCTGGATCCCTTCATACAGCCTTTTCCTCTCGAATGCCTACCAGATGTTTGGACCTTGTTGGCTCGGACTGATGGGGGCTGAACTCCAAATTAGCTGGAGCTTGGGAAAGTAGCCTAAGAACATGCCAAAGGATAAGCCATGCCTTCAGGATAAACATTCTTAAGCCTAGTTGGATAATATCTATTAAGAATAGCCTGGCTTAAACTTGGTTTAAGAATATCGATTCTTGACTTTCATGGTTTTTTTCCCTTAGGAAACTTATCAGTGTTACTTATGAAGGATCTGCTGGCATTTTGTGGTGTATGTAGGAGAGATTTTGTTGCCACTTAGCCTTTTTTCTCAAGCAGTGAGTTTCTGTAGAACATCCACTGGCCAAAATGATCTTGGCCCGGTCCTCTGCATGCCCCTGCTAGTCACAGCTTTCTCAATTGTAGAACTGTCTGTAAACTAAGTGTTACTATCCCTGTCCACTTCCGTGTGGACACTGCTTGCAGCAATTTGTGGGCTTTTAGCACTTGCATTTAGCATTGTTTCTACATTTTGTCCCATTGCACTTTGCACTAGGGGAGCTTGAGTCAAGCAGTTAATAAAGATAACTGGTGAGGGGCACAGAAATTACTTGGAAGAGATCAATGTTCACCGCTATTAGCGAGATCATCTTTGCAATATTGCTGGGGGGTCTCCTGGACATGTCGTAGCCGAGCGTAAGAGGAAATTTCAGCAGCCGCCCTCGCAGCTGGGTGAGAAGCGGCTCGAAATGACCGATCTTGCTTACTCTTTGAAGGCACAAGAGCCGTGACCGCGCTCACACCGCACTTGCAGCACTAGGACAGATTTCTCCTTGGCAGAAAGGTTTAGGGGGGAGATATGATCATCTTCCAAACCTTCTAAGGCAGAGATGGATAAACAATCATACTTTCCGCTTCCAAAGAGGTGTAATAAGCTTCTGTATAGCCTGAAGTGCCTGATTCTTCCTCAAGCTGGAAGCTAAGCAGGGTTGGGCCTGGTTGAAAACTGGATGGGTGACTTAATGTTGTAAATCGCCCAGAGAGCTTAGGCTATGAGCAGTATAGAAGTGTAATGTAGTAAATAAATAAATAAGGGAAATAGAGCAAAGTCGTTATTCCATAGCACAGGAGAAGAAGTAATGAGTGGAACTTTGTAAGGAGCTAGCTTTTGGCTCAACATTTGGAGAAGCTCCCCAATGCGACAAGCTGTTTGGCAGCGGGAAAGATTTCCTGGGGAGGTGGCACAGCTCTCACTCAGGGGTATCATCATCATCATCCCACCATGTCGTCAAAGCTGTCTGGGTGGTTTACAACAGTGCAAGCAGAACAGTTTTGCAGTTCCATTCTGCCCTGTAGATCCGGCACTGGGGAAGGAATTAATCCAGCTGAACTCCAAGATCCTTAGCAAGTCTTTGATTCCATGTTCCTTGCAATGGAAACCCCCCTGCATTCCTAGAAAAGCTTGGGAGTAGAGGCAAGAAGAAAAGCTCTTCCTAAGCCGGCATCCAGGAGAACAAAGGCCAGCCAGAAGCCGGACCGCTGCTCACCAGCCAGAACATGACAGCAAAAAGTAGACCAGGCGGGTGGCCCCTTTGATTGTCCAGGGAAGGAACAGCTGCAGGGAGATGGTTGCTCCCTTCCCTTGCTCCCAGAAACATTCCTGACTTTTGCTGCCAGCTGGCATTACACTGCAGAACTGGACCATTCATCAGCCAGTGGACTGAGGACCTTAAATCGGTGTCTGCTTGTTTAGCTCTTTTATTATCATTACAACCCATTCTATTACAGCCTTAGGAATCATTTGATTGCGGGGATAGAAATCTTTCCATAAGTGAATTTTTAAAATATCTAGATCTTCAAAACAAACCAAGGAGAACAAGCTAGCCCTCCTCTGATGTGTTCGGTAAATGCGTCTTCCTCCGCAGGATATCCTGCGGTATTGTAATCCAGTAAGGCGATACCAAGTTAAGGTTGGAAATGGTATAAAAAGAACTACAGGGTTCAACTCACAATGCAGCCTTTTTACTGTAATGTTCAGGCACATTAAAGACGGCTCCCTGGAAACTGTATTGTAATGCTGTTGAACATGTCGAGTGCAGAATGAATCCTGTTTGCGAAATCTTGGCAGTGGCGCATAGAGTGCCAATGGATGAGTGTGAAAAGATATGTAGACTGTGATGCTTATGAATAAAATTACTAGTTACAAAGTACTCTGGGATGGAGTGATGAAGTGGAACAGATGGATGAATGCATTTCAAAAATTTTCTCGTACAAAAAACTGGGTTCCATTTCTTAGCAATCGGAATAGATTGAGAGCTGATTAATTGGCGACTCTGAGTATTTTGTACATGAATAGTGTGCATTAAATATTACATACTGGAATAATAACAACACCACTTTTTTTTTAAGAGGCCATAAATCCAGTGCTTTCTAGAAGGGGGGTTATGAGAGGAAATGGGCATTAGGAGACCAAGTGGAGTCTGAATTCCTTATAGTGAAATGCCAGAACACTTTCTTCCCCAATCTGGTGCCCATGAGGAATTTTGGGTAGCAACTCCCAGGAACCTTGATCACCACCATAATGGCTGGGGCCGATGTTGAAAACATCTGGCATGTACCAGTTGAGAAGAATGCAGGAACCTCATTAACTCTTATTTACAAGTCCATCGTACAAATTTCCGGTGGTGCATTTTCCCTCCCGATCATAGCTATATGAAACACAGTGCCTGCGGGCCATTCTGATGAGCTCTAGCTTCATTTAATCATCACCTAAAATGAGTGTAGTAGACCTGCTCCAGAAACCAAACTATTTTAGTATGTCTGGTATATAAAAAGTAACCCAGTAATTATGTATTGTATGAACCCATTTCATCTGTGGAAAGTGGACCAAAACAATATTACAATTTTACTTTATCCTCTTTTTTTCTTGAAATTTCACTGTGCATTAGTCACATTGGGTTTTGAACAATCTCGCTAGTAGAACTGAAGGCAAAATTAGTCTCGCTTTAGCTAAGATTGTTTCATTATCTCCGAGATCCGGTATAATTTGATGTAGCTGCATGAACCCCTCATTAACAGAACAAGAAACACTTGAAATAGCTTAATCATACTACTGTCTTCGTATTTCTGGCTTTTTCGCCTGCCCGATAAAATACAGACAATTTTAACTCTCTCCTGCATCTATCTCTCTTTCTCTTGCACCCCTGATTCGGAACGTGGGGAGAAAGGTGGAGGAGAAGGTGGCATTGACACACTGTTGCGGCCACCAGAACCAGCTCTGTATGCCAGGGGTCTCAAACTCGCAGCCCGCGGGCCAATTGCCGGGACAGGCGGGGAAGGGGGGAGGGGCCCTGCGGCCTTCAAAGTGCCGCGGGATGAGCGGCCCACCACCACCGCGGTGGTGGAATACTTGATGCAGCCCAGCCTCACCCAGACTCTACTTCCAGCGGTCCCCAGGTAAGTTGAGTTTGAGACCCCGGCTGTATGCAATTTGTTTCTGAAATGACAGCCATTCCTAACAGGAGAAGACAGGGCTACATCCAGAAACTTAGGGTGCAATCATACGGAATTATATGAAGTCCTCTCACCGAGAAGCTTGAACTTCAGACTCTCCTCAGCCAGCATTGAAAGGTGACAGCTGCATCTCCCAGGCTGGACATTGCCCTTGGAGAGGGCCAAAGGGGCATGGCAGGAGGATGGGGAGAGAAGGAGCATTGACCAAACAACTTCTGCTGTATCTAAACATTATATGTGAAAACCTGCCAGGCCCTGTTACTATCCTGGCAGCTCTGTTCTGAACCAATAGGAGTATCTGGACCATCTTCAAGGGCAGCCCCACATAGAGAGCATTACAATCATCCAGTAAGCACAGGTAAGCATTCTGATACAATACACAGTCCAAGAGAGGCAGAATCTCGAAGCCACTGGCGGGTAGCTTCATGGCCGGGACAGGTCTCCAGATGCAATGACTCCATGGATACCTTTCCAGTACCTCTCTCACCCTGACGGTTTCAGACTCCTGCTGCCTTTCTCAGCTCAAGTCTCCAATACAGCTTCAAGTAATTTCATTGGAAGCATAAAGGGGGAAAGAACAATGAAAGAATATGAGCACATGTTCAGGAATATGAAAGAAGCAAGAGTCCCTTTCCCCTGAATGCGCCTGTAGCCCAAACCACTTCACACATTTAAAGCACTTTAAAGTGTTACAAAGTCGAGGCAGCCTCCAGATGGGGGAGGGGGTGATCATTTATCTTACTGCAAATGTTTGGCTTCTTGGGTGAATGTAATATGTTCTGTGTCATTGATCAATGCGAAAACAGATTGCCCCACGTGCCCTAATTTAAAACAGGACAGAATAATAACTTACGGTTAAACCTTCTGGTGGGGATGCAGACTTAGGAAATGTGAACTTTAGAGAAAGCCATGCAAAACGGAATGCCCAGAGGTCTGCATTTCCCCGCTCCCATGCTCCAAATTTCACACTGGAAATCAGGGCAGATTCCAAAAAAGAGCTGATCATTTCCCATCTCTGGCCTCGCTCTGTCCCCTTTCTTAATGGAAGATGGCTGGAAAAGCATGCAAAGTGATTCCATGGATGGATATTCCTCTTCTGTACAATTCTAGATTGCTAATTGCAAATAAACCACATTGAACAAAGATCCTAAGGGCCAAATTGCACAGCACATGAGGAGTTTGGTACTAGCCAAATGCCTCATCTTTGTTTTAAAATTTATAAACCACTTTCAATCACAGGATGTCAATATTTTAATTAATTCATTTCTATACCACCCCATAGCTAAAGTGCTTTGGATGGTTTTCAATATCAGGAACGATATCAAAAGCAAACAGCAGATCCAGGATAAAACCAATCCAACGACACATACAGAAACAAATTAAGCAGCTATTGCTCTTCAATCAACAACAATGAATGCAACTTAAAAGTAATTTATGGTTCATGCTGATGTATTATTTTTCACCATATTTCTTCATTCTCCACATCATTAGACTTATCCTCTGAAGAACCTTTGGACTAGTTAGAATTTCTCAAGCTAACCCAAGAACAGAAGAAGAAGATGAGAAGGATGGGTATCCTTCCTATCTTTGAAGGATAGTAGATTCTTGATTCTTTGGGGAATAAAGAAGCATAGACTTCAGTGGCTTACTACAGAGTTTACCATCACACCAAATCAGGAAATTCCAAATTCTAATCTTGGCTATTTCTGGTATTCACATAAGTTCTATACATTTTTGTGCTTCTGCCTCATTTACTTCATCATATTGATGGTCTTCAGTAAGATGCTGGAAGTGCCAAACAGGAACGTGCTTACCCTTCCTAAAGAACGTCGAAGCTGTTCCTGACCCATGGTAACAAACCCCTGAATTCACTCCATCCTATGTTTATTCTTCTTTCCATTCATGTTGCTTGAGAACAGCTAATGTCTTCCTGAAACTTGTCTGGTTTCCACAGTCTTTAAAAACTCCAAAATTGTTTTTTTACAACTTCTACAGCTTCTAATATTTCCTCTGCTGCAAATGAACCAAATACATGTGTTTGCAAATTACACTACAAATTACATTGCAAATTAGTTAATACAAAACTACAAAAGGGTGGAAAGAATTCCTGTACAAAAGCTATCCTGGTAGGGTTGAATTCATCTGGAATTAGCTCTCATTTCAAGGCCTCCTCTTCCTCCAAATCCAAATCATCCAGACTTGAGAATGTGTGTCAAGAGCAACGGCCTTTCTCATTCCCAGCACTACCCAGTCTGGGTGAGATGAGGACACTTCATATCCGAATTCTCAAAGGAGGAATTCTTCAAGTATTCCAATTTGATAGTGGTCCCTTATTCCGATCACTATGAGAACATTGGGCACAAGTAGACAATTTGCTGCTGTTTCAACGCAGACCAGGGTAGTTAGATGTCAGATATGACAGGGCTTCTCCATCTTAAGTAATTGTATAGAAATTTTATCAGGAGTCTCCAAAACGAAAGGCATCATTTGCTGAAATGCCCCATTAGGTCCATCATTTTTAAGGTAAAGTGAGCCATCTGCCTCAGATGGCAGATGAGAAAGCCAGGGAGTTCTGGACCATGAGCAGCACTGAGCCTGCCCTCTGTCCCCTAAAATACTTTGCCCAAAGTCACCCAGGAAGCATAATGATTGAGCAAGGACTAAAGCCTGATCTGCTGAGTCCCATCCCAACCCTACCCACTGCACCCATCAAGCTCAGAATGATACACAAAAGCACAGACCAAAAAGTCCTTAAAATACCACAGTTTCCCCAGTGTACAGAATCTAAACATTATTTACTAGATCAAGCCATTTTGGGACAGCTGACATCAATGCCCCATCAAGCCATTACACACTGTGAAATGCCTGGGAGAGGAAGCCAGGCCATAGTTGGTGCCAGGTGGGCTGCATGGACAGATCATTCCCATCTGCACTCTTTTCCTCAAGTCTAGAGCATGGGAAACTCTGCCAGGACCTGAGCACAGGTGCAGGGCCAAAACTGCAGAGGGTTCAGAGGGCCAGAAGCAAGACCCTCGTTGATGAGACAGTCCGGAGATAAAGCCAGGGAGGTGAGCAATCCAAGCCAACACAGTCCAAGACATCACAATCCAAAGGCACAAGGTCCAGTTCTAGAAAGACAGTCAGATTCAAGAGCAAGGTGAGGTCAGGGAGGATGGGTGGAGGTACCTGGGTATCCGGGTCAGACTGGAGGGAGAGAGGGAGGGAGGAACTGGCTGGAGCAGGGCGGGGACGGGACAAGACCAGGATCAAGGCAAGGCACCAGAACAGCTCGTGTTGCTGTGCCAAATAGCAGCAGGAGGTGCAGCTTCTTAGAAACACAGAAACAAGTGAGTCCGAAGGGGCCTCCCAGGCCATCTAGACTGAGCCCCAGCTCCAGCTGGCTGTGCTCATGACATGCCTACCATGTGCATGTCCAGCCTGTCCTTGAACATCCTCACCAATGGGGCTGCAAACACTGGTCCGTAGGGCGTCCGGCTGCACTGTGTAATGCCCTGCAAGTGCCTGCGGCGGCATCCTAGTTCTGCCAGCTCTTGCAAGGCTGCTTGGGTCCTGAGCCCAACACTTCCCTCTGCCTTCAGCAGCCAAGATTCTATGTAACTGTGAAAACTTATTTTCTGTTTGCTCGTATGTTCGCATTTCTTCTATGCAAGTTTGGTGGACTTTTTGCGTCCCCCAAATGCCCGGCAATTAAGATCAACACTTAAAAGTCCCAATTAAATATTTCATGCAACAGACTTGTTGCAGGGAAGGGATGTGATCTGAACAGTAGTAGAGGTAAACCTCCTTTAATGCCAGGAATCTGCATCTGATCTCCAAATGGTGTCTGCTCTAAGTTTCAATTCTCAGTGGCTGTTCCCCAAAACTGCTTCCCTCTGTCCATTTGAACACATTCTTTGTACACTCCTGGAACTTCGTTTACTCTGCAGACTGAACAACTGGCCATTTAGTGGAGCCACTTCACCGCTGCTGATTGTCTAACAGACTTACTGGTCCCATATTTGTTTTCTACATTTACTATGTTCATTGTCCTGTCTGTCTTGTTTGGTCCAAAAATAGCCTTGAATTTGATATTTTTTTCCTTAAAGCAAGTAGTCTAGTCTTTCCCTTGACTGTTTAACATCTGTGTCAGGAGGGCACCCGTGCTAAGAAACGGAAGGTTAGAAAGGCTTTTATTGTACATGAAGGCTGACAGGCTGCTTTGTAATTTTGCATAAATTTCCCTTTGCCTCATGCATATTAATCTCCCCCCCCCCCCGTGCTCTCTTGAGTGGTCCAGGCAAACTGCCACGTTTTTATTTGCTGATTTCATAGCCAGGTCCAACTTTAAAGCTGACTCAAAGGTTAATTGTAGTTCAGGCAGGCATTTTTGAATTTTTTATCATTAATTTCACTAGGCTAGCCTTTCCCTTAGCTGCTTAACATCTGTGTCAGGCTAACACTGTAATTATAGCTTTGCAAAAGTTCTGAAGTTCTGTCACAAATTCATAGCCTTGCTCCCAAGACTTCCTTCATCATGCATTAAATTTAAACGATTTGTACATTTGTATGGGGTAGTGGGTGAAAAAATACTCTCCCTGCTCTTACAAATTCATTAGGGTTCAGCTCTGAACAATCTGTGGTCTCACACCCTTTCCTTCTCTCAGTTTCTTTCCACATGCTCACTTAAGGCAAACCACATGTTATATGACATCATCCAGAGCCCTCCAAATCAGCTTCAGAAATTAGTTTCCATCATATAATTTGATTCAGAAGTTGGAAAAAAGCCTGTCTGCTTTGTCTAACTCCTTTGCAACATCTTCAGATAATCCAACATTGAAATAGATATTAAATATAATTTGCTTTGGGTTATATGAGGTGGAGTTACCCCTGCATAACCAAAACTTCATCCAATGTAATTAATGTCTACATGAGCTGCTCCAAATGTTTGGCATTTTGAAGAACTTTCAGAGGGTATGAAATGTTGCCCCAAAGACCCACTCTTTGCTTTAGTCCTTTCATTTGCAGCTATTCCTGTCCATTATCCATTTTTGTCAGTTATGTCAGGGCATTTTTTAATGGCCTAAACAAAACTGCTAAGCAGAACCACATAACTAATGTGATGACCCCATATCAGTTTGTGGCCAGACATATTTAGCTCCATTAAGCCAAACTGGAGTGAGGGCAAGGAGTATTGTCATCGCTCTGTGTAGACTTTCGCTTGACCACATAGCTCTGCCTCACTGTGAATATGCAAACTTGGGAATGCATCAGTTTTGGCTATATCACAACATTGTAAAATCCTGTCTGGCTGAGGTGATAACATTCTGCCCTCCCTCGGAATGTCCTCTATGATGTCCTCTCCAAAGAATAATCAAAGAAGATGGATTTGTTTTGTGGAATGCAGGTGGTAAAGATTTTTGTGATAATTGGCAACCCCCATTTGGCACAGTGCTAGTTCCTACCCTAAATAGAACTACAAGATCTTTTACGAATAGTCTTCATCTATTGAAAAGAAGACAATTACTTCTAAAAACTGCATTTACTTATACATTTGAATGTTCTCCAATCTCATCTGGGGGAGAATAAAGGAATCGAATTCAGATGCCCTCAAGCTTAACCTGGGCATGTAAAAAAGAAATATGCTATTTCATTTTTATTCTACTTTTCATTCTTTCCCCGTGAATGCTATTTTAAGATGAATTGCCTGGATCTGGAAGCAAGCAACCTGTTTAAGCAGTGAACATTGGATCAATGAATGGCATTATTCTGGATCACATACATGGTGATAAACAAGTGATGCAGTATACAGTGAGGTTGTCATTTATAGTTCAAGCCCCAAAATAAATTTATATTTTGCAGCTTTTTGAATTCAGTTTTAAATGAAAATCTGAACAGAACTGAAAAGGTAAATGCAGGTCACTGTCTCATATTTTAAAAAGCCTTTCTCTGTCAGTTGGGGTCATGCTGGTTCCACGGAATCTATTCCATCGGCGTTTTGTGGCTTGTCATTCTATGTCATTCCATGGATTCTCATTCCAAGCACCCTTCATCATCTACCCATTGACAGAATTGACTTAGTACATTAGCAGCAATGCACAGTACTGCAAGAACGGTCCCCTGTAAGACCTCCAGGCCAGATTCATAAAAATATGAGTGCATTTGCATCCATTGTGTACTTTGCTTAAAAAAATGAAGTCCCTGAGTTCAAAGATCAAAGAATCATAGAACAGTAGAGTTGGAACAAGCCAGGCAGGAACCCCCTCCTAGTGCAGGATGCCAAGGTACACCATCCCACTCAGGTGGCTGTCCAGATTCTTTCTGAATGTCTCTAGTGTGGGAGAGCCCACCTCCTCTCTAGGCAGCTGGTTCCACTCCCGTATTGCTCTGACAGGGAGGAAGCTTTTCCTGATGTCCAGCATGAATCTGGGTTGTCGCAACTTGACTTGATTATTCCGTGTCCTGCACTCTGGTATCAGTGAGAAAGGATCTTGACCTTCCTCTTTGTGACAACCTTTCAGGTTTTGTAGAGTGCTGACATATCCCATCTCAGTCTTCTTTTCTCAAGGCTGAACATGCCCAGTCCTCCCAGTCTCTCCTCACAGGGTGATGTTTTCAGTCCTGGATCATCCTCGTTGCCCTCCTCTGCATGAGATGCTGCTGTGAAGCATGGAAACCATTCAGCAAACCTGGTTATCTCTGTGGTTCCCAGGAACTAACCAGACCATGCTGAAATATCACAATAAGGTTTGGACACCAAGCAAGAGGGGTGAAAAAGCACCACAGCCTCTCGTGATATGCAAACCCAACCAGTGAGCTCCACAGCAGAAAGGAGATTTGAACCCTGGGTCGTCCAGATCTTTTTCCATTGTTGTCACTGCTACACAGCAACACTGCTACCACACTGCCCCTACAGCTGCACCCTCTGTTTATACTTTGTGCCACCAACTACACGCTTTCTGCTTTTTCTTTCTAGGGCTTATTTTTCAGAGGATATTTGACCTTGGCAAATTCTCTCTCTTGGGGGAAAGTGTGTGAATACATCAAACCCTGTTCATTTGCCAGTAATCGCCAATACAATAATAACATTAGCGCATCTTCCGATCTCTACCAGAACAACGCCGATGCTTTATAAAAGAAGAAAATCCTCCAGGATCCTGTAACAGCTGGAGCTGAAACTAGTATTAAAAGGAGAAAAATACAGTCATATGTCCTTATTTTACGCTCTGCAACCTTTCAGTCTGACATCTCCTTTGTCGGGGAAAGTCCGCAGTTTGCTGGCATGCTGAATCCACTATTAATAACTCTCAGACCTGGAGCTGGGAGACCAAGTCTCCTGAAGTCTTAATGCCAAATCTTGCACTTCTCTCATCCTCTTATGAAACTTCAGGTTGTTGAGTACAAGGCTCTGCTTAAAGTCTCATACTATACTTGAGATCCTACCAAAAGGAGAGCTGTGGGGAGGAATAGATGATATACAGGTAGAAAAAGACTGACTCCATCTGTTTGGATAAAACACAGATTGGAAAGCTTATCCAGTTTCGATGGAGTACAACAGCCCCATGAAAATTCAGCATGCACTCCTCCTGCCTCCTCCTCCTCCTCCGCTTCCGCCTCCTCTTTTTTCATAGAATTTGGGTTTGAATAGAAAGAAGAGTGTGGTTTTGCGTGGGATGGACCAGGTGGCCTGAAGAGTGGCACACAATCCAGTGGGTTGGTTTAAATATTTATAACTCATCTTTCCAACAAATAATAACCAAGGTGACCTGCATCGTTTTTAAAGCTACGTTAAAGTCCCTGTAATATCACAGTTGCTGCCCAGAATAGCCATAAAATATCCACCCTGGAATCCTATACAAGTCTGCTCAGGAATGAGCTCACCCGTGTTCAGTAGGGCTCACCTCTGGGTGAATGTGCATCAGGTTTTGCCAGATGCTCGTACATAAAAGTGAGAGTATCCAATGGCCACTATATGCAACCTACCAAAAAAGGAATGTTTACGGGCAATCAAAATTATGGCTCCCAATCTGGGCAGCATTGTCGAAAAGGTGAATTGGCCCAGTTACACATTGCCCGAAGGCAGGTCATGTACCACCGAAAAAGGACAGAAGCAAGGACACCAATCTTCAAAGATTTACACACACTGATCCTATGAATATAGCAGATTTGGAAATAACTACCAAAATGTAAATTTCACCAAAGGCAGATCAGTTCATTTCCCATTGAAATTACTCCCAACATTCGTAAATTTATTTGCATGCCAAATTCTGTCTCCCACTTCATTTATCCTATTTACCCAGATGATGGAGATCATGCTCCATAATCAATTTCCCCTCAATAAATTACTTGTTCACATCATGCTGCCCACTAAATCAAATTAGATTCCTGATAAGAGCTCTGCATTAGATGTCCTTCTAGTTCAGGGGAGGGGGTGGGTGGATTGTTGCTCTGAGAGGAGGGCATAAGCTGGTTGGGGGAAGATGTTTTAAATGCTATTAATCTTGCTTAGGATCAACACCTTCACACAGCTTGCCCTGGTGGTGTGATGATGAAAAGCAGCATAGTTCAACTCTGCAAGGGCCTACAGGATCGGGACTTGTAGGTACTTGCAGGGGTTGGAGACTTCTACTCACGTGGTGCAGCTGGGAGGTCCAGAAGGCTCCATAAAGGAGCCCATGCACTGTTCAACTTGGCTACAGCGTCATGGGCTTTTGCGGTGGCTACTTTGTGGTCCTAGTTTTGCCTTGAGTAGGGCCCAAACTTGCCAGGCACCTGATTCTTACACTTGCTACTGGTTTTGTCCTGACTCTCTCTTTGCTTCTGGTCTTGCTGTGCTTTGATTGTGTCTGACCCTTGCTTATTCCTAACATTCTTTTTTGCTTCAGGCCTTACTGGTCATTTGTAACTTATTGGTTATTTGTAGGATTTTAAAAAATTTAAGCCAAGATGCACTGGGTTTTAATATTTTTATTGTATAATTTTGTTCTTGCTGTGAGCCGCCCCGAGGCTTTGTTGCGATGGAGGCAGCATAAAAATGTTTTAAATAAAGAAAGAAAGAAATACTGCATCCATGCCAAAATCTTCATTTGCCTCCAGTCATGGACACCTGAGTCCCAGCTCCAACTGCATGTTTACACAGAAATTCCCAGTCCTCCAACTTTTGTTCTCAATAAGCATGCATAAAGTTGTAGGATAAAACACCCAAAGCCAGGCCTCTACAAGGGCAGCAGCTGAACTGACGAATGCATATTAAAATGCCAAAAGCTTCTGGGTAGAGGATCACAAAGATTCATAGAAACGTAGGGTTGGAACGGGCCAAGAAGGCTCTTGGGGCCATCCCAGCGCAGGATGCCATAGCCACACCATCCCACTCAGGTGGCTGTCCAGATTCTTTCTGAATGCCTCCAGTGTGGGAGAGCCCAGGACCTCTCCTAGCAGCTGGTTCCCCTGTCGTATTGCTGTGACAGTGAGGAAGCTTTTCCTGATGTCCAGCCTGAATCTGGTGTGTTGCTGTTTCAGCTTGTTGTTTCATTTCCTACACTCAGGGATGAGTGACAAGAGATCTTATCCTACCACCTTGTGACAGCCTTTGAGGTACTTGCAGTCCTATCATATCCCCTCATAGTCTTCTCTTCTCGAGGCTCACATGTCCAGCTCTTCCAGCTTCTCACTCCAGGGTTCAGTTTCCAGACCATGGATCATCTTCATTGCTCTCCTCCGAACCCTTTCTAGCTTTTCTGCATCTTTTTAAAACCTGGGTGCCCATAACTGAACATAGCCTTCCAGGTGAGATCTGACAAGTGCTGAGTAAAGGGGAGCTAGTACCTGTCTTGTTTTGGAAGTGATGCTTCTATTTATGCATTCCAAACGGTGTTTGCCTTTTTTTGCAGCTGTATCACACTGTTGGCTTGTTGTCCACAACAACTCCAAGGTCTTTTTTTTCAGTGCTGTTGAGTCAAGTATTCCCCATCTTGTATCAATGCATTTGGTTTTCCCTCCAGGTGGAGAACTTGGCATTTGTCCCCATGCTGTCATTTGTTCTTCCTTTTCTCAGAAAATTGTGCCAAAGAAGAAAAGGCAGCCTCCATAGCCTTCCCATGCAAAAAAGATTTCAGATGATGCAGCCATGCATTGCAGAAGTTGTCACCTCAGGGGTAACCTACACACTGCATTACATGCACCGTACCCTCTCTGAATGTAACCGTATCTTTAAACAGCTGTCACCATGCGGCCAGGGAAACAGGGAGTTTCCCTGCCACAGTATATTGAAACAGAGGAGACATTTCCAGCGACTTCTGCAAGGGGCAATCTCCAATCATGACAGGAGCCCTCTGCTGGTGATTGTTAGAACTTCATTAACCCCAGCACATCAACATGACCTGGGCCGTTAGAACAGACATCCTGCATTTCTTGCACACAGGAAGGAGCCCCCTTCAAGATGCCACCTGCCAATTCCATTTTAATGACTCTCTCAATAATAATACATTTGCTTAACTCTGCCAAACGATAGGCAGGCGAGGGGGAATGTCATCCATCAAATGGTTTTTATTTAGTCATCTAAATTCTCACCTAAAGTCTGTAACCAAAGCATCTCACTCAATCAGCTCAGCATTGCCATTCCAATTAGGGTCTGGCTTGACTCTATGCTGGTTACATATTTGGTCATGGTGTAATTCAACTTTTTCCAGTTAATGTTAATTTTCGCCACCAGACCCACCCTTTAAATGCATTACATCAACCGTAAGTGTCAGATCCAACATCCTGATGCCGAATGCTCTGTGTGGGTAATGTTTCTAACCCCCAGGACTTTTTAAAATGTTCTCCAGCAGGAATCATTAGCTCTTTAGAGCTCTGTCACAATAACTCTGCATAGGCGCTTTTGGTAGGAATGTATAAAAAATGCATTCAGTACATTTTAAAGCAGGCTTTACTCAGCTGGATCTTTCCAGGTCAAACACAAACTTGAATGACATCTGTGGTTGGAGTCTGTAACACCCAAGCTGGCAAAATGACAATAAAAGAAAAAGAAAACTGCATTGGAGACCTTGCAGTTCTTTGGAAAATGTACATGGAAAATATGTCATTTGGAAAAATGGACACAAATAAATGGAATAAAACACATAAATTTCAAAAATATGCAGTTGATGGATACATTTGGAAAAAAATGTGCAAAATATGCGTGGATTTTCTTGCAGTAAGAACAAGACACTCACCATCTGATATCGATACAAGTCAGCATGAGTGTCAAAATGGCAGGGGAAGAACATCACTGCGCTCCACTCCTGCTGAAAAACAGATCCGCAATTATGTTTCCTAGACCTGGGATATTTCCTCCCAGCCATGTTATCACAGCGCATGGCACACACAGGCACACTGCCTGTGATACAGCCAGTAGCATACAGCTGCTAGGACTGTTCGTCATAGAGGGCCTTCTCCAGCAATGCGCCCAATCTTCTTCTAAAGCCCTCCAAAGGGATGGTCTTCACTACATTGCATGGAAGGGGATCCCGTAATTTAAGCATGCACTGTGTGAAGAAGTCCTTCCTGGTTTTTGTCCTAAATCAGTTCCATTAGGTTCTAGCATGATGAGAGGGTGAGATAAACATCTCCCTGTTCACTTTTTCCACAGCACACACAATGTTGTATACCTCTACCAAGTCATCTTCATCATTATCATTGCATTACTTTTCTATACCACCTGTAGCTGACACTCTCTGGGTGGTTCACATCATTTAAGTCTCCCATCCAGGTATGAGCCGGGCCTGACCCAGCTCAGCTTCCAAGATTCAGCAGGATCAGGCACTGCAGGCTATGAGAAAGTGTATTTGCCTGTATTCTAAGACAAACAGTTATAGGTAGTGCAGCCATTTGTCAAAAGTGGCCGAGGAGGGCCTGTGAGTGAGTGTGCTGTCTGTCACTGCAAATCATGGCTGCAGTTACAGCCTCCTGGCTTTTCACACTCCAATTCACGTGCTGGAAAAGACAGCATAAAGTCATTCCTCCCACTGGGCTTTTTCAGATCAGGAAGCACAGGCAGTCGAAGGTTGCAGAGCGATGGATATGCAGGTAACAGGGAAACACACACACACACACACACACACACATGAGTACCCTTGGCCAGTTCACACGCACATGCAAACCCTTTCAGGAAAAGCAAAAAATTCTACAGCCCCTGCCAATGGTGAGTCGTAGCTCTGAGCCACTGGCATGTCTAAAGCCAGTTACAATATTTCGCCAGGGTAAGTATGATCTTTGGAAACCATTATGAGGAAAAGCAGTTTGTTCGATGGTTCTCTGTACCACCGTGGCTTGGTGTGTTGTCTTAACCCAAGATTCCGGTTTCCATGGTCTGGGAGTGCAACTCCCACAGAGTGCCCTGAAAAGAATGCAGCTGTGGGAGACGCCCCAGGCTCCATCTGTGGACCAATGAGGAAGCAACAGGCAATATAGGCTGGGTGCAATGCACATTGGGATTGAATCCCAGGGGCAGTGTCTGATGGGATACATGCCAACTGAAGGAATAGTGAGCAGGGAGAATGGACACTATGGTCACCTAAAAGCCACTTAAGTGGCTGTTTGGTAGATCAAAGTAAAAAACGGTGGGCTGGAGTAACGATGCAGGGTGGCTTGTTCCAACCCTGCCGTGACTTTCTTCTCCCCTTGCAAAAATTCAGTGCAATTGCCCACCTTGCTCAATTTCTGCCCCCACAAATGGGACGGACGATTTCACAAAGCCGTTCGTGTCTTCGAGTGCCTGAAAGGCTTTTGCACAGACAATGGAACAGGGTCAGAGTTGCTGTGATTGCCACCAGCCTGCCTGCCTTCAAGGGTTGGACTAGATGTCCTCTAGGACCCCCTCCGTCTCTAGGATTCTGCTGTAGGGTTTTAATTGCTACCTACACTTTGAGCGTGGGCAAGACCAGTAGGCTTTCTACCCTAGTCCCACGAAGCAGGCAGGTTGTTTGACATTTCCCTTGCCAGGGAACAGACACTATCAAAGGGGAAACGTACTTCCTTGCCCCCAGCGTGATCAGCACTACTTGCTGCATTCAGCAAGGAACAAGCTGAATTTGAGGCTGGCCCACCTTTAATCACGCAGTGCTTGCGAAGGCTTTGAAAATGTGGTGAGGAACAGATGGAGGAGATGGAGTACCTGTCAGATCCAAGGAATGATCCAGCAGCAGGCTGATGGAGCCAATCTCTTTTTGCCTGGCAATGCAGACGGAGCCACAAGCAAACGTGATTGAGCTTTCAGGGAAAGTGGAGTCAGCTCTAGACATCTTGAGAAAACCGAGTCCTCTGTAGTAGTAGCAGAATCTTTCATGTAACGTTTAATCTGAAACTGTTGTATGTGGGGATGTGAGCATGGGCATGGGTGTGTGTGTGGTTTAGGTGGCATAGCTGTTCATGAAAAGGAGAGACATCAGCCACTTTGATGCAAAAATCTACATTTTCCTAGGCTAGATAATCTGTCAGTAGCACATACTCTCCCTGTATTGAAATGGGCAAATTCAGCATAGGAGAAGAAAAACCATCCAATATGGAATGCCTTTTAAACACCCATTATCTCTGACTACAAGAGGTTTAAGGAATCTCAACTGTTAAAGCTAGAAACCAAAGTGAGTATCATAGAATACTAGAGCTGCAAGGGGCCATGAAGGCCATCTAGTCCAACCCCTGCTGTTGCAGGACACCAAGTTACACCATCCCGCTCAGATGGCTGTCCAGTTTCTTTTGAATGTCTCTAGTGAGGGAAAGCCCACCTCCTCTCTAGGCAGCTGGTTCCACGTTTGTATTGCTCTGACAGTGAGGAAGCTTCTCCTGATGCCCAGCCTGAATCTGGGTTGCCACAACTTGAATGCATCATTCTGTGTCCTACACTCTGGCATCAGCAAGAAGAGATCTTGACCTTCCTCTTTGTGACAGCCTTTGAAGTACTTATAGAAAGACCGGACAGAAACGTGAGGAAAGAAAAAGATAACTCAGGAAGGTGCTTCTCAGATGGGGTCAGGCTCGGTTCTCAGAGGCAGGAAGAAGACATCTGTGCAAGAAGCCCACTATCCCCTCTAGCCAGTGGTGCACCATTTTATTTTCTCTCATTCAGGTGAGTGGTTTGCCATTCACTGCCATGGCCGTCAAGACAAGCACTGTGGAACATCTGCCTCCCAGCCATGAACATGGAATTGGGGCGATGGAGAGGAACTCACCAGGTGTTTTGTGCCATCGTTGTCCTTGGATAGGGTGGCAACATCCAGATGTGGCATTTCTCTTCCTACAGCAGAGCCATTGTAGACCTGATGCCCTGTGGGGCTAGTGCTGGGGTGGTGGCATTGTCCACACAGGCATTCTTTCTCCCCACCAGAAGGAAACAGCTGGCTCCCTTGTCCTGTCACCTGGGACTGCACAGCTGAAGAGAGCCACAGCGGGTCTCTCCCACCACCTGGGGATGTGGGAGTACCACCTTCTGCCTCCTTGCAAGAATACCATGGCAAGGAGGAGATGACAAGCATCAGTGCTGGTCCTATCATTCAGTCATGCTATTCTTGGAAATGTCCAATCAGACCGTACATGTATTGTAATGACGGCAGACCTTTGGCAATAACTTTCTCTCTATCAAGTCTGGCTGGAAGACTCCCCTTTGGAAAAGGAGGCGGACGTACCTCTGCTCCAACACTTCAGTGCAGCTGTGGAGTGGACTGCTCTTTGCCTCAAGAATCTACCGCTCCTGAGGAGTAAGAAGAGGGAAACTAGGAAGCAAATGGCTGGACTTCAGCCCTTGAGCTGGGACATTCTCAGCAAACCCTCACCATCCCTCCACCTCTGCAGAAGAGCATGCAGTAAGAGTCAGAGAAGGAGCCATCTCCAAGCATCAGGGAAGGCGCCACCTCAAGCTCTTGAGCATGCCCCCAGTTCAAGGGGAAAGTCCAAGCACTCTCTCGCAGGAGTGGTCATAGGCAAGCCAAGGCCCCAGTGGAGCAGAGTTCCAAGAAGAACTGGGGCCTTGCAGGCCAGCTCAGGCCCCCTGCAGCCGGGCATATAGGCACAGCTCCGTCAAGGCCTCTTTGAGTGAGGGCTGGTGCTAGAACAAACGTGCTGCAACTTCCCATCGTGGCTTGCCCGCTTGCTCTCTCTGACGGGCGCAGTTCCTGGTTAGCCACTCCTGCCTCGCCCTTGCTTTCAGCCACAGATTCGTGGTGCTTGGCCTCAGCTGCTTTAGCAGCCCGTGCCTCTTGTTCTTTCTTGGCTCTTGAGTGACGACTTCTCAGCAACTGAGTGTGAACTTGCTCTTTCGCCACAGCCCCTCGCAGCAGGACGCTGGGTCCCACCCCAGTGCATTCCCTGAGGGCTTCTCTGCCTCCCACCATCACCACCACCACCACCGTCATCATCGTTGCAGTTGTCATCATCGCACTAACACCTAGCATTGGTTTGGCACACCAACTTTCACGACAAATCTTCCGGAGCTGCCATGATGCCTGTTAGCATAAGCAGAAATCGGTTCTTGCTTCCGTGGTGCAGAATTTTGTAATTGCCATGAGATAAGGAACAAAGCAGAAACAAAAGATCTCATCGATTTAAATTACTCAAGATGCTGTTGTGGGTTTAGCAAAAATGCAGAAAGCCACAAATGGGGGGGTGCTTTCCCTTCCGAAATTCAATACATACTTAAATACCAATCTAGATTACACTGATATGATCTATTGCTCTATTCAGTCACCCTTCCAGAGAATTAGAATATGGTAATAATATACCCATACGATGTGAAGAGAAAGCATTTCCTCTCTGCTTTTTCTTTCCTTTCTCGTCTCTTCTGGAAAAAGTGCTTTTCCTTAATTTAAAAACAATCAAGAGGAAGTTTAAATGATGAGGGATGAGAAAGTGAGATTCATCACCACACAGTGGCTATCACAGAGGTTTGTTAAGGGGTACATCCAACGTTAAAGAAAGATTTTTGTTAGCTGCAGTAATTCCACCACAGCCTTCCCGCAAACTGGCATCCTGGCATGCTGAATGTTGCAATGGGACACATTTGCAGAGTTTCTGTTCAATACTAGCAAGTTCGAGGAAGTTGTCCTACTGCCTCTAAAACCAAATAGCATCTTTGAGGATCTTGAGGCACCCATCAGATTCCCAGCCCTTCTTGATTTTCAGCTAACTTTTTAAGATGATCACGATGAGAAGCTGGCCTGCTGCTCTTCACGCACTTTGATTTAAAGGAGAATCATGGCAGTTTTTGCTGCCGACATGGAAAATATATACCTGCCCACCCCCTAAGATCTGGCTCAGACGTCCTTCTTCGTGAGCCCTCTTTGAAGGAGTCCAGAAAAGTGGCTACCTGGAGAAGGGCCTTCCCTGTGGTGGCACCCAAGTTATGGCACATGCCCCTGTTGGGAAAATTTGGATAAATCCTGTCTGAAAAGCATTACTCCTGTGTGCCTTTGCATTGTGGGATCAAATCCTGTCTTCCTTCTCAAAACCAAGCTGTCACTGTTTAAAATGGCATTGCCCCGCTCCTTTCTCTCAACTTTAGCTGTAAGCTACAGTAGACAGGCCATTTTAGCCTAAATATACATTGTAAATAGTCATTGTTAGAATTCAGTTTACAATAATCTTTTGATAGCCCAGAGGGCTTCATGTGCCCTGATCATGCAGAATGTTTAGAGTCGAGATAAGTGTCTGAGCTTATCATGAATAGCTTCTAGTAGCTTGAATTTGCATGTCTGAGCAGACCTGGAGATGGGTTCAAGTTACTCAACTAAAGTGTCAATACAGGCAATTAGAAATATTGTAATTGTTATAGTGTGATTGACTGACATTTCTTTATCTGTTCTTTATGTGATGACCTCAGAATCTTATTGTAATCTCTGCATTCTGTCATCAATTGCCCTGTACCTGTACCTATAAATGCCCTGTAATGGTATTGAAGCTTTGCAGCAGAGTTCATCTCTGCCTGCCCAGTAATGCAGTATGCATTATCGTGAGTTAACTGCGGGAACCTGGGATAGACAATAAAGACATGGAGGTTCATAATGATTGATCTTTCCTATGACCCTGAGTTTTATTTCCTCTTCTCAGATTGAGATTCTGGGATTCTGACACCCCTCAGAGAGCTGTGCCTGGCACTGTCGCTTTCCTCATTTTGATGCCAGGCCAAAACCGGTTTATTTTCCTAATATTTTAAGTGTGTTTTAAGATGGGGTTTCATTTGAATTTGTCCTCTGATGCTGTACTTTTATTTAATTGTACTATCAACCTGGGACTTTTTAGTGAAGGACGGTATATAAACGCTTTCAATAAGTAAATAAATAAATACAGCTGTGGTTGTGTGGCAGATGAGCGCCATGGAAATGACCACCAGCAGCAGGCCGGCTGTGGGCCATGCAACGCTTTAGAGAAGAGCAACCAGAATCAGCTGTAGGATGAAAATAACAATACTGCGAGGCATTATCTCCACATGGCAGACAAAGATGAGGAGCATTTTCGCATACCTGAGTTTACCAGGCAAGAGGAAACGCAATTACGAGCTGTTCCTACAAGAAAGCGTTCCTCTTGACTTTTCTAAATCAACAGATCTGTTCAGGGTGTACCAGAGGCAGTCGTTCACTTCACATAATCAAGAGAGATGCAAGGCAGAGAAGCATCCTGGGACAGGCAGAGCAGCCCTTCTCCGCACACCTATTGTTTACAACCAGCAATGCAGAACACTTTCAGATGCTAATTCTGTGTACAGAAAGTGAATGAGGGTAGTCATACAAAACATTTGCCTTTGAAATTGACTCCGGCAAGTCTTCACCTTAGGGGAATGTGTGTGTTCCGGGTGTGAGTATGGCGCATCTCTCCACAGGGGGATGCAGAAGTCTCCTCTTCAGATGCTAATGATACGCACAGAGACAGCAACGGTGCAGCCCCCTCCCACTGCCTCTGTTCCTGCTTATAGCTAACGCCAGCAGCAGTCAGGATCCTGGGATAGCGGGATTGCTTTTGATGCATCGCCCATTAGTGTGTGACAGGGAGCTCTGGACCGGGCCACCCTTCAGACGTTTCCCCCTGGCTCCAGACAGCACAGCCAGAATCTTCAGGTACCTTGCCCCGAGGCAAGGAACTGTCTCAACCCCAGGCCTCTGGAGGCGCCTCGCTGGTTGCCCTAAGGTGGAAGAGGGTTTTTTGCTTCTGGGGCTCTCCGGGAAGAGGTCCACCCATGCCCATTGCAGTGTTTGTGATGCTTTTATTCAGTTTATCTACAGTCTGCTTCCCCAGCGTTACCCTCACATTTGTGCAGCTGTTCCATTGCTTTTGAAAAGGAAAAGAGCTTTGCAGAGAAATTCTCATGGCTGGGTTCAGGTTTCTTGTGTGTACCTTACTTAGGAGGTGACCAAAGCCTGTTATGAGTTTCTTGTCTTTCCCTTTACAATCATCTCTCCAGCAACCTGTGGACTCCTTGGCTGTTCGCTCTTCAAATAAAACCTGGGGAGAGTCATCATAAGGTCATCTCTCCCAGAGGGCTTTTTCCGATCAGGAAGCTTGGGCAGCCTGCAATGCTGCAGAGCAACGGAGATGCGGGGAACAGAACACGCACACGCAGTGCCTTTTGCCACCTCACTGCTCAAAAATGGAATTGATGTTGTTGCCATTTGCAGAGGCAGCACTTCCCCTCCCTCCAAAACAGAAACACATTACAGAAAAAGAAGCTTTGCTGCTGTTCCTCTCAGGGAGAGACCTACTTAAAACAAACTGTTGAGAATTTATGCTCCCCCTGCAGAAATTTCCTGTCCCCCAGTTTTCTCCTGCAAATAGGATGGAGCATTGCAAAGGTTTCTTTGCCAACAGCCTTATTCCCACCACAGCTGATACTGCTGTCTCCTGAAATGGCCATGTTGGAGGGCAGAACTGTTCGTAGAAGAAAAAGTAATTGTGCTCATTGTTCCTAGTCCCGCTTCTTTCCTTTGTTATTGAAGCTTGTGAGTATGGTGTTGATTGATCTTGGATTTTTATTGGGGTTTTCAGTGTTTTGTTGCAATCCAATTGCCACAAAATAAATAAGTAACTTTGAGTGTCAATATAACGTTGGGATTTTTGCTTTCAGTCCTTTCCTGTTCTTTCTAATCCCAATGAACTGGTCCTTTTTGTTTTCTGCAAATTTCAGCCAAGGCCAAAAAGATGCCATGAGTTGCTTCATTCCTGTGGGTGTATGTGTACATGTGTATAAAGTTACACATCTATTCAAAAGTACAATATCCATGGCTGTGTTCAAAACAGAAACATGAGGGCCAAGGTAGGGCAAATTTATTTCATATCAGGTTTCACCCAGTGCAAATCTCCCAGTGCTGAAGACATATCTGAATGCAATTTGTAATCAAAATCTGTATATTTCCAAGCTTGCAGTGTGAGTCACAGGAAAAAAATGGGTGGAAGCGATCAACTGCATGTGTACATTTGAAAAATGCACACAGAAAAAAGAAATGTAGACAAATATCCTATCAAAGAAATGTACACAAGCATGTTTTAATCAATGAGAGAAGAATGAGAAGATTTGATATGTATATTTTTGGGGAAATGCACATGAAAATGTGGATCAATTTTCCAATAAAAAGAAAAAAATGTAGTCTGTAAGGCACAGGACAGAATGAGTTTTCAGTTGGAATTTGGAGAACAAGTTTTGCTTGTAGGTAAATCCCTTGATGTGTACACCATAGAAACTTCATGATTAGCGACAACATTTGCCGTGACTGTCTGCATGTTCTCCAAACATCGCATGTTCAAGGGGACCTAAGACATTGCTCCCTTCGAATGAGAAGTGAAACAGAGAACTTTTCCCATGGTAAGTTATCTCTGGACACAATCACTGGTGACTTGAAGTTCCTACAACTGACAGGTTATTGTGAAACCTAAATTAAATGAGGTTGGTGGTCCCACTTTTGCAGTAGTCAATTTCCTTCATAACGAGTGACATCCCTTGCCAGAACATTCAGAGAAAGAAGTGAAGAGTTCGGTCAGGTATAGAAAATGAGCACTGCAGGTAAGAGCTGAAGGTACGCTGGCAGAAATGTACGTGGAGATGCCCTTGTGTGCCGTTTGCTCCAAAGAGCCTGTGTACATGGTGGTTTTGCTTGGCATCGCTGACAAAGGCCAGCACATTCTTTCCTCTCTTCTTTTGTCTTAAATCCAAAAAATGCAGCGTCAGCCTTCCAGCCTTCATGATTTGCACAGATCCAACCGTACAGAAGTAAGCTGACTTAAGCTCCATCAGTGCACAGGAATATACATTTTGCAGTAGGAAAAGCTATAACTGCAAACCGATGCTCCATGTCACCTTTTCATCGAACATGAAGTGTGAAAGGATAAGATTTGCTGATTTCTTTGCATTGCTTTTGGGATGTTGTTTTAAACAGACTTCATAACTGAATTATGGGAATGGACATGGAGAAACAAGAATGACTTAGGGTACTGTCTGTCTTTGCAACAGTTCCTGGTAGGTCTCAAGCTCAAAGTCTTCTGTGCATCCTACAATGGGCAAAGGTAGGACAAGGACAATCAGTTCTGCCACCCCCCAACCCCCTGAGCTTTATCTAGATGGTGATCTTTGGCTGCCTGGATTGAGGGCCAGTGAGGGGGAGCCAAGGAGACTAGGGTGCCAACTGGGGCAGCTCTGCGGCCTCAGCTCCCTCCCCTCTCCTCCACCTGGCAACCCCCTTTCCCTCCTTCAAGACAGCTTGTGGTCTTGGACAGGGTGTGGGAAGACCTGCCAAAAGCAGCGTGGTGGCTTGGCCGTTGGAAGACAAGCACTGGGATCAGAGGAGCTCCATTCTCACACTCCTAAAAATCCTATGGGCCACAGAAATGCGCCTTTATAGAAGCACATTCCATAATAGAAACCAAATGCATCGTTACAAGATGGGGAATGCTTGGCTCAACAATACTGTGAGTGAGAAGGGTCTTGGAATTGTTGTAGCTCACAAGCTGAATATGAATCCAGAATGTGATGAGGTTGCAAAAGGGGCAAATGTTAGTTTAGGCTGCTTAACAGAAGTAGCCCTTCCAAATCACATGACATACCAGTTCCCCTTGGACACCACAGATGCAGTCAAGCTGGAAAGGGTCCAGAGAAGGGGAACAAGGTTGATCCAGGCCTGCAAACAAAGCCCCTTGAGATGAGACTTGGAGAACTGGGCATGGTTAGCCTTGAGAAGAGTAGACTAAGAGGAGATGTGATAGCACTTTTCCTGTACTTGAAAGGCTGTCACAAAGAGGAAGGAAGGGCAGGATCTCTTCTCAATCATCGCAGCATGTAGGACATGAAATAACAGATTCAAGTTACAGAGGAAACCAGGTTCTGGCTGAACATCTGGAAGAACCTCTTGATTGTCAGAGCAGCATGACAATGGAACCCATTACCTAGAGAGATTGTGGGCTCTCCCACACTAGAGGCAGTCAAGAAGCAGCTGGCCGGCCATCTGAGAGGGATGGCTTATTTTGGAGTCCTGCACTGAGCAGGGCCTTGGACCCGATGGCCCTCTGGCCCCTTCCAGTTCTCCTGTGAGTGTATGAGGCAAAGGCTGTCATGCTTAAAGACTGCCTGAGAGCAAAGCTTCAGGAGGGAACATTCAGGAGTGCTTCCTCCTGCTTTCGGAAATAACCAACCGCTAATGATTTTGCATTATCAGCAAAATACCACGCTTGCTTTTTTGGATAATGCTATCAATGAACAACTGTACATCAGTAATGCGTGTTGGAGGGTGAGAGCGGGAGAGGAGATACAGGCGAACTGAAGACAGGGAACGCTATAGCAAACTGCATTCACCAGACTTAGTCTAACCCTTGGAAGCCAAAAATAACACTGCAGAATTATTAAAGCATTTGGCTTCCACTTCAGAAAGAAGACCAGATAATTCAAAACCCCAAACTCCAGAGAGAAATTTGCATGAGGATAGTAATGCAAGAGCATTCATTACATACTTCAGTGAGGAACCTGAGCTGAGCAACTTTAGATCCTGGACTGAAAGATGCGGGGCAATGGGTAGCCAATCATCTGTATTATGTCATTCGTGAAACATACAACAAACATTGCTTTTCTCCTCCCTGCCATTAGCATTCCATATTTGACAAGTGTTTTTTATTTGCCTGATGTATGAGAACAACACGGCAACATGTTTTTGCCAACCCTGATGAAAGAATTATCTAGGGATGTATGATAAATTCGTTTCAGCTAGTTCTTTATCAAGATTTACCCAGTTTTCTCCTCCCAGACTGAACATGCATTCTAATGCAATCTGCAAAGTTCCTCTGTTTCTGAGCCTACAAGATGATTTGCTGGCCTCTGTTCCCCAAAAACGCATCTGACAGAGTGCATGCATTTGGAACAGATTCATGAAAAAAGGCATATTTTTGAAAAAATGCAGATTAAACAGAAATTTAATCCATGAGAGAGGAATGTGCAGATTTCAAGCATGTACACCATTAATGCATCCATTTGGGGAAATATGCATGATAATGTGAATGGGTGCTTTGAGTAAAAGGGGAAAAAGGAGAGGTCGCAGTCTGGTGCATGCCTGAGCTGATACAAGCTTTGAGGTTGCCCTCAGGGAATTTTGGTAAACCCAGGTTTTACACATTTGCACATCTCTACTCTGAGCATGTGCAGTTTTCTGTTTTAAATTCAGGTAAATCATAGCACCATGCTAACCCCAAGAATAAGCTGCCTGGGAAGGCCTTGGCAGATGTAGACAGTCTATAAATGCGTGTATAAATGAATAAATAATAAAATGCCAACCTGTTGAGAGACTTCCTTTGCAATCCCCACATCACTGCTATGTTCTGACCTGCAATTAAGAAAGGTAAAAGCCTTCGCAACTGCTGAGTGGCTCTCTTACCTCATCCAAGCCAGAGGCACGCTGGTGTGATATTTGCAGCTCTACCTTTGGAGTAGCCCCGGGCTTCAGCCCAACAGCACTTAGAAGCGAGCCGGAGGAAGGATGCACGGATTTTCTGCTGCCATCGGCTTATCAGTCCTAGGGATGCAGGAAGGTCCTGTGGATTTTGGAGTCCTAGCCTCCTGCTCCGATGCACTGGGACTGGTAAGCAAGAAGAATTCAAACTTGTTCTGAATTTGTAAGATTCAGACATTTATGAATTAGTGTAGATTAGGGCTATGGAAACCACACCCTTTAATTTACATGAGGGGTTCTACCTTGGCTTCTGATGCTCAAACAGCTGTTGAACTTCTACGATCAACTATCTTGGGTACCTGGGTTGTCTCCTGGACTTCATCCCATGCGCTAGAAATGACAGAGGGTGGGGCTTCACACTTGAGGCCAACTCACTCTCTTCCTTATTTGTGCAGAGAAATGTGTCCCATCTTGATTGGGAGGATGAGCCACGTGCAGTGCTGAAGCCGCACTGCTTCCCCTGGTCAGTGATCCAAGGGAATTATCCTGGGCACACTGCTTGCCCTCACTAATCCAGGGGGACAGGGCGATCCAAGGGCCAGATGTTCACCATCCCCGGCCTATAGAATGGCTGGACTCCTCTTTGAGAACAATCCTGCGCATGCAGGTCCTCAGTTCTCCACCCATCCACTGACTAAGAAACAGAAAGAGTCTGTTGCACTAATTGTGGCGCACTGAAGCAGCAGGACAATCTTGCAATATGATTAGCTGTGCAGACAAATGCCTCTTGAAACCTGCCCCTTGCAGCTAGAGGCCCTACTCGGGGCCCATTGCAGTGCATTCCTTGCCCCTCTTTTCTATCTGATTGGCGCAAGAGTACTGAGTATGGCAGCCACCATTCCTGGCCACCAGCTGCAACGGAACGTAAGTGAGGTACAACCGGAAATGTGAACAGAACTGCAGTAACTATAGGCCAGTCGCAACGACTCCTGCCAGGAGACCCCTGATGGAGGAGGCATCCTGTTGGAGATGGCTTTCCAAGAGTTCAGCAATGGAGCATTCCATTAATAGTCCTCAGATGGCTGACAAACCCTCCCCTTACTGCTCTCTCTTAATTTCATTCCATTGTGGGGGTTCCTTTGGCAAGGGCCAACTAGGGCTGGTGGGAAATGATAAGGAACAAGGCTGATGTGCTGGCCATCAGTACGTGAGGAAGATGTGCGCATTGCAGGTGCATATTTAGGAGAAGAAAGAGGTCTCTCTCGGTGGGAGTAGAGCATGCACTGTGTCTCCCGTGTTCGGTCCCTGCTGGAGCTAGGGGAAAAAACTCTTCTCAGAAGCCCTGGAGAACCATGGCCTCCTTCGGCAGAGTAGCCTTCCACAATGTGAAAGCCTCCAGGGCTTTTGCAATGCCCGTCCTAGTCCATCTCAGCCAGCAGTGCCAACACTTGGGGAGGAAAGGAATAGCAGCCCAAATGATACGGAGGGTACCACAGTGGGGAAGCTTGGTGCGCGTAACGCTGAACCAGATGGACCAGTGGTCTGACCTAGGAGATGGCAACCTTCTGGGTTCTTCAGAAGACACAGGAGGAAGATTCGTACCAAGTTAGACCAAGCTGGGTATGGATTTTGCATTGCGCAAGCGAGGAGGAGGACCACCGACTTACACTCAATCATCTTTTTTCAAAGGAGACTTCTGGAACCATTGTCTGGCTGAAGCTACCTGGGTAAAATAAAGTCTTTCGCTGCAATTTGCTTTAATAATATGTTTCAGGAGGCAGCTATAAGGTGGCATAAAAGAGGATGCTGTGAAATTGTTTCTGTTCATGGGAGGACGCAATTAACTTTGTGACTTCAGTCTCTTGAAGAGGAGCCAGCGAGAGCAAAAGCGGCAGACCACTGGGAGTTTGCATGTTTATAAGATCATCTGCTTTTTCTTTTTCTTTTAAAATAGGATACCATTTGCCATCTCCTTCCTTCCAACTGTTTCAGCATCTTTTCCATAATAAAACAATTGCCCATATCCCATGGATGCAGCAAACTATATTTTTAACATGCTAATAGAAAACAAAGTTTGGACCCTCAAAAGTACAGCAGTGCTCCTCCAGCCTGCAAAAGCACTTAAAATCCTTGAAGGGAAATAAGATTTAAGAAGTGCAGTGTCATGGTGAAAGTTTTCTGGAAGTGGTGTGACATCTTTACAGGTTCCTAAGGATGGGAAAATTTGTTTCAGTTTCTCGTGGTTTTTATTTTCCCCATTCCTGGTTCCTCCCATCCTATGGCGAGAAGGGTTCTGTGGCTTAGCTGCACATGCAAAAGCTCCAAAGTTCAGTCTCTGACATCTACAGCAAAGGCTGGAAAAACTCCTGCCTGAAACCATGGAGAAGCAATAAAAATTAATATCTGAGCTATTTCTACTCCATTTCTTTCAAAAAAAACAACAATTTCATAACACAACATACTTTTCCAGCTCTTGAGAGCAGCTTTCCTGCTAAAACGCATCCCTGTGACTAATGTTCTCAGGGGCTGTTGGAGAGATGGAGAGAGATGCTGCAGGTGGTAGGGAGCGCCAAAAAGAAAGGACTAGGTCGGAATGACATGAGCTTTGCAACAGTGTAGAAGAAGCAGAGAACAGAGACAGGACGCTTTGCTTCTGCCTGTATGCTTGTGGTGCTGACTGTTAAGATACGTGAAGTGTTACTCTACATGGCAAGTGTTGTTTATAAAAACAGTGAGAAACTTGGAAAGTTACTGTGTGCTTAGCTGTGCTCTTCTGCTAAGCTTTGTGGCATGTGTGAATTTCGGGCAGGCCGTCAAATGGCTGTGGTGTCTTGGAACCCACTTTCTCACAAACCGCCATCCGTGTGCGTTTCTGCCTTGCCGTTCTCATGTAACCATTGTTTTTTCTTTAAACTTTCTGCATGCCTCCTTGTTAATCTAGGCTCTGACACAGTCAGAGGAAAATAAGCCAGATAAATTCAACATGCGCATTTCTTTCCCCCAAGCGATGCTCACATCTTCGCTGTGCATGTTAAGACTCTCAACAACAGAACAATAAAGGAGAGTCATTCAAGCAGTTATGTACCCATCTGTGCATGGCGTGTGCTCTGAAGGAGCTGCATGGGTTGTGAGGGCTTATGCAAAGCATGCTACAAATCTACTCTACAGAATTGGTCTGGAGATGAATGTTGCTTGCAGAATTGGGAGCAGCTGTGCTGCTTGCAAGATGCCATAGGCAGCTACTTGGCCACAGTGGTGTGGACTTTTAGCTAGCAGAACTCGTCTTATGTTCTCATGTTCTCCTGACACAGCAAGCCTTAACGCAGAGAAAAACGAGAGATCATAAATGCAAAATTCTCTCATTCCCAATTATAATCGTGCAGCAAAGGAAAAACACATTGCATTTAGTTTCAAGGGTGCTTCTCCTGCTTGGGATGGGCTTGCTTTCCCTTGAAGGATTCAGTTCATGGCTTGGAGATCTCCTTGATCAATCTTTGTCATCTGAGGCTCCTTTGGCTTTGGGGGCATGGACTGTCTTGATCCTCCCCTACAGATAATACAAGCAAGTGCAGAGTTCAGCATGTGTAAGATAACTGATTTCATGGGGGTTAAGGGCACCTCACACTGTACTGGATTGTGATCAATGCATTATATGCACCTTCCAAGTCATGCAATATACAATGCATGCAAAACTGCTTTCCCAAAACCAAATGCCCACCAGTAGCGCATCTAGGGTATAAATTTTACAGATTAACAATATTTCAATCTATAAGATCTATACAGTGGATATGTCACTGGTGACCATTTGTTAGCTTTTCAGACTGCTATATTTACATTGTGATTTTCACACTGGGAGTTCCTGAGTCTTAATCTGTGGAAATCTGGGAAGTGCCTTGGGTGTCTGTAGATGTGGGTGAGAAAAACACTCACAATTCCTTTGTATCTCGGAGAAGGTGAGCCAGAAGGGGAAGGAGATTTAACAACACGGAACAAAAGGTGAAAGTCCAGCAGTTGTAGAGTTTAATTAACAAAACGAAAGGGAAACAGCAAGGAAATACAGAACCTTTACCCTTGAAAAGATCTGTGTCAGTAGGCAAAAAGAGAACAAAGAACGTGGGGTCATGCAGTGCACGGAAAGATACGCTCTGAAGTCTTCCTGCGAAGGTCCTGAGTATTTTCATCTAAATTGCTTTCAGGCAGTCTTGCTCTCTGTGAGTAGCGCTTAATGCCATAAGGTTGGAGCCATCAGTGTTCTGACAGTTTAGTTTTCTTACATCGATCCAGAAATATACACTAGGCCATTTGCACCATCTGCCGCACTAGTGTCAGTCACAGGAATGGTAACGGAAACCTGGGTTATGAGAGGTGGTCAGAGGGTCTGTACCAGCTGCGGGAAGGACACGCCAGAGAACTGCAAAGAACAGCAGCTACCAGTTTGCTGTGGTTGCTGCTGTTAGTCGCAAAGTCATGCCTGACCAATCACAACCCCATGGGCAACATTCCTCCAGGCTCTCCTGCCCTCCACCGTCCCCCGGAGTCCACCAAGCCCACACCCACCGCCCCAGTGACCCCATCCCGCCGCCTCACCCTCTGCCGTCCCCTCCTTCTTTGGCCACCCATCGTTCCCAGCATCCAGCTACCAGTGCAATGGTTCAAATCGACTCTCTCCAAACACGGGGGCAGGGACAATGAGGAGTAAAACTTTTCTGTCCCAAGGAATCAGGTGGAGGCGCTTTCCTTCCCCGCCTCTCCATTCTCTCCTGCTTAGAAATATCTCACGAGTGCAGAAAAGCCACCATGTTTGGTTCTGTTTTGTTTGTATGACTATTTTAAATATTTTTTTGGTGGGGAGGGATCACATAATTAGGTATTAGGGTGGCTTGCAAGTGTGCTGGCAAAATTTGATGGAGCCTCATCATTCAGTCATCGTTTTGGGGTACAGAAGATCAGAGGTGTGCTCTAGAAAAGCATATGGGTGGGGATCCAGAATACACTGTGTGTGTGTGTGTGTGTGTGTGTGTGTGTGTGTG
>NW_025335817.1:5949158-6050173 GCF_004798865.1 Varanus komodoensis
GAGAGAGAGAGAGAGAGAGAGAGAGAGAGAGAGAGAGAGATCTCTTGCCAAGTCTTAGAACAATGCCAACTGCCTCCTCTCAAACATTAATCCTCCCTGCCTCTACTTAAAGCTGACTGCCCCACCCTGTAATTCCCGGAGGTGTAGCCTGCACACAAAAGTGTCTCCTTCTCTTAGATTTTCAGAACTGACAGTATTACAAGATGTATAGCAGGCAATTCCTTTGATCGACATATGGTAAAGACACTCAAGGGTAAGCACTGCCAAGGGGAAACAACAATGAAAAACATGTTGTTAGAATGGACTGTGGCACGATTCCCACAGGATTCTGTTGCCTTTTCAAATGATTTGGAAACATGAGGTTGCAGAAGGCGATAGAGGGTTGACTCCTGCACTTTCGCCAGCACATGGGCTTCTTCTGAGAATTGTGTGCTTGAATAAAGGGCTGACTTTCATACCACTCATGTGGGTCCCTTATCACTGACTTACTGCCAAGATGTCCATTGTTTGAGCCTCTCCTCTTTCTATTGCACGTCTCATGAAATACCCTCTCATATTTCATGGATGAAAAGAGATGCATCCCGACTTTTAGACCAATATCTCTACCTGAAACCAGCACTTCCAGTCTGTGTGTCCATTGTTAAATCTTCCACATCGGCTGCACATTGGATGGATTTATTCTGAAATAACCTGGCTGCCCTTGGCTTCCCCAGATGGGTGTCTTGATATTGCTAGGGGGGAAAGGGAATCTAAACTGCTGATCATCTGGCCTGAACTACGGAGAGAAGAACTTTTGAACAAAAGAAGAAAGCTAAAACATCTGGCTTTTTGACATAAAGTTGTCATCCAGGTAACATTGTAGCATCCTGAAGGTATAACACACACTGAAATTCCTGTAGCATCTGTACCAGTGCTGGCAATCATATTACCTTCCTTGAAATGCCCCTAAATGAAGTTATGTCTAAGGATGGACTGATGCATCTCCTGCAAATTCTCTCCGTTGAGAATTTTTCCAGTCCTTAATTTGTTCTGCCATGGTTTGGCATCATTTTGCAATTTGCCAACGCGTTGAACCTAATCTATACAACTTTGTATGTATTCCTGCGTAAAAGACACACAGTAGGCAATGTGGGAGATTCAATTTTAGTGTAAATTCTTCTAGACTTACTGCTACATCTGAAGACAATTACACCGTTCCAGTAGGGGGTGTGATTTGGTTGCCTCTTCTGCTTAGGGAGCTAATAAATAGGGATGGGCTAATTAGTGATATTTAGGAGTCCCAGGATTGTGCAAACACGAGCGCACTGCTTATCTCATGCCCAGTTCCCATTCACACTTGCATGCAGTGCTCTCTCTGTACAAAAGGGAAACGTGTGAAAATGGAGCTCAGATCAAACATGGAATTTGCAAGCATTTCCTCCACAGACAAGAGTTGGGCTGATTCCATAGAAGGGAGAAATTAGGGAATTCGCACAAATTCAGCAGGGAGAGTTGTGCCACTTGAACACGCGTGCCTAGCAATTCGCAAACGTTTTTGCGGATGCATGTTGGCATGTGCAAAAGCCTTTGGGGTTATGAACAGAGTACATGAATGTGTCTGAGAGCAAAAGGCATTCTTACCCACAGCCAATGAGATGTGAATGGGGAGAGGAGAACGTGTGCGGGTCCTGTCGAAGCAACGGACAAGGATCTGTGCAAGCCCTTTCTCTCAGGTTTCTGGAGGTAGCAAGACTAAGGATTAATGGCGCTCGGGAGTATAAGTAACACCAGTTTCAACCTTTGTCCATCAGCTAGCTCTCCCTACTCTTTCAAAGTTGGGGGAATTTGATTTGGCATTGGATAGCAGAGGTATCAACTTCAGCCTGGAGGATTATCATCAATCACAGAGACTGAATATAACAGTAAGTCATTGGGGGAAGAGGATCGGGGGATTTTCTCCTTCTCTTACAAGATTTGGACTCGGGGTCATCCTTCTTGTGGGGTACTCACATTTGTGTAAACAGGACAGTGGACTAGATTGGTGCTTGGTCAGATCTTGCATGGCAATTCTTATTTTCTTACGATTGGGACAGAATGTCCCTTCAGCTCTGCAGCTGGTAGGCTATTTTCCATAATAATTGTACCGGGTAACTAGAATGCGCAACCGTTTTAAGCATGTGTGCTTCCTAGAGATATTTGCATTATCATTGTCAGAGCAGGTTGCTGTATTGATGGACCTTTGGTCTGATCCAGCAGGGTTATTTTTATTTTATGGGGTCCTCATTCCCTGTGAGGACAATAAAACGCATTAAATCAAGCACTACAACTTAGTGGATTAGACTGTCAGTGTAATGGAGAGGAAACTGTCTGAAAATTATGAATCAGGCTGCATGGGAATAAGCCCCATGAAACGCAGTATGATTTGTCTCTGAGTAGATGCGTAGTTAAGTAGATCACTCTGTCAGTTTCTCAAAATTCATTTCCAGGAGCAGAAAAAAAGGCCATTGAACTTCTTTAAAATTCAAGCCAGTACGGCCCCTCCCCACCATCAGCACCAAAGAGTAGTTTTATTAAATAATGGAGCACTGATTAACAGATATTTCTTCTGTTTAGACAGAAAAGGGGTGGTTTCTTGCTTGCCCTTGTGGATGCTTTGCATCTGCCTGAGCTGACGGAGGCAGTCTGGGACTTGGTGTTGAGGACCCTCAGGATTTTGTTTCTGGGGGACCTGAACGCCCATGTCGAGACTGCTTTGTCTGGGGCAGCTCAGGACTTCATGGCTGCCAGGACAACTATGGGGCTGTCTCAACATGTCATTGGCCCAACACCTCGGACCTGCTCCTTTCAACAGCTTTGGAAGATGGTGGTTCAAATGTGGAGGGGTTAACATTAACCACATTGTCACAATCTGGCCATTTTCCGGTGAGGTTTGGCATCATTGTCCCTCTCCAAGGGTGGGGGATCCATTAAGATGGTCCCCCTGAGAGACTGATGGTATCAGAGGTTTCCTGAGGTCTCTGGAGAAATATCCAGCTGACATGATTGGTGATCCTGTCAAAGCCCAAGTTGCTCTGTGGAATGCGGAGATGACTCGGGCAGCTGACTTGATTGCTCCTAAGCATCCTCTTCTCTTTCACAGAGCTGGACCAGCACCATGGTATATAACTGAGATGGTATATAACTTAGGGAGATGAAGCAAGAGGGGAGATGACTAGAGCGTAGGTAGAGGAGATATCAAGATGAATCTGACTGAGCATGGCTTAAAACCCATCAGAGGGCCTATTCTGCGGCATTAAAAATGGCAAAATGCCAACATTTTGCTGCTTCTGTTGTGTCTTCTCAGTGTTGCCCAGATGAACTTTTCCGGGTGGTTCGGGGTCTCTTACATAATGAAGTATCTGAGGAGACCTCTGAGCCCCTGGTGGTTTGCTGTGATGAATTTGCTTCTCACTCTGATAGGCCACCATTTGCACTCAATTTGATCTAGTCTCATCGAGCAAGGTGGCCAGAGTATCATCTTATCCGACTTTGATGGATGAGTTTCAATTATCTTGGCCTGATGATGTGGACAAGGTTCTTGGCTCTTTTTGTGCCACCGCTTGTTTACTCAGCACTTGCCCATCTTGTCTTATTAAGAGATCCAGTGTCGGGGTTCACAGCTGGGTCCAGGAGGTTGTCAGTGCCTTGCGAAGGGAGGGAGTGGTCCCAGCCTCCCTGAAGGAGGCTGTGTTAAGACCACTTCTTAAACACCCACACCTGGACCCAGGGACCATGGTAAATTACAGGCCCATTGCAAACCTCCCATTTTTGCACAAGGTGCTCAAGAGGACGATGGCCAAGCAGCTCCAGGCACTTGGATGAAACGGATTATCTAGATCCATTTCAACTGGGCTTTGGACCAGGGTTGGGGAGGAGACTGCCTTGGTCACCCTGTGCGGAGAGGGACAGGGGCAGTGCAGCCCTGTTCGTCCTGCTGGACCTCTCAGCAGCTTCAGACACCATTGACCATGATGTCTTCCTGGGCAGGATGGCTGGGCTGGGGGTTGGGGCACTGCATTGCAATGGTTCCATTCCTACTTGGCCACCTGTGTCCAGAAGGTGGTGCTGGGGGACAGTTGCTCTGCCCCGTGGCAACTGTGTCATAGGGTTCCTTGGGGTTCCATGCCATCCGCCATGCTGTTTAATATCTACATGAAGCTGCTGGGAGAGGTCATTCAGAGGTGGGGTTGAGTTGTTATCTGTATGCTGATGACACCCAGCTCTATATCCCATTACCTCTAACCCGGGTGAGGCGGTCTCTGTCCTGAATCACTGCCTGAGCTCGATAAAGGACTGGATGAGGTCCAATAAATTGAAACTCAATCTAGGTAAGGTGGATGGTGCATCTGCCCAGGGGGTGGGCCTTCATCCTGTCCTAGATGGGGTTGCACTCCCCCTGAAGGACAGGGGTCGCAGCTTGGGGGTGCTCCTGGATCCAAAACTATCAACTAAGTCTGTGGCTTCAGTAAGAGAGACACAACTTCTCCAACTCAGGAAGCTCTTGGTGGATGGACCAAGATAGGGGGTGGGTGGAATCCCTAAAGGGTTGGGATTGCATGGAGAAGCTGGAATCCTGAAGAATAGCCTCTGCCCTGTAATGCTGCACTGCAGTCCCCACAGAAGTCAGCTAATTCATCTTCTCACTCTGAAAAGTCAGAGTAGATGAAGCCTCTCCAGTTAGCATCTTAGCCAGTTTTCACACACTCTCTCATGCCCTATTCCCTCACATTATGCCTTTCAAAAACAGTAAATTTTCTACTTCATTTTATTCTCATTAGTTCCAAATTAGGGCAAGGACCTTGATGCTGTGAATATGAGGTATAGACTGGTATTGCTAATGAACTCAGTCTAGAAAATTGTAAGGGCTGGGAAGAAGGTTACAGAATAGAGACGAGGTGGATGTTCCAGAGGGACACGCTATTAGACTCTGGGCAAGCCATAAGTAGTCAGTATTATGGATTGACAAGCATCCGCAATTAACTCTGACAAAGTGAGTTTTTTTTTTAAATTCTCTTCCTCAAGATGGAAATATCCCTCCTCACTGAGAGCTGGAGTATGAGGAAAAGGCCAAAGTTTATCAGGCTGAACTTCCTGCCATCAATACTTGACCAATGGCTCCAGCCTTCTCCATCACAGAAGTGTAAGACAAACTTGCTCATCGGCTGAGTTTCTTAAGTTCCAGAAGCCTTGGAATGCCATACCCAAGAACACCCGGGATGACCACTTGCATGGTACAACGAAAGAGAAAATGGTTTACTCGAAGAAGGCAAAGAGAGACAAGGATCTGCATAGGGATTGCATATTCCCTTGTACAGCTATTGCCACTATCTGGATTTGCAAGATTAAACTTGCTCCATCGCATTTTTCCATAAATTTGCAAATTGTTCTCTTTTAAACCTGCATCAAAGTTAGCAATTGTTGCATGTTTTTGTGCATTATTTCCTCTTGACTCTTGCATCGCCAAGCTCGAAATGATGCAGATTTGGGATTCAACTTTGCTTTGGGCTGAAGTATTGCCTTGAGAAGTGCAAAACGGTTCATTTTTTAATTAGAAACTCAACAGACCATATTTTTACTCATCCTCACATGTCAAGGTGGGAAGATAGAATTATCTCTCCACTCTCCACATCACTGATAATCTTATAAACATATCCTATGGATCATTTATCTCTTGCCTGTTACTGAAGAAGAAAGATATGAATGTTCTTCAGCATTTTGCTTGAGATCTTGGTTTTACTCCTGCACTCTTTTTAGGAGCAGTGAATTTGCCCTTCATTCCCTTGACTTTGTGCAGTTGTTTTATAAAAGGACTATACACCATACACACTGGGCTATTTAGGAATATTTGCTTAGGATAAGGGCTTCCTTTTTCAGACTTTAATTGCTAAGCTGCCAGCTTTAATTGGTTTCCAGGACTTGCCTGCTAGATTTTACAGTCTGTACTTGTGTCAAGATTAAGAAATGTTTCTTTCTTCCATTCCCTTTTTTTCTTTTTTGCTTCAAGGGGTTCTGAAATGGCTCAGCATGGTTCTTTCATGTTAAGATTTCCATAGCTAACTGCTTCCTTTCTCACCCTAATCATGCCCTGAGCATGTTCAGCAGATGCTTGAAAGTTAACCTTTTCTATCTCTAGTCACACAACGGTTCTCTGGACAAGGTGCTGAGTGAGACCATGGCCAGCTCCAGGTGGAGGAGGCCCTTGGGCAGGGCCACCTCCCTCCCACTGCACCATTCCCCCCTCTGCTCCTGCTCTGCATCTGTCTCCTTTTCCCTGCTATCTTCACCATCCTAGAGCCAGCGAGCAAGGCAGAAGCATCCTCTTCCGCACCACCACCAGCGGGAGTAGCAGGTGAACAAGAAGGTTGCAGTGGTTACTCGTACAATAGTAGAGTTGGAAGGGGCCATGAAGGCCGTTGGGTCCAAGCCCTGATGTTACAGGACACCAAGTCACACCATTTCACTCAGAGGACTGTCCAATTTTGCCTTGAATGTCTCTAGTGTAGAGAGCACCTTTCTCACACGAGGTCACCAGGTCAAAGCTCTCTGTGTCCCAGCATTGGGTCCCAACAATGGCTCCTACAATCCTGATATATTTTCCTGATCTCCAGCCTGAATCTGGGTTGCCACAGTTTGAATTGATTATTCAGTGCCCTACACTCTGGTGTAAGCAAGAAGAGAGCTTGACCTTCCTCTTTGTGACAGCCTTTGAGATACTTATAGAGGGATATCATGTCCCCCCTCAGTCTTCTCTTCTCAAGGCTGAACATGCCCACTACTCTCAGTCTGTCCTCACAGGGCAGTGTTTCCAACCCTAGATCATTTTTGTTGCCCTCCGCTGGGCCCTTTCTAATGTTTCTGCATCTTTCTTAAATCTTGGTGTCCAGAACTGAACACAGTACTCCAGATGAGGTCTGACTAGTGGGGGGATGTTCTCTGTTAGACCTGTTCCAGGACGGGACCTTGGCTGGTGCCCAACCATGCTTCCCCTTGGCCCTGGCCCTGAGTGAGTATGAGCGCTAAAGCAGCATCACCTCATCCAAGAACAAGATACCTGGTAGGAGCCATTCATGGGACACAAAGGCCACAGAGGGCTTGGACCTGGTGACCTCACATGTGAAAGGCAAAGACTTAATACGTGGACCAGAGCATGGCCAGGAAGGATACCCAGGATGGCAGGTCCAGATATCTGCCAGTGAGTGGAGACAGAATGCTATCCTTGAGCAATGTGCTCTTCGGAGATTTCCAAGGGCTCAATTGGCATGGACCAGACACAATCGTGGATCAGAACTGAGTTATGCACCACCTGTACAATTTTAGCCAGACCTGTTAAAAAAGTGACAGATGGACAGAGAGACACAGTTTAATTAAAGCCCACAAGTTAAATCATTCAGCCTAACAGTGTTCAGGATGCCTTAACCTCATCAGGGCGAGTCTGAATTGGCCCTGAGGGCAGCAACAATCCAGGGCACCTTAGGGGCCCTTCTGGATCCCAAAAAGGGGCACCCTTTGGATCCCTTGGCTTCATGTTATCCCCACAACAACCCTGTTGCTAAGTCGGGCCAAGAGTGAGTGAATGGCTGAAGGTCACCCAGTGAGCTTTATGACAGAGAACAGACTAGAAGCTGGACCTGCCAGGCCCACAGCCCAACACTTGAACCACTGCACCTTGCTGGCTCTTGCATAGACCCTTTCGCACTGCTGCTGACGTCTCAAGATGCTGGCGCACGGGTCCAGGTTCTACGCCCTTGCAGGTACTGCTTGGGAGCCAGCTGCAGTTGTTGATCCAGAGCATTATCAAGCTTTCCATTGTTCTGCTCAAATAATGTATGAAGTGCACTTTTTGAGAGACAAAGAGATTCAGCAATGTAGTCTTGGAGAGAAATTGTGCTAAGTATATATTCATAGACAAATCTCCATGTGGATTTTCTCTTCCTTTTTAATTGCAGATCAGTGATGGAGTGGTAAATTTTGCACATGCTGCTTATGGCAGTCCTCACAGTTATGCACTCCAAGGAGAGCTTTAAAAAAATCCCAGCAGCTGTGTTGGTCCATATCCACCAATCCGTTCTAGAAGTCTACCAAGAACAGCTGCTTTGGTAAAATGAATGGCCCATTCGAGAACAAGGCACTGCAAGATATTCGATGGTACAGTCAGAGCAATCTATTGTACATGGGGCAATTCATTTTCCTTCAGGGACAGTGAGGACTGCTCCAGAGGGACCTGTGTATCGCTGCTACTAAGACGTGTGGTTGCTGAACCTCTGTCACAGATCCATGCCTAGACGAGATGGAACAGATTTCCAAATGAACTCATGTGAATGTGGCACGTTCTGCAAATTCGCTGATTCATCCAACCATCACCTTTATGGGGAGGCCATGCATGGTTCACCATTTACAAGTGTGGGCTGCAGAAGAGTATAGAAGCAGAGAGCTAACCCGTTCTCCTTGAACGACAGAATAGCATAGCTCCATAACTGCCTCTTACGCTAGTCGTCATCCTTTTGATAGCATGTTGAATTGCACGAAACAGCAAACAGGTCTGAGATGGTTTAGGTTTGCAACAGTCACCATAATTATCAAGCAGCCAAGCCATTACTGTGCCTGTTTGATGGCTCCATATGGATCTTAAGCCAATGGTGTAAACTTTTTGGAAGGGCTGGCTTAGACAACAAAGCGAACCTGAATGGGGAAGGAGGGAAGGGTGTCGGGGAGAGAGAGGGGATGAGAGAGAGAGAGAGAGAGAGAGAGAGAGAGAGAGAGAGAGAGAGAGAGATTGCTCCTTGCACCTTGCCTCTGAAATTTAATTTTCACTCCCTTTCTGAGGTGGAAGTGTCTGCAAAGTCAAAACTGAAATGCCAGCTTTGCTCTGACAAAGAGTTTTGTTAAAATTACAGTGAGAGAGATTTAATGTTTTGAATAGCATATGCTGTTAATTTTCTCCTTTTTTGCGTTCCAATATGAAGAAAGGAGAAAAGAGGTTCCTTTATGAAAAGGACATTTTTTCTGAAAGAGACTGGACTACAATAAGAGTTCGGGGAACCAGTTCAGGTATGATATAATAATCCTTTGCACAAATGCTGATTTCTCAAGGAGGCTTCTTCAGCTCCTTCACAGATGAATGCAAATTAAAAATATGTACCATTTATACTCTTCTTGGCTAAGCACCTGCATTTCAGTCTGGTCTTATATAACATTATAGAATCATGCCATCTAAATTAATATCTGTTCCCAGCCACCAAAAGAGCACACTTCTCATTTCAGGATACATGGCACATGGATTTGGATGGTTTTATGCACAGATGTACAAAAGCATTGTTTCTGCTCCAAGCCATGAGTGTGTCCTTGCCACACACAACCCAATCCATTTGTCATGCACGTCCTGAAGAAAATGGCAAATGCTTGAACACGTGCTTGCATCAACTGACATGCAAACTTCAATGATAAAAATCTTCACAATAGATCAACTTGAAACATGTGTGATTTCATGCTTTAATCCATATGGCATGTTTGTGCAATTTTGGAAATTGGTGCTCATGCACATTTGAGGGAGTGATTGCCCAAAATGGTCTCCTCCATTTTGCATGATTTTCTTATTTGTGCCAAGTGAATGGAGATCACAAAGAAAGATTGAGGAGACATAAACTGCAAGGCATTGCTCAGAAAGGCTGGGTGAATATGAACCTTCTGTGTTTGAGCATCCTTCGTCATATCTTTGGGCTGTGTGTGCTACAGAAGAATCTGAGATGATGGGATGGATAACAACAGTTCAGGCAGCAGATGGGAGAATCACATATTTGAATGCTGAGCCACATCAATTATTGTCGTTGCTATGTAAAAGGGTCCAGTCTGAGACATTAGGACAGATGCTTCCAGTCCACTCTTTGCTTAATGGCAGGTGGTTGTTTTCCTAAGAGGAAGCCTCTACCAGTGCTGGAATGACTGAGGTGCTTCAGTCCATTCATAACACCATAATTCTGCCCCCTTATTTAGCATCAGGTACTGGCCAGGCGTTCATTGTGTTTATTAGGGTGTTCCTATAACCATTCCAACAGAAAGCAACTATAACATTTCAGACTTCCATAACCTGGGGACGATTATAATCATAGCCTGGATCAACAGATAAAGCTAAATATTTAGCTTTAGAATTGTCCATGAATAGCAAAAGTAGGAAGATTACCATTAGAACTATTAAGCAGATATGAGCAAGTCTAACTGTAAGCAAACACATCAGAGCAAAGTATTGTTAGACCAAGCTCAGCTACATGTCCCCTTAGCATTTGTCCCTTTCATCTTGGGTTGCCTGTTTCTGCTGGGGAGGTCCACTCTTCTTCTAGCTGAAGGTCATTTGATCTTCTTCTACCTTTTCTTCACCATGCTTTCGCGATCCTTGAATTTCCTTCTGGGTTCCACCCAGGAATATCTGAGAAATCTGTAACTTAGTCAAATGACTTCTAATTTCCATGAGTCCAACCTGCAGGTTCCGCAGCACTGCTTTTTCTGAGTTGTGGACTAGCAAGAGTGGATTTTTTTGGGGGGGGGGGGTCATACAAATTTGCATAGTGTAAATGAATTTGCATTAGAACAAATGTGCACTTGTGTAAACAAAATGGAAATCTCATGCAACCCTTAAAAATCCAGTTGTATCCACCGATGGAATGAAGGATTCCTAGCCAAGCACCGATGGAGTGGCTTTAACATAATCCTGCATTCAGCTGCTACCTTCTTCTCTCATAGTACCAGCCATTTTTTCCATTTTTTTCCAGCGCTTCCTACTTTGCACAGCCTGATTTTCAAGGCCCTCGGAGGCAGGCATTACAGCCCTCTATCTGAAGGGCCGCCAATGAAGGCTTGCCCTGTCCAAGACTGGTAGAAAGATAAATAACTACCAGAAGGAAAAGCTGGGCCTTTAAGTTGCCCATTGATAGTAGACGGAGCAAGGCATGAATTCCACCTTGTTGCACTCTTCTACATACTCAGCTGTGGCACATGTTTAAATTAGGATAAATATTCCCATATCTGCATAGAGACATATAAATTAGCATCATGAAAATCTTCTGCAAGTTGCTGTCCTCTGTTTTTGCAGCCACGATGCATGTCCTCTTTCTTGGTGGTTCATAATGCCTTTTCTAATGGCCTGAAAACACATCTCTTTCTGATGGCACAGAGAAATCCTCGTCTGTAGCCCAGCAATGGGATGAAGGTGGAATGGGCTCTAGGCCAAGAGGGGCTCTTTCCTGGAAGCCTTGTGGCCTAGCCCCAAGAGAAGTTCCTCACAGTTGTTGGCACAAGTTGTGATCCTTATTAGATTATGTTTCTTAATCCTTGGCTCTTCTCTTCAGCTTTGGTGACTGTTTGTTGTTGGTCGATCAGGTTGGAAGCCCTGTCCAAAATCTCATCAAGGGTATCTTTCTTGGACTTGTTCTGTCAGTCATAGGCAAAGCTAGCTGAAAACAGAACAGCAGATGGCTGAAGGAGCCTTATAATTAAAGGTCCCCTTTATCAAAAGCTTCACATATTCTCTGAAGGCTTTCATGATTTCAGTAGTTCATGCAGCTTGTTTTGGGAACCCCAGGAGCTTAAATTGCTTGATGACAAAAATAGCTTAGAAGTTTATTTATATGTCAGAACTGTCATGGTGTCAGTTTTGCAATGCTGGAGCCTAATGTGACCTCAGCAGAGAAAATACTATATTTCTGACAAATCTTTCTTAGATGATGGTTCCTCATTGGAACACTTCTTCTGGGCTCTCAGTTCACTTCTCCATGTCTCCCCCACTTTTTCATTCCAGACAGCAAGAAGCCAGTGAGGTATTAACATTAATCCAGTCTTTTTCTCTTGCACTAACTTTTTCTAGTTTAACCGGTGCAGGGAAGGCCAAATCCAGCCCCTAAGCAAATTTTAATCATGGTACTGTGAAACCTTTGTTCACAAGGGCTTGTAGCTGTAGGAATGCATAAGAAAATAAATTCAATTTGTTTTTGAGCAGCATTTCCCATTTTCTTCTTGTTCTTCCAGAATGAACACAGACTTGGAAATCATTTGTGGGTGAAACCCATTATGGTTCTGAATTTGCAATGTGATTTCCAGACCACCAAATATATGTATTTCTTAAAAAAACATGTTAAACAGCATTTTCATATTTGAAAGATGTGCTTGAAAAGGTGCACTTTTGAAAAATAAACAGAAATATGTTTTAATTGATGGGGAAAGAATATGCACTTCAGTTCATGTGTGCATTTGGAAATATAAGCATGGAAATGCAGGGAGGTTTTCATGCAGACAGAAGGAAAAAACCCTGCTCACAATCTGATATGGAGTTGAGTCAGAACAAGCTTCCAGATGGAATTCAAAAACTTTAGAGAGCTCAAATTTTGTTGATTTACACAAGCCCCCTCCCCTTGTGGGGGAGAAAAAAAGTCAGATCCTGAATCTGCCTTCTAGGAAGGACTTAGAAACATAGAAATTCACTCTGTTTCTCAGTCAGAAGGGGTCTCTAGGGCCATCTAGTCTGACCCCCCAGCTCCAGCTGGCTCCACTCATGACATGCCTACCATGTGCATGTACAGCCTATCCTTGAACACCCTCAATTATGGGGCTTCAAACTCCTCCTGTGGAAGCCCATTCCATACCCTTGGGGTCCTAACCATCAAGAAGTACTTCCTGTAAAAGGTAAAGGTTTCCCCTTGACATTAAGTCCAGTCATGCCTGCCTCTTGGCGGCGGTGCTTATCTCCATTTTCTAGCTGAGGGAGCCAGCGTTTGTCTGCAGACATCTCCGTGGTCATGTGGCCAGCATGACTAATGCTGTTACCGTCCCACCAAAGTGGTACCTTTTTATCCACTTGCGTTTGCATGCTTTCGAACTGCAAGGTTGGCAGGAGCTGGGACGGAGCAACGGGAACTCACCCCGTTGGGCAGGTTCGAACCGGCGACCTTTCAATCTACCAGCCCAGCAGCACAGCGGTTTAAACCACTGCGCCACCTGGCATCCACCCTCAATCTTGGTTCCCTGAGCTTTGCTCCACTGAAACGCATCCTGCCCTTCACTGCAGGGGGAAAAGGTCATGACCCACCTCTGCATGGTACCCCCTTAGCTTGCAGAAGTTCCCTCCTCACCAGAGCTCTCCGCCTTCAGCAGGTTCTCCTGATTCCTGGTGTAGCTTTTTAGAGGGCTGGAAGTTCTGATGTGCAAAGACGGAATGAGTTTCCCCTCTGCCAGCACAGATGATCCAGCGTACATTTGTATTCATCCCTTGTTTCTAAGCGGTTCAAAAGCGAGAGACTCTCCATTTTAATTTGAATGCTGTCAATTTAACATGTAGATTTAAACTTCACTCCAGCTTTTTAGGAACATAGAAAGCTGCCTCATCGTTGAGTCAGGGTGTTCGTCCATTTTGTTCAGTATTGTCAGCACCAAGTGAGAGGGTCTGCCAGGATTTCAGGCATCCCTGCATCCCACGTTTGCCTGAAGGTGCAAGGGCTTGAATCAGGGGCCATCGGCCTTTGAAGCAAGCGCTCTTCCAAAGGGCTGCAGCTCCTTCTCCCTCCTCCATAGAGAATCTTGCTCACAAGATGGTGCCATTTGGGCTGGTTGTCATAAAAGAACGAGCAGGCTGTGGATTTTGTTTTTGCCTTTCTTCCTGGTTTCTTTGTTTTCAGGCGTAGTTACTGTTTGTGTCTGCACGGAGGGAAGCAGGGATGGAGGATGCGATTTTTCCACACGTTAATGCGAATGTTGAACAGGATGCCTGCACTGTGCTGGGGAGTGTCTGCTCCATCAGTGTGAAGCTCATGCTGGAAAGTAAGACCTTGCCTTCAGGTGGCTCCTGGAAACATGCGGGAGCAAAACTGTGTGTGCGGCAAAAGGCAGCTCTGGCCCCAAAGGGAACAAAGACCATCAGGGCCTCAGGCAGCGACAGACCTACCAGTGGGTAAAGTGGAACTTGGCGGCTTGCCGAGTGCCTCCCAAGCCCTCCACTGCTAGGCTGGATGAGACTCCCAGGGGCACGCGAGAGAGGGAGGGCTCTGGTGGGAAGGGCGGCTCAGACTCGGAGGAGTGGAGGTAAACAGCTGACCCAGCCGTGGCTCCAAGTTCTCGCTCTGATATTGCAGTTGCTGAGACGAGCAAGGCCCCGGCTGCCCAAACCCTCCGGGTGAGGCAGCCCGAGCCAGCTCTGGATTGAAGCACTTCGAGGACAACCACTGAGCCCCCTCCCACTCCTGATGGTGGAAAGAAGCTGGCATTGACCAGGCCAGGGAGGGGCTCTCTGGAGGAGAACTTGACATCCTTGGAAACGTGGATGAGAGCACCCGTTGATGCACTCGCCAGCTGGACCCATTAGAAACTCAATGGGAAGAACGTAGGTGTGCCCACTTCCATAGTGCGCCCCCCTCCAAAGACCAGCCCCAGAGGTCCATAAGCAAAGCTTTGGATGAAGGGGGGCAGAGCGAGGGGTCAACTTTCCACCTGGAGTGTGTGTTTCAGAACTTGTGAATACATTGTTGCTGTATGGATTACAGACTCTTTTAACAAATGCTGAAGTACCTGTCTTGCTTGGGAGGGGATGCCTAGCTCACATTACCCACACCTAGGAGATATTCAGTTGCCAATCCATTTGGGTTTTATCCATTGAGCAGGAGTAACAAATTTTTGCCTGTTCTTTGCCCCAGGTAACAAAGCATATTGGGCTGGCCTTGATTTCAATCCCAAACCCTCCACCCAACCAACAGAGAGTTTTTCATCAGTGAGCAGAAATACCCAGCATCTCCAGCACTAGTTCTTATTTTCAAGACGCAGATGTTTAGTTGCACAGCTACTTGAATGTGTAGCTTTAATGCCTTCCAACAATGGCCCAGTTGATGTTCTCATTTATGGTGGGATCACGGAAAAGCAAAACAATATTGGAAAGCTATCATTGATCCAATGCCCCTAATTTTTAGCTATACGACAACACTTGACCCTCTGACAATACTACGTTACATGATGGATAACTTGTTTTCTTATTGCTAGCAAATGCATTACCAGTAGCCAAAATTGCTTAGGCTAGACATTGGCAGATAGAAACAGTGCCATCTTTCAGGCTGCCTGCCGTCCTATATCCACGGGCTTGAAAGTATGCTCCATTGAACTCAGCGGGGCACTTCCAAGGAGACCCTTTTAGGAATGTGCTATGGATGACTGAGGGGAATTGTAGGCATGTATGAAGCGGAGCAATTGACTGAAATTACACGCGGACAAAAAGCAATCAATGAATGGCTTATTTTAGCTAACGTCTTTGGAGCTCAACTTTCAATCTGATAGTCAATAATGAAGCAGGACAGGCATAGGCAGCAACTGGATCTCCAGGTGTTTTGGACTTCAAGACCCAGAGGTCTCTGCCAGCATAGCCAATGGTGAGGAGTGCTGGGGGTTGGAAGTGAAAGTATCTGGAGATCTGCTTTCAGTCCACCCCTGCAGCAGGCCGTGATGATAAAAGAGTAAATAGAAGAACACAGAACCCAAGATGGGAATGTCACTGGGAATGTGAAATGTGTCGGTCAAAGATTGGAACATATTGTATAACGATGTATCTTAAAGCAATAGATGGGTTATTTCTTAGCCTTTCCAACATAAGCCTTTTTTATCCTTCTCCATCCCATTTTGTACATCTGATTCACTCCTTTACTTAGGAAACTGTTTTTGTAAACTTCTACTGCTCTGTTTGGAGCACATAAAATCCCTTCCCTCCAGTCAGTTCGAGACCTTCTGGCAAACCTGGGCACATCAGCTGAGCTAAAAGCAATTAAAATTCTGGATTCAGTTTGACCAGTTTTCTCAGTATCTAAAATATAGCTTTCAGGATCATTATGCATGGGAGAAACATGGCAAACGGCCAATGTTCTCTGTTGGTTCCTACTGTGTGGTCAAACTTCTGGAGCAGAATTCGGCCAACCTGTGAGACACACTTTGCAAACCATTTTTTCCCACATTAAAACTGCTCTCTTTTAGTGACTTTATGCGAGACGCCATGAAAGGGTATGAAAGTGTTTGCCAGTTATCTGGAAGAGGCATTGAAGGACAATGGCAAGGTTTCCGTGTTCAGCTGGGTCAAGCCATTCTGCCTCTTTCAGGGATCTCTGAGAATTCCACGGACAGGAGTGAAAATCCAATGGAATTTTCTGTTTCCAGAATTTGTTCCGTTTCCCCCTGACTGGCATTGATTTGATTTGTACTGAGTCAAGACAGTACATGGATTTTCATGTTTTCTAGTGTCAGGAAATCATGCATTTGAAAAACTATGGTCTTGATATTTGTACAAAACTGAATAGATGGAAACTGTATTTTTGCAAAGGTCTTTCTCAAGTGTTTATCTGTGCAATTACAGGGCTCTGAAATGGAAAGTCATGCCTCATCAAGGCCCTAGAAAGTGACTGCTGTCAATGTACAGGGGTGCCATTCAGAATGACTGAGAAGATAAGGGTACAGGTAAGTTAAATTGTTGCTTGACTTTCCCTGAGAGCTGTCAAGAGCTGACCTGCCAGGTGAAACCAAAAGTACAGATGATTTCTTTGCTCTCAAAAGAGGGTGACTATTCATGGTGAAATTCCCTCATTTCAACATGCAAACTGGACCATTCTCAGGGAGTTGCACCTTTTCTGCCTTTTTCCAAGCCGGCAAGGGATAAAAAAGTGCAAAGCTTTGGGCTGAGCTGTTTATGGGAGCTGTCAGTTTTGACAGGAACTGTTAAAACTCAGTCTTTCTTTCAGTGGTGGTGCCCTGACTGTGGAATGTGCTCCCCAGGGAGGTGCACCTGGAGCCGTCACTCTATTCTTTTCAGTGTTAGGTGAAGACCTTTTTATTCTCCTGGTATTTTAACAATTAATTGGTTTTACCCTGTTTCCATCCTGTTTTTACTACTATTTTAGATGCAATGTGCTGTGTGTCATCATTATGGTTTTGTTCTTGGTTTCCTTTCTTGTAAGCCATCCAGAGACTCTTTATAGTAGTGGGCAGCGTAGAAAATTTTTAAATAAATAAATGAAATCAATTTTAGACATGGTTTTAAGGATGTCTTTTTCCCCACGGTGGATTAAATGAAATGATGTTCCCAGCAACACCAATCCCAAGTTTTTTGTACTACTCTGGCACAGAATGGGATGCCAGGAAACATCAACCAATTCTCCCATCAATAGCTGAGATAATTTCCTTCTCTCAAACCCCGGTTCTAAGGGAGGCTAATATCGATGCTTCGCTTGCCCTCAAGCAAACAATAAAGCAGATTGGCTCTGAGCCTGGATGCCATCAAGTTGGCAATTCAAGATTGATAACCAAATGGTCAAGGACTACCTAATTGGGGTGAATGAGTTCAAATCTCCAGGACCCAATGAACTCCATCCTAGAAACATAGAGGACCTCACGTAAGAAGTCTCAGAACCACTTTTTATTATCTTTGCAAAATGATAGAGGACAGGGGAAGTGACACATAACTGAAGGAGGTCTAATGCTGTCTTCATCTTCAAGAAAGAAAAAGAAGAAGAACCTGGGAACCACAGACCAGTCTGTCTGATATCAACCCCTGGGGAAATTCTGAAGCAAATTATAAAGTAGTCAGACTGCAAACACCTTGAAAGCAATGAAGTGATGACTTGAACCAACATGGATTTCTCAAGAACAAATCCTGCCAGACTGATCTGCATTCCTGTTTTGTTTGGGTAGCCTCCCTGATGGCCTGTGGGAATGTTGTGGACATAAAAGCTTTGGTAAAGTCCATGTCAGCATGTTCCCTGATCTGAGGAGCAGCCAACTGGGCTAGATGGAACACTATCAGGTGGATTCACAGTCGGCTACAGAATCAGATTGAAAGAGTGCCCACCAGGGATCCTTCTCAAGCTGGGGAGAGGCAACAGGTGGGGTGCTGCAGAGTTCAGTCCTGGGCCCAGCGCTCTTCAACAGTTTTATTAATGACTTGGATGAGGACATTCAGGGAATGCTTATCGAACCTGCAGATGACACAAAACTGGGTGGGACAGCTAATACCCTGGAGGACAGAAAGAAGATTCAAGGTGATCCTGATAGTTTGGAGTGCTGGGCTGAAAACAACAGAATGAAATTTAATAGGAACAAATGCCGTGCTCTGCACCTCAGAAAAAGAACCCAAATGCATCGTTACGAGATGGGGAGTACTTGGCTCAGCATCACTGCAAGTGAAACGGATCTTGAAACTGTTGCAGATCACAAGCTGAGTATGAGTCTAGAATGTGATGTGACTGCAAAAGGGGCAAATGATATTTTTAGGTTCCATTAATAGAAGTATCGCTTTCCAATCATATGAAGTCCAAGTTCCCCTTCACTCAGTTCTGGTTAGACCTCATCTGGAGTGCGGTGTCCAGTTCTGGGCGCCATAACTGAAGAAAGATGTAGTCACGCTGAAAAGGGTTTGGAGGAGCACAACAAGCCTGATGCAGGGACTGGAAACAAAGCCCTGTGAGGAGAGGTTGCGAGCACTGGGCATGTTCAGATGAGAAAATGATTAAAAGAATTTTTGAGTTCTTACGTGACAGGAAAATGGAAGGGGAACAGGTTAAGGAAACTATGATAACATGGGCACAAAATTTTGGATATAATATTGAATTAGAAAAGTGGCAAAAGCTATGGGAGAGAAATATTAAGATAACTTTAGCAACTTCTTATAAAGAAAATGTATATAAAATGTTTTATAGATGGTATTTGTCGCCAAGTCGATTAGCTAAGATGTTTCCAAATATGTCAAATGGATGTTGGAAATGTAAACATGATGTGGGTACTTTTTACCATATGTGGTGGACCTGTGAATATGTGAAAAAGTATTGGATTAAAATAAATAAATGGCTCTAGGAAATGCTACAAAAACCCTTAGCTTTTAAACCCGATATTTTCTTGTTAGGAAACTATTACAGGAAAATATTAGCAAACAAGAAATATTAGCAAACAAGAAATGTATTTGATGCTATATTTAATCACAGCGGCGAGGATTGCACTTGCTTACTGGAAGAGTGAGGAACTACCCACAGGGGAACTGATTTTAAAAAAGATTCTGGACTGTGCAGAAATGGACAGATTGACTCTATTACTGAAGGAGAAAGAAGATACTGACTTCTATCAAACTTGGGACCTTTTTTATGATTGGCTGGAGAAACGGGACTTGGCTTAGATTTAAAGATGTTTTTAATTTTTTATAAATCGATTTGAATATGATTACAGAATGTTAAAAAGATATGTTATAGGGGGCTGACCCGGTACGTCCGATGTATTTGATGATTGATTTTTTTTAGTTTTTAGATTAAAATCTTAACAAAAATCTTTATTACAAAAAGAGAGAGCACTGAGCATGTTTAGCCTCAATAAAAGAAGACCGAGAGGATATATGATAGCACTCTTCCAGGAACTCTTCTCAATCATCCCAGAGTGCAGGACATGAAAAAATGGGCTCAAGTTACAGGAATCCAGGCTCTGGCTGAACATCGGGAAGAGCTTCCTGGCTGTTAGAGCAGTACAGCAATGGACCCGATGGCCCTCTGGCCCCTACCAGCTCTGCTATTCTATGACTCAACTATTCCAAGTTCCAAGAATTGCTGATTGGCTAGGATCACATTTTGAACAAGGAAGAAAACTTAACAAGAAGGACAAACTGGCCTAGAAGCCCACCTTTCACCTAAAAGTATTTAAGGGTAAAAATCTGGCACAGCTTCACACTAAGAAGCATTCTGTAAAGTTCTAATTTAAATTGTACCAGCTGGCAGATAAATCATTACATTTAAATGCATCATTGCCATCAGAATAATTTAAGGAAATGAGAAAAACAAGGTATGTTTCCCTTCCTGACTTTCTCCAGCACACAGAAAAAGATGCTGAATTTACTATAATTAGTTTTGTTCTCCACAGATACCTTCATTTAGCACCACCACCATTAAACAAGTGAAAATACAAATTACAAGCGACATTTATGTGATCATAATCACTCCTCCTTGCCTGCCAGAAATGTTTTCTCAGAGAAGAACCTATATTTTTACAGATGGCATGAAAAAAGAGGCCTGGAGAACATGCCACTATTCCTGTGAGGCCCCCAGTTCATTAGTCGAAGCTGTCGAACCTTGCCGAGGCGCAACCGATCAGCAAACGGGGAATGAGCAGGAGTATAAATTCTCAGCAAACCCAATCATTAACATTTGCTGTCTGCATCCAGAAAACCTGGTAAATCAAAAGTGTCATGACGTATCGAGACAAAATATCACTACTAATTGGGATTAATTTGCTGCACGGGGATTGCCGACCTTTGCAAAAGGAATAGAAAGCTTCTTGTTAACTTTGTTTTTCTTAATTGCACTGGGAGTGAAGTGCATGTGTGGGGTGGGGGGGAGGTCCATTTGGAAGGAAGTGTTGTGTTGGTTTGTCTAAACCAGTGTTACGCAGGCATCTGAGAGCTGCACCTTGCTTCCTGGCGGATTAAGATGGAAGGGATGTTCCTATCTGAAAGAAAGGTTTAATTTTAGCAGTTGGAAGAGAAGGAAGGGATCTGGCCACAGTGAATCACAGCGTGGGCACCTCTTCACTAGATTACTGCAACATCTCTTATGCAGGATTGTCCTTGAAAGATGCTCAAAAGATGCAACTCATGCTGGACACAACCATATTTCCTGCCAGTTTCCTGCTTACTTTATTGTTATTTTTAGCCATGCAGTAGTGCCCGACCCATCACAACCCCTTGGGCAACATTCCTTCAGACTCTCCTGTCCTCCACCATCCCTTGGAGTCCACCCAAGCTCACACCCACTGTCCCAGTGACTCCATCTACCCACCGTCCTGCTTACTACAGTAGTAGTAGTTCCCCTATACTCCTCACTGGTCAGACCCCAGCTGGAATTCTGTGTCCAGATCTGGGCACCAAGATTTAAGAAAGATGCAGAAACATTAGAAAGGACCCAGCGGAGGGCAACAAAAATGATCTAGGGTTGGAAACACTGCCCTATGAGAGAGACTGAGAGAACTGGGCATGTTCAGCCTTGAGAAGAGAAGATTGAGCAGGGACATGATATCTCTCTATAAGTACCTCAAAGGCTGTCACAAAGAGGAAGGTCAAGATCTCTTCTCATTGATACAAGACTGCAGGACATAGAATAATCAATTCAAGCTGCAACAACCCAGATTCAGGCTAGATATCTGGAAAAGTTTCCTCACTGTCAGAGCAACACAACTGTGGAGGTCATGCTGAGAGAGGTGGAGGGCTCCTCTACACTAGAGACATTCAAGACAAAACTGGACAGCCATCTGAGTGGAATGGTGTAACTTGGTGTCCTGCAACAGTGGAGGGTTAGACCCAGTGGACGTGTTGGCCCCTTCCAACTCTACCAATCTGTGATTCTGTGCTTCTGTAATTCTAAGACCGGGTCTTTTTGATGTTAGTACCATGGTTAAGGGAAGTGAGAGTTGACAAGGCTCTGCCCTGGGGGCAATTAGGCTGGCAGTGAAAATGTTCTTAGCTCAATTGGTTTTGGATTGAAGCGTTTAACCCAAAACCAATTGAGCTAAGAACTGTTGTTTGTAAGGTCTTAAAGTTAATTTTCATTATTTGAGGTAGGGTGGTTCTCTTTGTGGTAATGTCAAGCTTTGGCATTCCTTGTCAGAGATGAAAAGCCATATAAAAATATACCATAGCAACATCATAGCTCTGTGGTAGAGAACACACTTGGCATGAACCAAGGTGTGATCCTCAACACTTCTAGCTAAAAAAGAAAATAAATGAGAAACTGATAGTAGGTGACACAGGCGCGCGTGCGTGTGTAAGATCCTAGAGAGTTGCTATCAGTCAGAGTAGACAATGCTACACAAGAAAGCACAGAAAACTGATAAATAAGGAATGGGTAAGAACAGAGATTAGCAGAGGCACCAGTCCTTAGATTAGCTTTATATGAAATGGCATTCTTGCATAATTGCACCGGTTTATGTCTTCTAATGATTCAAGTGGAAGGCAACGTAGTGATGTGAGGATAGGCTGGGGAGAAACCCAAGAACCCAGTCCTCAGCCCTATACGTCATGGCTTGCAATAAGTGGGATTCCCCACACTCCATCCTATACACTTAGAGTTGCACCCTGGCAGCTCCTGGCACTGCAATACTGAGACACAGCAAACTGTAAAAAGTTGCACTGGCACAAGCGTCTTTCTGAAGAAAAGAAGCAGGACGATTGCCTGTAAATAATTCTGCAGCATCACCCACTCTGTGACAGAGAAACGTCCATTCCTGATTCAGGTCCACCAAAGGACAAGTTGATATTCCAAGGTCCAGGAGAGGGCTAGACAGAGGCTTGCCTGGCTCCAAGGGTTTCTTTGTTGGCACCCCTGCACACGCGTGTGTTTGCTCACTCACCCAGTCGCACCCTGAGGCAGGCCAGTCACACCAGTGTCACGCACAGCCCGCCATGCATTTGGTGATGTTGCAGCAGGGATGTGATCTTGCTTGGATGACCTGCCGTGATGCAGGAGCTGCCGCAGAGCTCCGTCTTTGGGCAGTGCAGAACAGCTGTGCTTATGCCTCAGGGGCACGTGCCTTTCTTGTCAAGGTGTGGACCTCCATGCCACCTCCAGAGGGAGGCGAGGGGGACGTGAGTCTTTTCCGCCAATCCTGCCGAAAGATGCTCTCCGTAAAGGCTCCACCTCCCTCAAAAGCCCATTCTAGCAGGCTGCATTTAGAGCGATCAGCAGGACAAGCAGGGCCTCACTTCTATTCCTCTTCCTTCCTATCCCTTCTTCTTTTCCTTCTGATCCCTTTTCCTTCTCTTCCGAGATGGCAGAGCTGTGCACAGGAGAGGAGTGATTCTGCTGGAGTGACTCCCCGGCAAGACTCCCCCTTGCAGGGGACTGCAGCCCTTCTCCCTTTCTTCCTAAGGGGTTTTAAGCTCGCATTTCCATCCATTTATTTATTCTGGACTGCCATTGTAACCACATTAACTGAGCTAAGGCTTCTATTATTCCAAGCTATTTTACAAGTTACTTTGAATGCAAATTGGCTGTATTCTTGAGTTGACTTAATCACTGCCAATTGGGTATGGTACCATGCGTGTGTTTCTTCTCCATTTACACATTTGCTCTGCAGCATCCCAGACCTCCTGCATTTCCCGAAAAGCCCCATGGGAGGAATTACCCCATGACGCTTTCCACTGGGCTTTCACTGAAGTATGGGAAACAGAAGGCTATGGGCTGCCCCAGTTTTTACCATATAATAAAAGACAGGGGAGATGTGAGTACTCATTGGTAAGCGGATCTGAGAATTTCATTTGAGAGGTGAAATCTTAATGGATTTTACCCCTGCATATGGTATGGACTCACTACAGATTGTATTAATGCCCATCGGGGGAATGAACAAAATTTGCCAGGACTAAACCAGTAAAATCCATCAAAATCTCACCCTGCAAATGGATTTCCCATGCAGCCCTACCCTAGATTTTCTGCCTTGCTCAGTAAATGCACATAAACGGGAAGTGTAAGGCTTAAGGTAAGACTTAGCTACCTTGTTGCTTTTATTATTAACATGATCATTAAAGGCAGGTAGAGGATATGCCATTAATCTATGAGGAAGAAGATATTTAATTAGATATCATAGCAGGTATCATAATTCAACTTAATGTTCTCCTTATGTAAATCTGAGATTCAGACACTTGGCTTGTGGTGCCATAATGAGCTGGGGAAGAAAGGCCGAGATGGTTCAGTCCCCCTCAAAGAACGTGCATCTCTCTGTTCTTCCAGAACTGCCCAGGAGATTGTACCAGCTGAGGACCATGTCAGGCACTGAGCCGAGGGACAGAGCAGAGGGGCTCAGCCCGAGGATTAACACCAGACACAGGAGGATGAGGGTCCAAACGTGGGGACCAGCCCCCTTAAGGTGGGGTTAACAATTGACAGCCCTCAGGGAGGGTTACATTAGGCCAGCTGGGTTTCCCCACATCTAACTGTGTACCAAGAGTAGCCACATAAATGAGGGCTAGGTGAGCAATTTATTCCACACGCACACTTACCAAACTTTACAGGTGCTGACAGAGTCCTCCACCCCAGTGAAGAAAACCTCTCTGAAGAAACCCTTTTATCTGCTTTTTAAACAAACAAACAAACAAACAAACAAAGGTATGTATCACTGAATTACTGTGCAAACAGCTAGCTCCAGTCATTCAATTCAGGGATGTATAATTTATGCATTTATTAGATGCATACCCTGCTTTTTTCTTACAAAGCACTCAAAGTGGTTTATACCATTCTCCTCCTGCTGCTTTCAATCTTATCCCCACAACAACAACCCTGTGAGGCAGGCTGGGCTGGGAGCCTGTGACTGGCCCAAAGCCACCCAGTTGGCTCCATGGCCAAGAGGAGACTGGAACCCAGGTCGCCTGAGTCTCAGTCCTGTGCTCTTCACCACAACACCATGCCGACTCTCTGGAGTTCAATGCAGTTCTTTTTAAAAACAGCTCTCACAGGCCTGAGGCCTGTCCACCACTCTCTGGCAAAGCAAGCTGTTTGCTGAGCCTTTACAATGCATGACAAAAAAATTAGAAGAGCAGAGGCATCCAGCCACAAAGCACCTCTTAGCGTGCGATGAGAAAGCCGTGCCAATGATACTATGATTAAGTTTTAATGACGGTGCTACTGCTTAGGCAGAATCATGTCACCAGAGTGCGCATGTGCTGCCATAAATTAATGGTGATGTCTTACTAGCTGGGGTAGTCACAGAAGAAAGAATCAGCCAGGGTGACTGCAAAGAGGTGACAACGGGACCAGCTGCGCCACAGAATAATGGATTTTGCAAGTTAAGAGGACACGTGTCTTTCAAGAACTGCCAGTGGACAAGTTGCAAAAAGGGAAGAGTGGTGAAGAGCTGTGTTGACGGCCTACTGGATTCAGCAAGCTTTTGTTGCAAAACTTTAGATAATTGTTCTGAAACTATAATTATATACAAGTCCTCCCTAAGGTTAGGTCACCCACAGTCTTGAATTGCTCTTAGTGTTGAGGTTTTGCCATGAAAACGGGATGTTGGCATAAGGATTTTTTTCTGATCATATCCAGACTGCTTTTCCTGGAATGTGAAATCAAGGAGCCTTCCGAAGGCCCCCAGTTAAATTCCTGATGTCCGTGGAAAGGACCAGGAAAGATTCCTTTGGGATCACACCCTGGAGATTTATCACTGCCACTGCTTGTGTGGAACTGGATGGACCAAGTGGCTGGGAGCTGCCTGGGTTCTAATTGCACTTTGATTTTTCATACTTTCAAGTCAAGACTCCCAGGTATTCCTGACTTAATCCACATTCCTTTGCACCCAGGCATTTTAAAATATTAAGCATGGTTTTACAAGCTTAATATTTGTGCTTGATATTGTTGTTTAAAGTCATTTTACACTGAACTGATTTTTGTTTGGGCTAATTATCATTATTATTACTATTATTATTATTATTATTATTATTATTATTATTATTATTACTGGGGGATGGTGGAGGACAGGAAGGCCTGGAGGAATGTTGTCCATGGCATTGTAATGGGTCGGATGCAACTTCGCAACTAACAACAACAACAATTATCCAAAACTGTGTATAATTGTATAGATTTTCAATTGGATTTGTCCATTTTGTGCACCGCTGTTTCCTGAAGTGCCCAGGAAATACAATCTCTCTTCCCTGGACATTGGTTGACCTTGGCTGGGGCACACCCTTATCTTCCCAGTCTTTGGGACCATGGTTCCGTGGGAGAACACTTAGACCCTCCATTTGATTTCTGGCATTTCCAGGTGGACAAGAAAATCTCCTGTCGAAAATGCTGCTAGGCAGCTGCCAGTCCAAGCTGACAATGCCAGGGCTGATGGACTGATGGTCTGATTCAGTCTAAGGCAGCTTTGTAAGTTTATATGTTAAGTGCTGAGAGTTTCATGATAAATTCCTAGCTTCCATCACAGAGCAACAGTTCCAAGGATTCACTGGAGAAATGTATTAATTGTTAGATTAATCATACTCTGAAGTGCAGATACATCCTCAACCAAAGGCAGTTATTTAGTGATGAAGGAAGTACATCAATCGCCGTGTGCATACATCACAGGACAAGGCAGCCCAGCCAAACCGAAGAGACAGGCGCTTAGCCTGCAGCCTCATCTGCATGAACAAAATGTTCTGGATCTTCTACTACAAGAACAATATGTGAGATCTGCAGCACAGAAGTGGGGACCAGTGACCCTCTGGGTGTTGCTGGACTCCAGTTCCCATCAGCCAGTGGCCAGTGATGATGGAAATTGTGGACCAACATGTGGTTCACCCTTCTTGCTGTAGTGTTCAGTCCATGATAACTGCTTTACCCAAGATTCTTCTCACCCAAGTTGCAGTCATCAAGTGAGGAACATCAATACACATGTACTAGGAATGCTAGTGATTTACATGAGTTTGGATTTCTGTGAATCCAACCTTCAGATTCCTCAGTCAACCAGCTTTTTTCCAGTCAAATAGATGCCATGGACTTAGAGATCTTTTTTCAACTTTTGAGGGCAATTTGTGCTGTTTTGCACTTGTGCTGATGTTTATGAGTGCTGCTTCCCACTTGTACTAATGCACTTTACCACAGGTGTGAATCAACACTCATGTGTATTAGCACGAGTGCAACAAAATTCTCATGCACCCCTAGAATGATCTGATTCTGTCAATGTTGGGAACAGACAGCTGTGAAACATAGATGTAGTTGATTAACAAACTCTGTACTCCCCTAACTCACAGTTAGCTGTTTCTTGGTCTGGGAAATACTTGTTTCTTTCCAGTATCCTTGCCACAAGGGTTGGCTTTCTAGTCTTGTTGGTCATCTGCTGGGACCCACAACTCAGCAGAGAACCACAACTAATCTGTACAACCCCCTAGCTCTGCTCCTCCCTATCAGAACTTCTCTCTGTTCACCTCTTAGCAGGTAAGCAGGGAGCCAGGGGAGGAAACATCCTCCTCCATTCATATTGAACATTCCAACATAAATTGAGCCATTTGATCTTTCTACAGTTTTGATGGTTTCCAAACTATCAGCTAAGAGAATCCAACAGTGGAAAATCCACTGCTACAATTGTTTAAACCATCCACAGTTTAGGAAAGATACAAACAATCTGGGAAAGATTCAGAGGAGCTCAACAAAGAAGATCTGGGGATTGGAAACAAAGCCCCATGAGAAGAGATTGAAAGAACTGGGCATGCTTAGCCTGGACAAAAGACAGAGTGGAGACCTGATAGCACTCTATGAGTTCCTGAAAGCTTGTCATACTGAGGAGCACCAGCATGTCTTCTCAGTCATCCCAGAGTGCAGGACATGGAGTGACAGGCTTATGTTACAGGAAGCCAGATTCTGGCTTGACATCAGGAAAGTCTTTCTGACAGGTAGAGCAGTGTGGCAATGGAACCAATGACCTAGGGAAGAATGTAAGTGGTAGTGCCACAGCCATCTCTCAGGGGTCCTGCCATGAGCAGGGGGTTGGATTCAATGTCCTTATGGGCCCCTTCCAACTCTACTCTTCTATGGTTTTATGATGATTCTATGATTCTGTGAGAATAGATGACCTTCCAAGGTGGCCTGTTTCATGGCTGAACAGCTTGCACCATCAGGAAGTACTTCATGGTTAGTCCAAATATTCCTTCTGGCAATTTGAACCCATTCATTCAGCTCTCCCCCACTGCACTGCAGAAATCAAAACTGTTCCAACACCTATCTGACCATCCATACAATATTTGAAAGTGAGTATCATATCTCCTCTTAATAATGTCTTCCACATATCCAATTATTCCAGTCTTTGCATTTTCTACTTCCTTTCAAATATTTAAGAAATGGAAAGACAGCTGCATCCTCCTAACCGACACTAGAAAACCCAAACTTTCAATGAATCAGATTTGCAAAGTTCCTTTTTCTCGAGCATATAAGATTTTTTCCTGCTCTTCAGAAAAGCCACCTACATTGTTAATCTAGCTCATTAATGTCAGCTTTAGATAATGGCGTACAATTCAATGATGCACCTTTTTTTCTTTTTCTTTTTTTGGGGGCAAAGAAAATAGAGCCATCGTTCCCCATTCAGATCTGCTTGTTCAGAGGAACAACAAAAGGGATAGTGTGGGAATTAACGAGCATGGAAATTGCACCAAGCAAGTCATTCTTTTGTAATATACTCACAAACACTTCAATTTTTGAGGGATCCATGGTTCCAAACAAAAAGAAATGCCTACAACATGCAAAATGCTTAACAATAATAAATGTTTCCTCGTTGCTGCAGTAGTTTTGTTTTCTGCTACTGTACTGCATCCGGACTGGAGAAGCATGCCTTATAAACATAAGGAAATGCAGATCTGACTTCCTTTGGAAGCAGAACGGTGTATCTGTTCTCGTGCGTGTGCAGTCTCTCTCTTGCTCACTCATGTTTAGACATTATGAGGATATTTACATAAGGCAAGATTTTAGTAAAGGATTGGATGCGTTATGTTGTCGAAAAGAATTATGTAAAAAATGTGTCCCTGTGGACTAGACATTCAAAAGAACTTGAAGCTCAAAAGGGTGAACATAGACCAGAAAAATTCAGACTACTGGAACTTGTCTTCTGCCTATTGGAGTGGTAGGGTGGAGGCAAATTATATCATGGTGGGGGCCATCAGGAGTGAGGCCCTGACCCTTGATGTCATGCCCCACACCACACACACATAGAGTTTGATCCAGACAAACCAAATTTCTGTTGTCAACCGAAAACTGGCCACCTTCCCAGGTCTACACTGATGCCTCCTTGCTTAGCTACTTCCTTCAATCTTTGATCTCTTCCACTGAGTATTTGTCCCATTTGTTTTCCTAAACCAGTTTTTTAGTTCCAACTGGGGACACAGTCATCTCTTCAAAGAGCTGTCAGAGAACATTTTTCTGTTTGAAAATATCCTCCATTTGAAGGGCCGTCCAGTTTAAGTCCTGTTTGACAATAAAGAGCGTTAAAAAGAGAGTTTCCGATTTATTATCTGCATAACTGTGCTTTTCATATTTTCATCATTTCAACCCATATGTGCTTATGAACTGATGCACACATCTGTAGCAATATCTAGGGAAAGAAGACATAGATAGGTGGTACTTGTTAATGAAGATTGATCTTCTTTTAATGCAACAGGTTAATCGTGTAAATGTTTGCATTACTTTAAGAGCCTCACGTCAATCATTCTCCTTTGACTTCACTCTTCAGTTATTTCATTTCTATTCCTCGTGCTGCTACATAGCAAATGGTAATATGTGTCAATGACTTTTTTGATTTCCCCAGAGATCAGCAACTCGTCACCAGTATTTCTCTCTCACGCACAAAGGACATTTAAAAAATTACTTTTCAGCAACTAATTCAGGAGCAATTTCTGTGTAAGGTGATAAATTATGACCTCTGTTTGGTTGCATGCTTTCCTAGCCTCGAGCCAGAGGGACAAGATGCATGCAGAGCAGAACCTTAAAGGTGCTCAGTCAAGAGTCCCTTACGCTGTCAACTGTGGATTCTGCAAAAGGAGCAAGCAACCCAGAGCCAGCTGAGCTGCCCACCAAGGGGCACTGCGATTGCTAATTCACGCACATCGTGCCTTGCACACCCTCGGACCAGCACGTCATTTCACACGCTGCTGCACGAAACATGGCGGCCTGTGCCAAAGAGTCTCGTGACACCTTTAGGACGGAGGCATTTATGAGGACATAAGCTTTGGCAGACCCGTGAAATATTCTCCTTAAATTAGCAGATGTAAATATGCTTGCTTGCTTATTTATTTATTTTGCATGGGTTTGGCACAATTAGCCAGGAGGTTTATGGTGCTAATGCAGAGTAGTTTGGCTGCCTACAAGGGCTAGCTCTTCAGTTCATGCTCAGGCGCTCTCCATGGTACACCACAGGGGTGAGCCAGCTTTGTACACAAAGCAGCTAGCGCTGGTCTACATGGATGTCAGTATCCCCCAGTCTCTGTCCCCCTCTCTGCTGCTGCAGGTTTGATGCTGCAGATCTGATGTGCGGCTGGTCCTCACACTTCCATGAAGGTCACTAGCTCCCCACCCAGGTGGCGACCCATTTTTCTACTCACGTTTTGACACATTTTCAAGCTGCCGGGTAGGCAGAAGCTGGGACAAGGCAATGGAAGATCACTCCGCTGCACGGATTCAGACTTTCTGACTGGCAAGTCCAGTAGCTCAGCGGTTTAACCCACAATGTCACCTTGCATCCCTGACACACATGCTGAGGGTGGAGACGGTACATGGTGTGGTGAGTGGGAACAGAAAAGCAAAACATTCCGACAGTGATTATGGCTTGCGTGGCTGCCCTCAGGGCTGGGTCAAGGGTGGGCAGGGTGAAGGCCCAGATGGGGCCCATGGATTCTCTGGAGTGGCCTCCCCATTCACAATGGCAGCCAGTTTGTTCTCCAGCCTTCCCCAGAAACAGCGCTGCTGAGAGGGATGGTAGTGGGTGCTGCTCCTTGCTCACTGGCTTCCTGCCTGCCGCACAAGCAAGCAGAGGCAACGATGAGGAAGGGGATGAGGAGTGAAAGCAGCTGCTGGCAATTTATATATACGTGTGTGTGTCTGTGTGTCTGTGTGTCTGTGTGTATATATATTCACTCAGCCAGATTGGCTCATGTTTCACATTCAGTAAAATCACCAAAATAATACAATATATTAAACCATAGTGACAATCAATAAAACTTTCCAATTAAACAATAAGGAAAACTAAACAAAAAGTTTTACAACATAACTAAGCAATAAATACCAAGTCCCAATAAAAAGAAAAGCAAAAACCAGAGCAGAAAAGTAAAACAAAGACCTGGCAGTAGATATTAATAAAATGTCATTTAAATATTAAAATGCTGAGGAAAAAGAATAGCTTTCACCTGGAGCTGGAACATGCACAGCATTGGCACCAGGTGTACTTCTCTGAGGAGTGAATTTCATAAGAGGTACCACTACCAAAAATTCCCTTCCTCAGGTAGTCCCTCTTCACATCCTTTAAAGGTAGGTCCCAGAGAAGGACTTCCAAAGAAGATCTGAAGACATGAGTGGCTACACATGGGTGGGGACACTCCCTCAGATAATCAGGACCATGCCAATGAGAAGGCCGATCCATTGCAGTCTTGCCCAAGGGCCCTCAAAAAGGTGGCATGGCTCACCATTCGCAAAACATTGTTCAATGACAACACAGACTTCATGGCAAAGATGTAAGGTCTGAGTTGTAACTTCCAAGACACCATCAATTCTACATTGTCATTCTACACACCGGCAGAGAGAAGGACTGAACTAGAGCACAGTCTTCATGGAATGGTCCCAGATTCATTTCTAGCTTGAGAAAGCACCAAGAAATGAAAGAAATCCTCAAGAGATATTGTCCATCATGGTGGACAACTGAGGACAGAAGAACAAGTAGGCCAACCTGCTTTAAGGTAGCATGCTATGGACATCCTAGTCCCTCTGACAACACCGTGCCATCAAAACCACCAATCAGATATTCTTCATATGCACAAGCTTTAGGAGAGGGCAGGCCAGACTTTTTCAGCTATCTTTGAATAGCTGAGCAATTCAAGTGTTTGAGTAGCAGGGTTGTTTTTCTGCTATACACTTATTCCTCAGCCTTGGCAGACTTTCCGTCAGAATTTCATCTCTTTCAGTTCTTATTATTCTGATAACAGATGAAGTAAGAGTTCAAATTACAGCCATGGCCCCCCAAATGGGGCATAATTTGATATATCATGGCAAACATTACGCCGCAATTTTCTCGGCATTTTGAGAACGCACTGATATTTTCACCTAGTATAGATCATTTAAGGAACAAATTGCTTTTACAAATAGACTTTTAACATTGCACAATATAAGTAAAATGTGCCTGTAATATTCATTTATGAGCCATAGATAGAGAATTCCATCAACTCATTAAATATACACAAATGCATTTGGTAAAGGGCAGAGTTAAAGATAAAAACAGTGCAATTTTTAACACCGTATCTTTAGTCGCCAGGTAGAGCAACCCTCCCTTAAATTGTCACCAATGTATTCAGTGCATGAAGGCAAATGGTGCTGAATCTCTTGAATTCTAGATAGGTTTATCTTAATGTAAGTGTGCTCTATTCCATTTCTACATCATTTTGCAAACAACACTTTTTTGACTCCACATGGGAGAATATACATATTTTCTTGCATTTTTCAAAATATGCACACTTCTCTGCACACCTTTTTGAATGTTCATCTTTCTTTTTCTTTTTTCCCTCTTTTTCTTTCTTTCTTTTTGCAGACTTTGGAAAAGTACATATTTTGATGTCCAACTTTGTTCAGAAAGTACAAATCTGACAAACTCACACTGAAATGTGAACTCAACCGATTTCGCAGCCATTCCTGATCTATCAACTACAATCCAATGGCAATCCATCAAGTATCCACCAAATCCACTGGAACTAATTTTGTGTGTGTTTGTTTATAAACAATCAAAGCATTGAAGATTGAGAACACTGAAGTGCTGAAGCTGGCACTGTTTAAAGACCTTTATGTTCAGTCATTTATGTTCAGTCTTGTATGGTAGAAAGAATTATTACAATGAAAAGAGGGCTATAAATGACCCAATAAACAAATGCCTGTCTTAGACCATTTAAATAAGTTTATGGCCAAGGTAAGATTTGAACCAGGGCTTTATGGCTTATGTTTATGCCATGCCATTTCCCCAGAAAGCACAAGTTAGTCCGTTGGTTTATGAGTTTTCTCTTAGTGAACATCAAAACAACCCCGTGAAAAAAAATTAGGCAGAGAGAAAATAACCAGACTGATTTTTTTCACAATTGTTTATTTGGAAATTAACAGTTGTCAGATAAAGACAGGGCACTTCTTTCTTCTTAAAAGGATGACAGAAATGTTAGAATTTTCTCCTTTTTGCTTATTCCCCACATTTACAACACTAATGTCCTTAAGAAAACATGTCAATAGCTGCATGGTACTTTTCCATCATTAAAAAGAAACACTCTGTGTGTGTGTGTGTGTGTGTGTGTGTTTGTATCTCTCTTTCTCTCTTTCTCTCTGTGTATGTATGTGTGTCCATATGTATGTTGTAGGATTTGTTCTTTGCTGTGATTTCCTTTGATGTGTTAATTTCCCATTAGCTTGCACCCATTAGCTTGTCCCAAACTTGCTTGCACCAAAGGTGTTGTCTCTTACTATTTCCTCTTCTAATGAAACTCATGCTGATACTAAAATTGTGTTATTAAAGATTTAGCTTCTCCAAAGGCCACATCAGTAATTGCAAGACTTTAAAATCATCACTAATGGGTATATTGGGGCGGGGGAATTATTGCATCCAGCTGTTAAAATGGAAATATGCCCAATCTGCTATCTATTTATATTTTGAAGACAACATGTCTTACCCACCTACTCCAAAATAAATTTAAACTTGGAGGCTTACTTCCCCATCGCCCCCATAAACTTAATCCACAACTTTCCAGCAGCTGTAATCCCATAGTCCCTGGAAGGTCATTCCAGGAATTATGGAATATGGATGACCTCTGCCTCCATGGGCAAAGAGGGAGAACATCTTCTCTGGCAGTAGAAGGTTCACCATCACAGCTGCAATGGCTGCAAAGGCAAGGAAGCATCTGAACACCCCTGGAAGATGGAAGTTCAGCGCTAGACTGGGAGCTGGCTTAGCTCTTTTCCTCCTCCTAGCATCCAACTCCAAAACCTGCATGCATGTTTCAGTGTATGTGAGGAAAAGAAGAATTTTTTTTTATTCCTTCCTTTTATTCCTTCTCCCCTTACACCTCGACTGACGCAAGCCCAGTGAGGGCTTAGGAAGCAAAGGTTAGCTACACAGAGACACAGAAAACAGCCAAGGTCTGTCTAACCTAGTCCTAACATTCAGAAAGGAGTTTTTCTTGTCTTACCTGGGGATCAGCCCCGAGACCTTTTACCTGCCTGTCATGAAACCAGTGCACTATGTGGTTATTCTGTGACAGGTTTTGGACAGCATGACAGGCCATCCCATAGTGGAAACCACCATGGTTGGTTGTAATGTGTAAACTGGTCCTTGTCTCAAAAGTCCAATCTGTATCTCACTATTAACCTTCTCCCTTTCAGATAATAGGAGAGATCAAATTGCCCTGCAAAAGGACTGTACCCAGTCAACACCACTGAATAATATCAAAATGGGTGAAGACATACAGAATGTCGTGCTGTGTGGTCCTTCTCTTGAACAAACACGCCATTTCAGAGTTCCTTTTCTCAGTGTTTTATTGTTGCATGTCCTTTTGACAGACATCTCTGAGTTCACCCAGAGTGAAGTGTTGAACCTTCTCTGAGCCCTCCCTTAATCTTCATCCCATTCATCTTCATCACCTCTACATCTGACAGACAACTCTGCTTTCGGTGCATGCCCTGGGCAGACCCTGAACCCGCCTTCCCATTCTCCCATTGGCAGATCAGAGCTCTTGTCAACTTCCATTCCCAGTTCTCCTTGCTGGGCTATCTCTCCATTCCCATGGGATGGCTGGTCGCCACCCACACTCACCTGGGGCAACAGTTCTTGAACTGCAGACATTCCCTGACTTTGATCTGATACTGTCATATGCTGACATTCCAAAACTGCTTCATGTTCAGTATCTGAACTCCAATTCCCATCAACTCTATCAACAGACTACAGCCCTTCTGGCTGCTTTTGTCTGTGGATGCACACAAAACAGAATGCGGGCCTTACCCTTCAAGAAAATCAGGGTTCCTCTCCCAGATTGTCATGCATATGCGCTCAGATGAGATTCCCAGACACGCACAGGAGATGGAGGACTTTGGTGGGAATGGCTGCTCAGATTCAGAGGAGGAGGAGCGGACAGCTGACCCAGCCATGGCTCCGAGTTCTCGCTCTGATATTGGAGTTGTTGAGACTAGTGAGGCCCCGGCTGCCCAAACTCTCCCGGTGAGCCAGCCCAAGCCAGCTCTGGATTTGAGGCTTGTGAATACATTGTTTCTGTATGGCATACAGACTCTCTAATAATTGCGGAAGTGCCTGTCTCATTTGGGAGGGGACGCCCCGCTCACGACACAGATGCAGCCAGAATCCCTGAGTGGGGAGACACACCAAACTTTTCTGGAATAGTGTGGGCAGGAGGCATGCCCAGAGCAAGCCACCCCTGCCTGACCACTCCTGGGTGGCAAATCAGCTGAGTGGGAGCTGGAATCCACAGCCTGAAGTGGAAGTCCTCCAGCTGGCACCAGAATCTACACTATGCATGAGCATGCATATGGACTCCTGCCCACCCCAGTGATCTTAGGAAACAAAACGAACATGATGGTTTATCTATGTCACAAGCCCTGCCTTGCATAAGTAGCCCCAGGCAAGTTGGAAGGGCTCAGAGGACCACCCACCCACCCACCCACCATCAGTACCCACCTGTGGTGAAACCCAAAATGGAAGCACTGGCAGCTACACCAGTCTGGGAAGAGCGTGCACCAGCACGCAGTTCCCCAAGTGTGCAGGCGGCAGAGCTGGCCTCGTAACAGTCCGGCGCGGCTCCTGTTGGAACCATAACTCTTCATTGCGCTAATAGCAGCTGCCCCTGGCACAACACAATGGGCACTAATGCTTTTAAAAGGGCAATTTCCTGTGACTTCTAATAAAGATAAAGCAAAGGCATATCAGGCTGCAATCTTATGCACACATCACCAGGATAAGGCTCAGTGGAGCTTGTTTCTGAGGAGACACACATAGGATTGCTCTTCTTGAGAGGGAAGTTAAGTAAAAGAGAAGGAAAATCAATTATGAAAAGCCAAGTGACTGAATAAGGTCCTTCAGGAGGTTCATAAATATAAAAAGAGAAGAGGATTGGACATGAGGTGAGGGGCCATCCTAGATATCAGGCGCTAAAGAGATGGGGGCATTCAAGTTTTTAAGCTGAGACAGAAATTTTATATCTCATCTGCCCATCATATCAATGTCCAAGATGGCTCAAGTACCAACTCAGATCAATACAATTAAAAAGAAGTTTTATACACAGTTAAATCAAAAGTCCTTCAAATAGTGATGGATAAATGAAGGCCACCAAAATCTGTTTTTACTTAACATTTATAGGATATTTACAGTATATACATATTTACAGTATTTCTACTCAGATGTAAAGCCAATTGTATCAATAGGATTTACTTCTAAGTAAATTCAATTAACAGTTTTTACAACTGTAGTATATATTTTTGGAACATGCTGAATTAGCAATGTATTTGGTAGTTGCATCTATGTAGATGGGTCATGGGAGAGATTTAAATTTTCCACTATGCATCTGTCTCTATATTTGTAAAGAAGACCGTTAGGGATTCTTTCTACACAAAGATAAATGTAAGATTGTGAAGCTATATAGACAGCAAGTAGCAACACTGCAGCTCAGGATACAGAAAAATGCTTTTAATTCCCTGATCTTGTTTTCTAATGAAGTCACAATTAATATAAGTTTAATTTCTGAACACAAAACACAGTTCATAACTGTTTACATTCACTTTACAGTCTCTTGATTGGCTGAGACTGGATTAATTGAAGTCATCATGAACAGACAATTTGCAAACTGTGGAAAAAGAAAATCAAAGTAAAAGAAGAACCTCTATGGTGCAATTTAGCAGGTCGTATGATTGGAGCAATAAAACTACATTATGAATATAATTTCTCGGAGATGGTTTTCTTCTCTCTGCTGTTGTTTGAAAGGAAATGTAAACAGATGTAACCATTTGCATCTTACAGAATTCTACATTGCCACTTAAATTTCCCAGGGTCAAACTTCTTCTTATGAAATTTAATTTAACAGAAGATACAGTGCATTCTGCTCAAAGCCAGGCTATCTATATTCAAAGCAAGAGCTATTGAAATGGGAAATTATCCTCTTTGGTACAGATTGACTTCTTAAGTTTCCCATTTTCATGTTCCACAGAATGCAAGAACTGGAATGAACTGGCATTGCAACTCAGATAGCAATTAGTGGTCCTTCTTTGGATGCCCTTGCCTGGGCGGCTACAGGGAGGAGGTTAGTGGTCAGGTGTCTTACTTAACAAAGGACAGTCCTCTATTCAACGGTCTGCTCCCTGTTTGAAGGGCTGTTAAGTCCAAGACTGTTTTTAGGTTTTAGGGAGGAAGAGGAAAAGGGAGCAAGCATGGAGGCCAAGTGTAAGGATTTTTCACTGGAGACAAAAGCCAAGATCACGTGCCTTATTGCGTTCTTGATCACTGTGAATGGACGTGAATGCTGGATGGTGAAGCGATCGAACAGGAAGAAAATTGATATGTTTGCAATTTGGTGCTGAAGGAGGACTTTGTGAATACTCAGGGTTTTAAGGGTTTGTCAATCAGGGGGTTGTGAGGGTTCGTCCTTACAGGTCTTCAGGGAGTCTCCAAAGGCCCACCTATCTTCACTGGCCTTCCCAAATCTGTGGACATAATTTATTTTCATTGCACTTCATTGTATTTCCCTGTATATGTATTGGTTGCCTATTTGCATATGTTTGTGTGAGTGTTCACCTTGTGTGCCACCTCAACAGGGTTCTACCCTTGAAGGTGACCTAAAGATAATTTCACATAAATAAACATAAACTACCCAGTCGCCATCCTGTTCATTTCTTCCTTCCACAGGGGGGCAGAGTGAGCAACTGCAGCCAGGCTAGAATGCCATTCACACAGTGCAATTTAACTATATATCTAAGGGGTGTGTGTGTGTGTGTGTGTGGGTGTGTGTGTGTGAGAGAGAGAGAGAGAGTGAGAGATATTTTGACAAATTGCATTTGCATTCACCTCTTGTTCCTGCCTCCAAATTTCTATATTTACTCTCTAATCTCTGACTTGTTAGTACGAGTAGAAGAGATGCTGGAGACATACAACACGTATCACCCAAGACAATGAGGATGGACACTGGCCCAGGAATGTGGTCATTCTCATCTACACATTCTCTTTCTGCTGAGAAAATCATACAGGTATTTACTGGCCATTTTTGAGTACTTAGGGGTATGAGGCAAGTGCATATATAGGCAACATAGCAAAAACCCCTTCCCCAGTGCTGTGGCCCATATCCAGTTTGGGTGCTTCCATCACACACACAGGCAGAGAGAGAGGGGGAGAGAGAGAGAGAGAACGCTGTTGGGAGATCCAGCTATGCATCTTTCTGCTCTGCTCTAGTCTGGTCCTTGAGCTACAAGTGTCTATTCTGCCACTGGTGACCCACCATATCTTGGCTGGGCCTTCCACCTTCTCTCCAAGCACACGCTCCTTGGACACTGCTCTGAGACAGCTCTGGCTCCACCACCCACGCAACGTCTCTTGCCTTGCCTTTCCCAACGAGGCTGAAAAGGCACAACTCGCTTACAACCATTCAGTGAGTCTGGCAGGAATTAGGCTCGAGGCTCAGGGCTCCCCGCTCTGCCAGGAGGCCTGTGAGGCTGAGGAAGGGGGAGCCTCACCAGCAAGGCTCAGAGCCAAGTGGAGGCCAGTGGCGAGCAGGATAGAGCCGGATGCCTGGCGTCAGAGCCAAGGAACAAGGCAATGGGCTCGGCTGCCAAGGGACCTGGAGAACAGCAGCAGGGCTGGGAACAGCAGGAAGCCCTTCACAGCACCTCTGTGAGTGTCCAGCAGCCATCTTGGGAAGGCAGAGCCCGCCCAGAGCCTGGGAGCCCTTCCCTGCCCAAGCTCCAGTGATGGCGGCTCTCCACATGGCTGCCAACAGAACAAAAGCCCCCTGCCCCTCTCGCTGCCAGGCCCTGACACCTCCTGAAGGACCCCCTCCGATAAAATGCCATGCACAGAATTCCCATTAAGGCAAGAGCCGACCAGAAGCACAGTGGAAGGGAGCTACCGTTTGCGGTATATTAAATGGTCCAGAGGTCTCCACTCAGCACTGCACGGAGACCCTTACCCTTTGTGATTAAGACCACCTCAGTTTTCAGCATATCATTGCCTGAATTATAAGCCATAGCTACACGCTTCCTTTGGTCCAGTGCAGCAGGTGATTTAGCTATCTGTAGAATACGGTGCGTTAAGACAGCTTTTTCATGAATAAAGAAGTTGACCCTTTTAATGTGATGTTTCCCTTCAGTTAATAATTCCAGCCTTAACCATTAAAACCAAAAAATCTTACTTCAGTCCATTTTTACTGCCACCCATAAAATAGTTGATGATAGATGTCTTCAGTATTCCTAATTGTAGCTTCTTCAAATTAGCATTTCAGTTAGTACACTTTTACTATTAATGACCACTTGAAAGCTACTAAGTACTAATGCAGAGCAGATTAATGTGGCAAAGGATTTTTTTCTAGGTTGAAAGAGTGAGATGTGTCTCGTTCCCAGTTCCACGCCTCCAAGCAGGAAATGGGGGTTATGGGAAAGAGTTGAGAAGACTGTGCCCCTGTATACAGAGTGGGGAGAGACTGAGAGAACCGGGCATGTTCAGCCTTGAGAAGAAAAGAGTGAGTGGGAACATGGTATCCCTCTATAAGTACCTCAAAGGCTGTCACAAAGAGGAAGGTCAAGCTCTCTTCTTGCTGATGCCAGAGTGTTGGATACTGAATAATCAGTTCAAGTTGCAACAACCCAGATTCAGGCTAGATATAGGGAAAAGCTTCCTCACTCACTGTCAGAGCAATATGAGAGCGGAACCAGCTGCCTAGAGAGGTGGTGGGCTCTCCCACACGGGAGATATTCACGGCAAAACTAGACAGTCATCTGAGTGGCATGATGTAACATGGTGTCCTGCAGCAGAACATGGTTGGACCTGATGACCTTCCTGGCCCCTTCCAACTCTACTATTTGGTAATGTTATTGTTTGTTTATTTAGACAACTTATGTGCCGCCCCATCGCATGAACCTCGGGGCGGCTTACAATCTATGGGGTTATGATTCTATGGGGGAGCTAACTTCACAACTCTAGCCTATTTCACAAGATTGCTTTGTGGATTGGAGAGGAAACTTGTAGAATGCTTTACACAGGCTTCTGTAGCTTGCCCTCTCACATGAAAACCAGCTTTACAAGCCAGAAAAGGATGAAAAGCTTATTCCTGAGGTGGTATCCTTGGACCCAGCCCCTTCCAAGTGAAAATTCAAGAGATAAAGGCTCATGATAAGAACATATAGCCTCAGCCAGTGAATGCTTGAATTTGCCTCAAGCGAAGAATTGCCCACATGCACGTCCAGATGGCGAAGTCTTGTGAAGGGACTATATCCCCTCAAGCACTAAACATTTCAATGGAGGAGGTCTTCTGTGTGAGCAAGACAGAAGCTTGAATTTTACCGGATAGTGTTAGCCTTCCAGTAAGCGAAAGGATTTTGATGCAAGCCCTTTTAGTAATTATTATGAATTCAAATCCTTTCATTTCAATTTAGCTAATAGGCATAATTTTACTTTACTGTTTTGCATTTAGGAAACTGATCTCACATGATTAATTTACCATTGCCTTGACTGGAGTAGCATATAAATATAAAATGCGATGCTATTCATTTCAAGTAATACCTGTCATCATGCCATTTATATATTGGATGTTGATTAGGGTTAGGATATCAGAAGAGTATGAGAAATCCATTTCCATTTGTTTTTTGGTTGGGAGTTCCTCAATTCACAACTCCTGGACTGGACACAGACTCAAACACAATCTGCAGTGGAAATATACGCAATTCTGAGTTTGCAATGTCATTCACTGACTCCTACGACATGTGCTTGGTGGGATCTACATTTGGCAAATGTACATACAAATGTATACTTTTGGAAAAGGTGCACAAATACTCTTTAATCCATGGGAAAAGAGTGAGCACACTTCATAGATGCACATGGTAAGTACATACGTTTGGAGAAAATGCACACAAAACTGCAGGTGGCTTTCATGGAAAAAGAAAATATAAATAGCAGCCTGAAACAGACTTGAGTTGGAATGTACTTTGAGATGGAATTCAGAGAACTTAGGTGAGCACAATTTTGCAAATTTTGGTGAGCTTATTTATTGTCAACCATCCCGAGACTTTTGTAGGGGACGGGATTGAAAAGCAATTAATTAATCGATCGATTTGCATGCCCTCAATGTTGGTCTTTCAGAGCATTTGTGGATTAAATCTCCAAAGTGTCTTACTATTAGAAAGCCATATGGTAGGAAAATGTTCATGCCTTCACCAGTTCCATGAGCTTGATTCATGTCCTTCCTCATTTAGCAATTGTTTGCCAAAACTAAAGTGCCATTGCCAGCCACAGATCTTCACTGTCTTATTTAATCTGAGTTGCAGACTACAATCCTACATCACCTTAGCAAGGAGTATTCCCCATTGAACTCAATAGGATTTACATTCAACTCTCTCTCTATAGGATTGCATGCTTAATGTAGGCAGTATATACAATCAGTTGGAATTATTAAGTTATTACCTTAAATCTGAACTGATTGCATATGCTGCATCCATTAAGATATTGCCTGAAGGGAGGGCCTTAAGACCCTCCATCGCCCTGAATACGGCAGATACCCAGAGATGGAGTGTTGGTGAGTGGTTCTTCTGCAAACCTATTTGATATGAAAATAATTTGAATTGTTCATATTTTTTTTCCCTTTGGCACAAGAGGAGACCTTTTCCTATTACAAACTGGTCCACGGGGTCATAAATCTCTAATGCCTCCTTATAAATCATTCACCAAATACACCCCTGTGATTCATACCTCGCCTTGCAGAGCACATCATGGGAGAAGGTATAATAAATGCATTTTAACGGCATCCAATAGCAAGTGCCCCAAAGAAAAGCACCACAAGAAAGCGCAGCGCTCTCTTTGCTAGTTAAGGGGGCCGGTCTCCTCCTTCCCGGCACTGCTGCCGCCTGCGAGACTGGTCATTGGCCACAGTGAAGCTAATCACGCCCCTGACATCTGGCTCTGTTCCTCCTTTAAAAACTCAAATGACTTTATTGTGAGTGCCTTTTTGAAAGCTACTCTGGGGCCATGATTCATATTTAAATTGGACTTGGACTGGGCCGCCCTTCAAAGTTCAGGGAGATGAACCCCTTGCTGCTTAACAGACCAGTGAGTCCCATATCGCTACCTGCCCCCAAACCGGCTCGGAAGAAGCCACGGTGAGTAGAAGAAAAGAACGGGACTGAAGGAGGCATAAAAGGAATGGCTTTGAGAAGGTTCACTCAAAGGTGGAATGGAAATGGGGAACATTCGGCATTGCCCGGTCTTTTGCATTTCATCTCTCTTTGGGCTGCTGCTAGCAAGAGGAAATGAGTATCCGCTGGCAACCTGCTGCCCTTTATTAACATGTTTTCATTATTCCAAATGGAGTTTGTGTTACCTAATCAAACTGCTGACCTTAATTTCACAGTAATTTATATTTGTGTCCTGGCTTCCTTTTAGTATGTTGATTATTGCACTATTAAGGAAATGAACCTCCGACCTCTGTCTCCAAATTTACTGGATCCGCCTGAGCATAGCAGAACTTGTTACTTGCTGTGTGCTTGGATTAGATGATAATGTTGGAAGGAAGACACCACTGAACGGCTGTGGAATCTCGAGGCTGGGACAGCCACTGGGTCACGCGTGGTTCTGAGGCCTCGCGCAGGTTGCGCTCTGCCAAAGGCCCCGTAACTCCAGCCGTATGTGGTATTCCATGAGACGGTCAATCGATCCTCTGATTTGTCCAGTTGCAATGGGACTGGATGACTTCACTGTATATAGCCAACGCATAGCCTGAAGTGCCTGATCTTGCATAAGCTTGGAAGTTAAGCAGAGCCGGGGCTGGTTGCAATCTGGATGGATGACTTAAAATGTTGTGAACCACTCAAAGAGCTTCAGCTGACATTGCTATAGAAATGTAATGTAGGAGGAGGAGGAGGAAGAGGGAAGGAAGAAGAAGCACTGAATTTGGCTGTGTGATTTCATTGAAAGCGTCTGGCATGGCTTGTGGACTATATGAAATCACCCTTCCAAATAAGATTCTTTTGGGCCGATTTAGCATTTTTGTAATCCCTGAGAGAACAAAATATCTCAGCTTTGGCTTAGAAGATGGTTAACTCATCACGGAGGTCGAAGCTTTCACTATGCTCCCACCCGAGTTCAATAAATCTATCTACTCACTTTGTAACCTTCCCTAACCTCACAGCAAGGACTTCTAGTTTTCATTCATCACTATCTCCCTCCTACCTGCTTCTTCCATGACATCAGTACAGCAGCTGATGCTGCTTGGACACATGCTCCATCCCTGGTATCTTACCCTACCCAAAATGCTGTGCTCCACTTCAAGAACATCATTTTTATTTATTTATTTATTTATTTATTAAAACATTTCTATGCCGCCCCTTGCCGAAGCCTCGGGGCGGCTCACAGCATAAAATAAAAGAGTTGCTTCTCAAAGAGCATTTGGTTTTCCTACATCACAGTTTCTCTGAAGGAACACTCAGAAAATTTTGAAGGTGCAAGACAAGAAAGCAAAGAAATTAGAGAAAGAAACAAGATGAAGCAAGAAGCTGTCCTGGGAAGCAACTGCAGTAACCTGATTATTTTCACCTCTCCGGTCTTGCCTTAGATGAAGAGGCTGGAGAAGCAAATGCTCAGGTTCACTGCCATTATTCTTTGAATATGTACTCTGACGAGGTCAAATTGAAATATCAAGTCAGAACCCTTGACCCACTGGGATTACTGCAGAATATTTGATAAAGGCAGGATCCTGGTATTTTGGAAGCATAAACTGACTTTTAATAACAACTGGGAACTCAAAAGGCATGCTCATCCACCTAGAGTAGGAGGAGCACTTGATGCTTCTCTTAGGTACAGCTGGTAATGCGGTTCTTGCAATATTGCACTTATAGAATATCTGTTCTTTAACAACTTACATGCACAAGCTGTTGTGTCCTTCACAGACTGGCAATTAGCCGAGAAAGTTTATACCAGGTTGGCATCTCCACTCACAAAACTCACTGCCAGAAGTCTCTTTCTCTGAGGCTAACCTGCCACACCAAGATAATGAGATGGTGAAAGGTGGTATTATAGATATTACCCTGTGCTCCTCAGAAGGAAATGTCACATGCAAATACCCCTCCGAAACTTTCGGATTGCAACCTAGTGGGTAATGCTTTGTAACCTGGCCTCGTTTCCCTTCTTGTGAATGGGTGCTTGCCTGCTGGATATAATTTCCTATTTGTAATTACATTTGTGCTATTCCGGAACTGTTTTGAGAACAGTACACAGGATATTGAATATAAAAATCAAATTACATTATTTTGAACATCCAGTATCTTTCTGGTTCTAATGTGATATTTAAAAGAGAGGGGGGAGAAATAGAAGACCAGATCTTCTCTGATTTTTTTTCTATATTCTTGTGTATTAATATTCCATAGGAATATTCCACAGGAATTCCAAAGCAGAGAGAAAGGGGTCCACCTTTCCCCCAAACCCTCTGGAACATGAATGTTTTTCATGCAATCAAAGAACAAAGACCACAATGCCAGGATGGCAACTTTCGGACTGTCTCACCCCAGTGCGACTGATGGCCAAGCACAAATGGGTTGTAAAATACCTACTCCCTACCCAAAAAGAAAAATATGATTAGCATGTAACAGAAAGGTTGCAGTAAGCATAATTGCTTTTTGTTTAACTTGGCCATGTGCACACGCACAAACGAGCATGGTTCAATAGCTTTTGTGTTGTGTGTTTTCCGTTTTTAAAATTAATGTGACATAAGGCATTCTTTATGCTAATGTTATAGCTCCTTGGTTGAGTTTAACACCATTATCTTCTTTAATGAATAATTCATTCCCCATTGAAAACTTAACTATATCATTTTTACAGTGTGTAAATGAAACTTGGAAGTGCAATTTAACTTTAAAGAACTTCAGATTGTAGAGAATTCTCATAAAGCACCCCAAAAGTGCTGTGTTGGCACTTTGGCCTCCCACTAAAATGTAATCACCTTATAAGACGTGTGTTCCAGAGTCTTTTTTTTTTTTAATTCTCAGTTTGATGATGGCAGGAGATATGTAATGCCTCCACAGTTTTCTTCTCCTTTCCTTCATCCATAACTTTCCATTGTTCTTCATTTCTTTATTTTATTTATTTATTTTTCAATTTATATCCTGACTTTTTCCTACAAAGGGCTCAAGGCAGCTCACATCATTCTTCTCCTCCATCTTATCCCCACAACAACAACCCTGTGAGGTAGGTTGGGCTGAGAGTCTGTGACTGGCCCAAAGTCACCCAGTGGGCTCCATGGTTGAGCGGGGACTAGAACCCAGATCGCCTGAGTCCCAGTCCCATGCTCTTAACCACTATGCCACACTGGCTCTTGCTTCAATTCAGGGTTTATCATGGGATTAGTTACAGAGAGGGAGTTAGGGTGGGACCTCTGGAGGCTTGGAACCCCGAGCTTTCATCTGGAATCTGGGAATCCCTGGGGGACCCTCTGTCCCACCACATGGACACTTGCTGAAATTGAGGTCCTTATTTCACCTTTTACAAATAGGGGTGTCCTTAAGGGAGAGATCTGTTTCTAGTGTTGTTGTGTTTATTTGTACTTCCATCCAGTCCCATTTTTCGGGGGGGGGGGGAGGAGAACACATGTTGTACCCCTGGCCTTCCTGGTGGCCCCCTACCAACCCACCATCCCTTTCCCCCAACAAATTTACTGCAACAGCAGGGCCAAAACATCGGCAGTTTTGCCATCCAGTTTGGGCAACAAAGCTCAAACTTAGAGCTCCAGAGGCCAAATTTGGCTTCAGAGCTGATTTCTGGATGCTGTTCTCGCCCAAATGCAATCCGATTTTTTAATCTTTTAAAATGCATTCAATCTTTATATTTCATTTTTAAAAGTATGGAAATGCCATCAATTTTGCTGGTCTCAGTCTCCGAAATAACATTTTTGCTCAAACCGTAATCAAAAAAGGTGCTTTAGCGTTTCTGCCAAATGTCACCATAAGCTGGCTCATCGGTCAAAACTCTCCGATTTGTAATGCTCACTTGGTGGTGAGCATGGACTGACGTGAGGCGAGTTTGCTATTAAGTTTGGAATGGGTGGAGTGCTTCAGGCTGTGTGCAGAAATGTGGAACACAGCTCTTCCCTGGACATTTTCAGTTATCCTACCATCTAGACCCTACCCCACCAAAAGAAGTAAACAGGTTAACTCGAAGAAGTCTCCTTAGCTCTTTCCTTTATCATCATCACAGCTCTGGCATCAAGGAGGAGGAAGAAGAGAAAGGGGGGGAAAGTGGCAGAAAGCTGGAAAAGGGACTCTCTGACTTACTCCTGGATTTGGCCATGGCTTCTGCTGGAACTAGGCCCACCCAGTCCTGGCATTCACCCCCTAACAAATTCTCCCTAAGGCATCAATGGTAACATGTGCCCCTCCAGATTTTGCTAGACTAAATATCCCATAATTTGTGACCATTGCCCATGCTGGCTGGCACTAGCAGGCATCGGAGTTCAACAACCTCTGGAAGGCTATTGTGTTCATTTCTGGGCTCCACATTACAGGAAGGGTATAGCCAGGTTAGAGTCAGTGCAGCAAAGGGCCACAAGGATGGTGGCCGGATTGCAAGGAAACCATATAAGTCGAGAATGAGGGAAGTGGGTCTTTTCAGCCTGGAGAAGAGGAGACTCCAAGGTACATGAGCGGGTGTCACATGGAGGTGGGTAGAGACCTGTTCTCCCCTGCAGAGGAGGGCAGGACACATTCCAATGGAGCAAAACTCAGGGAACCAAGGTTCAATTTGGATGCCAGGAAGTACTTCCTGACAGTTAGGAACCCCAAGGTATGGAATGGGCTTCCACAGGAGGTGGTTGAAGCCCCATCAGTGCGGGTGCTCAAGGATAGGCATATGGTAGGCATACCATGAGCAGAGCCAGCTGAAACCAGGGGCCAGACTAGATGGCTTGGGAGACCCCTTCTGAATTGCTTTGTTTCTGTGTTTCTATTTCCTACCCCTGTCCTAAGAAGGCAACCCAGTGATCCCTGGAAGCCTGTCCCTGGGACCAGAGGATGGTGAAGATTCCAGTCCGGGGCTGCAGACCCAGCTATGACTGGGGGGAACCCCAAGCTGGGATTTCCCACTGTGCATCTCTGACCATCTGGCTACCATGCATTTTTTCCATGGTGTTTTCCCTCACAAGGTCACAACAGCAGCCTCCGAAGAAGACCACAGTTTAGGATAAATATATCACGGAACCTTCCATTCATAAAGTTGCATTCTCATATGATTGTGCTTTAGGCAAATGTTGTCCTTGGCAGGAAAAACGGTGTTTCTCCTGGTCGAAGGCTATGACCTTAAGTGCTTGAAAGTAAGAAGTGCTAGGATTAGTGGGGCTAGCTTGGAAATGAACAGCTTTGCCAATGAAAGAAACCATGATGAATGCCAATATTCAGCAGCCATTGGAGAATGGACAATTCAGCAAATTGCACTTACCTTGTCGATATGTTTCATTCCAATTTGGTGGGCTGCAATGACTCAAAAGATCCCAGCACCTTCTAAAACTAGAAGAGCCATCCATCCATGCTTTGTGTTATTGTCTCTGTAACAACAAAACTTTCTGGAATCAACAATAATAGGAACTGTTCCCCAGCTTCTTCCTAATGATCCAGCATTATGCGGTAAATCAGGACTAACAGGTTTCTGCAGTACAAAACCCCTATTCAGTTGATTCCTTTGCTTATATTTCCCTTTATTTTTACAACTTAAAATCCCTCGCAGCACCACCAAAGCAACAAAAACAGCAACAACAATGTAAACAAATATTTAATTCTATTTTTTACTTTGAATAATAACATGGACAGTGACCAGAATTCAGTAACATTATAGGAGATTAGCTTTGTCATTGTGGGACATAATTCCTGTAATTCTCTCATTCATCAGGTAGTATTCATTATGAGTAAAACTCACATGCCTCACTGCATAGCCGGGGCAACTAGGAAAGCCTCTTATACGTATAACTCCATCGCTTGAATGAAGTGGGGAGCTGAACCAATGAAAATCTCAATCTCATCTCAATGGGCGGCATTTCCAAACACTTGCCCTGGCGTTGCATGTTATCTCATCTCCATCAAACAGAACTGCTTTCTTAATTATGCATATTGTTCTGGTGCATTTCAACATTTCCAACATGCTGATCATGTGTTCCTGTCTTCTCATCGTAGGGTTTAAAAAGACCTTATTTTTTGCTTATACCTGTGCAGAAATTTCTCAGAATCCCCCTCTCGCTTTTCTCCCACTTGGCAGATCTTTTCCCAAATCTTCTCCTCCAGTGTGTGCGCGTGTGCATGTGTGTAGGCAGTCAACAGCTTCCCAGAACAACGCTTGTTCCCTGGCTTTGTGGAGGATGCAAAATGTTGTCCAGGTTGCTGACACAACTGCAGCAGCAAGAAACTGCAGTGGCATCGCTCTGAAGACATTCTGGGAAATTAAAATGGTGCCTCGGTTCCCTCACTTCCCACTATTACTTTCTTACTTATTTAAAACTTTTCTATACCATCCCACACTTAGACATCTCTGGACAGTTTACAACAAATTCTAAAAATAAGCAAACATAAAAACAGTTGCCCAGCATCCGATGTCAAAATATAAACCCACTAAAAAGGTTAACAATTAAAATACTGGGAGAATAAAACAGTTTTTGCCTGACACCGAAACAAAAGAAGCATTGGCACCAGGCGGACCTCTCTAGGGAGTGTGTTCCACAACTGGAGCACCACTGCAGAGAAGGGATTCTCCATCAGCACTCACTGCTTCCAGGTAAGCCTGCCAGAGCCCACGGGCCAAACTAGAAGCCCATCAAAAGGCATTTCCCAAGGGTTGCCTTGAACCTACCACGAGCCCTGCCACCAAACCTGGTGAGCTGCCCTTGTCACCTTGCTGTCTTTGGCGCAATTCTACCACCTGCCGAAGCAATACTTGGTCCTACTGCTAACTCAGATGATGATCTATTAGTATTCTATGTGGGCACAACTATTGCAGTGATTTACAAGGTGAAACTAAAGGGGTGAGGGTGATCTGATGCAATCCAGTGCTCCTCCTGGCAGAAGCCGTGAAAGGGCAATGCCATTCTGGATGTCAAATAGGCTGTTTTGCTTTGGGGTTTTAAAAATCTGAACCCCAGGGGTATTTTGCTCGCTCGCAGGGAGTTACAGATAAAGCTTGTTGATTGGAGCCGAACAGCAGGGGGAGATAGCTGCAATCAGTTTTGTCCTAAATGAATATCGCTGCAGTCAGAAGGGGTTTCCTGGGAGCTGATGTCAGCCAAGAGGCGAGAGCAGAACAAAATTATCATAGAAAATTGCAGCAAAACCTAATTAAGCTGGGGTGGGGGCTAGTGAAGAAGGAGATTGCTTTTAAGCTGGCGAACAGCTATTATCTCCCCTTGCTAAAGATGCATGAGAAAGCCAGAACCAGCCTAGCAAATTATGCAGCTCCTATGCTGTCTTGTCTAGGAAGGCCCTTCAGTCATAGCCATCCATATGGCGAGAGGCATTTAATATTGCCCTTGAGGCAGCGAGATCTGGTGACGTTTGAAAAATGGCCGCATATGCTACTGGCAGGGACCAATATGGCTGAAGATGAGTTGTGCGTGGCCCGGGATGACACAGCAGTCTGCTCCTGCAAACAGACGTTTTTCACGATGTGGAAGGAACAGGAAGAAGTTCTGTTTCCCAAGGAAAGGGCTGGATGCTATTCCTCGTGTGGACCCCACACCCAGGTGAAAGTTGCAGGAGATGCTGGCATGGCTTCCCAGAAGAAAGATTGTTGTTTTCCGATCCATCGCAACCCCATGGACAACATTCCTCCAGGCCTTCCTGTCTTCCATCATCCCCCGGAGTCCACTCAAGCTCACAAGAAAGCTTGGTGAATCTTTATCCGTAATCTCCTTCCCAAACTAGCTGGTGGTGGTGGGCAAATAGAAATCAAGAGAGCAGGGGCAGATGCCACTGTGTCAAAGCATGGAGTACAATCAGGACAGCTTTCAGCTGCTTAATCAGAGATATAGCAGCTTGATCCAAGGATGTTGTTGGAGGGTCTCTAGTTTTTACGGCAAAATTAGCAACACAGAGAGCCCAGTATTCAGCACAAGAAGGCTCCATACAGTAAGAAAGTCCCTGTGTCAGTCGACCAGAACATGGGGGTTCTGGACATGTGCTGAGCCACCGTCAGCCAGTGCCTAGGGAAGGGGTTCTCACGGGCACACGAGGGAGTGGAGGTTCTGGCGAGAACCGGAGCTCCAGAGAAGTAGGAGGAGAGAGCTCAGCGGGGCCCCAACAACAGCACAGAACTCTCACTCCGTTTCCCCAGGTGTTTTAACCAGCAGAACAGCAGGTGGAGTTTTGCCGCGAAGGACGGAGGCTGAGGCCCCGCAGGATCCAGGCCCTTCAAGGGCAGGCATGGGGCTGGATACTGGTCTGAACTGTGAGAACGACGTCGATAAAAAGAGGGCTGGGGGGGGGTGTTCCTGGGATTACACAGGTGCACCCGGGGCCGGGACAGATGGGGTCCCAGTTAGGGGACGGGTGGCAAGCGTGTGATCACAGCGCCCCACTCCCAGGAACCATCCCTAGATGGTTCATAAGCAAAGTGTGGGGTGACATCAGCCAGAGAGAGGTCGCTGTCCTGTCCTGTGTGTATTATCGGTGTTGTGAATACTTTGTAACGATTCTTTTGTAGTCGTCTGGAATAGACGGTTGTAACATCTGCTGGAGTGATTGTATTAGTTGGGAAGGGGTGCCTGAGAAATAGGACCCAACCCCCAGCCCCAACCAGCCACTCCTTTTTCGAGCACAGCCGCACACAGACCCCCTTGATACCGGGGTGCCAACTCTGGAGGGCAGAAACAGCTGGCGGATGTGGGAAGGCGGCTGCACGAAGATCAGTGCTTAGCATCTGCCGCCCGAGGCCCATTGCCTCAGTCCACACAAAGGCAGTGCCAGCCGAGTCACTGACGATTAAAAACTCCAAATGATTGGGAAGCTGGATGGAAGCTGGAGAACAGGAAATAGTCAGGGATAAATTGTATTTGAAAGAGATCCTGATCAAAGCTTGGTGAAGGGGCCATCTGCTGCAGCTGAGGAGAGGAACAAACGTGAGCTGTGCGTGTGAAAAAAAACAGCATTATAGCTTGGAAAGAATATGAGTAACAGGGAGAAAGAGTTGCAAACTGGTTGCAAGTTTGGGTGTGTGTTGGAAAGGAGATCCGGTATTACTGTATTTCCTCCTTTGTAGGAGTGACTGCTGTTCACCTCCACATACATTTTACTCATCAGTTTGTACATAAAGCCAGGAGCATAAAAACACACTCAGTTTAATCTCATCCAAAGGAAATTAAATCCAAACAGCTCTATCCCTAGAACTTTGCACCAATATATCCAAGTCTTACTGTTCTTATTACAGGAAAACAAAAAGACAATGCTAAAATTGAACGGCATCAGAACTGTAGAACTCATAATAAATTTTCACTGTGTTCAGTTTGTTTATGATGCAGGCTGATCTGATGCTTCTTTCATGGAGTAACCTGAAGTTGGGAAAGGTGTACATGTACAATCCAGGTACATATACAGTACAATCCATGAATTGCTAGGTTCATGGATTCACCCCTTCTCTGTCCAAACTCTGCTTAATATTCACCAAAGCCTCTAAACTTTGGTTGGACTCAATGTTTGATCAGCATTAGCATAAAATAAGAGCCAAAATCATGTTGTTGTTGTTGTTTTAATATTAAAAATGGGTCTGTCATCAGATTTAATAAGAAGCATTCAGTTGCTCATCTGCCTCTTCATGATTGATTAAATGTAAATAAATTTGCATATTTATAAAGCTTCAGTGTAAGACTTTAAAAATATTGAAGGCAGCATATGATAACTTACAATTTAATAAACAAGAGCCATTGCTCATAAGACAGGCCATCTTTAATATTTCTTTCTCATTCTTTCATATGGGAATGAATTGAATGCTACCCAAAGCTAATAAAAGTTCAGAAAATAAATGAGTGTACCTTTAACTCCCTTCTCCCAATTAAGTGGGGGATGGAGGGCCAATTTCAGTCAGCAAAGATTTACCTGAGTGATCCCCCTTTAAACTGATCAGAGGGGGCAGTCCTATAAAATAAATACAACACTTCTGAGCTGTTGTCTTCTGAGTGAGTCCCACAGAAAGCCAAGAAATATTCAAGAACACGGAAACAGAAGGGATGCGCTGTGCAAAAAAATTCAGCTGGTGTCAACATTGCTATCTTTTCGGCACAAGGCAAAGACCCTCCTTTTCTCCCAGGCATTTTAGAGAAGTTTTATGGACTCTTGCATTGAGTGTGTTGCATTGTTTCAATGATGCACACTGTGGTTTATATTTTAACTGTTTGTATGGCATCTTAGCCACACTCCTGTGACTGTCGAACTTTTCTGGAAACCAGGGATCTTCACCCCCGAGGACGCATACACTCCATCACCGTCACCATCTCCTTTATACTACCACACAGTCAAAGCTCTGTGCTACAACCATTCTTGTGTTGTGTGCTGTTGTTGTTGTTGTTATGGTTTCTTTGTTCTTTCGTTTGTTGTTCTTTGTAAGCCTTCCAGAGACTTTTAGTAATGTGACGATATAGAAAAACTTTGAGTAAATATATAAATAAATATTCTTCCCTATTTGCCCTCCCACCCCTTGAGATCGCAGGCAGAGATCCTTCTTCAGGAGCCCTCCTTGAAGGAGATTATGAGAGTGGCTACCTGAAGGACGGCCTTCTCTGCAGTGGTGCCCTGACTATGGAATACACTCCCCAGAGAGGTCCGCCTGGTGCCAACCCTTTCTTCTTTTCAGTGCCAGGTGAAAACCTTTTTATTCTCCCTTTATTTTAACTGTTAACTGGCCTTAATTGTGGTTTTATATTCATCTCTGGATGCTATACCATTTTTAAATTTTGATTGTGCTTGTTGTAAACCATCCTGAGACATTAGTAATGGGATGGTATAGAAAAGCTTTACATACATAAATAAATAAATAAATAAAACCACAGAGGTGAAAATCCTCCCTTGGAACCCACTCCCAGCTATACATGCAGAGAACACCACAGTGGTTCTGCTTCCAAGGTCAGGGTCATGCCTCTGGACAAGGATGGAGAGAGGGGAAGGAGGAGAAGAGGCCAGAATAGCGTGTCAGAGGGATGCCTTGTGGGAATTTTGTAAAAGGAGAAGGAAGAGGCTAAAATCCCATCTGTTCCTCCTTTCCCCACGGCAGTAGAAATCTTGGAATTCTCTGAGATGGAAGGTTCTGATTAAGAGGGCAGAAAAACAAGAGGGCTGCATCCTAATCAGTCTTGTAACTGTCTGAACATGCCCCAAAACATTGGTTATTGGGCAAATTAGAAATATAATGAATAAGTTAATTCCAATCCAGCTGGCAAAACTCCTGGCATAGTCATGTTCTCTTCTTCTCCCCACATCACCACTTTTTTTCCAGGCCAGCTGGCAGAACACCAGGAAAAAAGGTCATGCTCTGACCCCCATCCTTAAGAATGCATAATTTTCATTTTGGCAGGAACAAGAACCTTTGGGTGGTTTTGCTACATGGAGGCAAATGAATGGGCAGGGTTCATGGAGGGTGGGGCAAAACACGCACCACATTCACCTCTTCCTCCGCCCTTCCTCCCCTCCCTCCTTCTTCCCTCCCGGAGATCTTGATCTCCTTAGGAAACTGTTGGAAAAAGAGGTGACAATCCCAGTATGGCGCCAGGAATGGCTGAATATACATAGTGGTTCGAACTAAGAATATTAAGAGCAAAGCACTGGGACTGGATGGACGGGTCTGTCAGTTTGGGTTTCTCCAACACCGAATTTTGTTTTGTTTTGTTTTGTTTTGTTTCGAATTCTTTTTTTCTCAATAGGAATTATTTCACAAATTTTGGTGAATTCTTATCAAGACTGGTCTAAAAGAAATGTCTTACCCATTTCTAGATAACACTCAATATGAGATTGGATTAATTTAACAACGCACAAATCTTGTAAAAAAGCATGCTTTGTTGGAGCAGGGGTGAACCCGTCTCTGGTTGCTTTCTGTTGGTTGGAAGAGACACCGTTTGCCTGCTGTTTTAGTCTTAGTTGCATTTTTAAAATTACATTTTAATGGTCTATTTGCATGGTGCTTGAATCGCGTTTTCCAGTAATGTGACTTTAAGCACTGTAGGCCTCTCTGAGTAGCGCGTAAGCAAGCAGTGTCAATGCACAAGGAGCTGGAGACGAAGGAGAGGAGAACCGATAACCCGGCACAAGTCCAGAGGAGAGTGGGGGCCATGGACACTCACTGTCAGCCTCCAGTCTTCTTGGTGCTCCTCTGGTCACCGCTTGCAGGTGGGGTGTTCCTTCTGCTAAGCAGACCACCAGTGGTGACAGCCAGAGGAGCCCTTCCTGCAGTGGCTTGATGGGTCTCCTACCACCATTGCTCTTAAGGAGCAGAGGACGATCCAGAACAATTGGTGGATCAAGATGGGCCCTGGAGGTGGTCAGGGAAGTTATTGGGGACTCAGATAGACATTCCAGGAAGGGGTTTCTCCAGGTTCCCTTTGGGCTAATGCAGGTTTCCTCCTGTTATGCAGCTCGAGGGATGTGATCTCCCTGCATTCCAAGCCTCTCCTCAGAAGACATTTCACCAGGGTCCGGGTTTTAGGGGATCCTGACAGCACTCAGTCGGGCAGCTAGGGGATTTTACACCATGGATGCATGGGTCTTATGGAGCTGTTTGTGAAGCACACAACTAACATGCCAACCACAATTTCACATGCTTCAGCATGCCCAATCTGTTAGAACAACTGTTTACCAGCCTTGCTAGACAATAATGGTGAGCTGCGCATGTACTGCCTCGCTTAACCTCACTCAGATCATATCACCTTTCTTCCTGTCCATGGGAATAAAGGGGAGCTTCACCTGCTGTTCCTGGATGGCCAACCGGTAAACCAGTCTGCTACTGGGCTTTGGATTCTGGCTGCAATATCCAGTCCTACCTGCACCACTGACAGCACCTGAAAAGTGGGGAACTAGTTGAGAAGCTCCAGCCCAGTGGAAAACTCATTCTTTGCATGCAGAAAAGCCCAGATTTATTCCCTGGCCTCTTTAACTAAGGAGTTCAGGAAAGCTGAAGGCTGGAGAAGACATTGCCCTGATCTCCTGGAGGGACACTGCCAGTCAAGATAACTAAGACCGGGTAGGATGGTCCAGTGATCTGAGTCAGGATAACGCAGCTTCCCCATCAACTCATTGATGGCTAGGTCCTTCTCTCTGCACGAACCGTATCATCCACCCTTCTCCAATCTCTTTCCAAAGGATGGCGCATAAGGGGAAAAGCAGAGGTTGCTTCTCAGCCTTATTTAATCTTTCTTGTTCCACAAATGTTTGAGCATTTGTAATATTGTTCAATCCCAAGGTGCGGAACGTGAACTCCTAAGGTTGCGCAGAATGATGCACTTGTCTCAGCACGAATCCAAAGTGGATATGAAGCATAAATCCCCCTTTTCCCTCTGTAATATAGTAGCCATGAATCACAATGTCACACCGAGTCGATCATAATCTAACACTTCATGCCTCAGCCAACAACTTGATTTGTCAAGAGAACAAGCTTGCGAACTGCCAATAGCATCGATCCCCATTGGGGAAGGGAAGGATAATTAAGCCTTCAGTGAGCTAATTTCATATATAGTTGTTGCTTTTTTATTTTCCTTTTGGAAGAATAACATTTGCTTTCATCTTTTTTAAGTAAGCACAAATGAAGAAACATTGCATATGCATAAGATCGTGCAAGGATTTGCTTTCCATAATACATATGGATTTTATCTCCGCGCCACCTGATGCAACCCAGTCAGGCACATTTGGGGGCTGAGGGGGCTGCTGCAAACTCTTGTGCGGAGCTACATCTCAATTAGGCATACTGAAACTGGAAATCTGCTGAAAATGTGTTAGTTCTTAAATTAAATGAGAGAACCAACATGCTGTAGCGATAAGAACATTGGGAGACCCAGATTCTAGCCCCTCACGGGTGACTTTGGGCCCATCATGGACTCTCAGACTGACCTACCTCACAGGGCTGTTGTGAGAATAAAATAGGGAGGAAGAAGATCAGGTAAACAGGTTTGGGCATTCTGCAGGAAGAAAGCTGGGATAAACATAGAAGAGGTTAACCTTTCCAAGAGAGTCGCGTGGTTATCGCTTCTTACCATTTCTTGGCAATGCAGCCTTGTTCTCTACCTCCCTTTGTCAGGGATGTTAACCTTTGGCCCAGGCTGTAAATGTGAGTTAAGACCCTTTCCCCAAAGACCAAATGGTGCCAGCTTCCCCTCTTGGTTTTCCAGCATTTACCTGGGGTTTCTCCCCATTCTGTATGGAAACGCTTAAAGCACACCTTCTTTAAATAGAAGTCGCCCCACCCTTTGCCTTTGGCATCACATACCATGGCAATACAGCCCCAAGGGCATCTCCAAAGGTGAGTTCAGATATAGCCCTTTCCCAGCTTATTCCACTTCTTCCTCTCCTCGTAGTACAGGAGCCCGTTGGCTCTTTGTTAGGTATAAACGGTTTTCCCTTCGGATCTGCTCGGCTTCGCTCTTCACGTCTGAATTCCTGTCCTTGAGGAGAACACTAGGAGAAAGGGATGGCAGAGGTTGAGGTGGCTGGATGGAGTCACTGGGGCGGTGGGTGTGGGCTTGGAGGTACTCCGGGGGATGGTGGGGGATGGTGGGGGGCAGGAGAGCCTGGAAGAATGTTGTCCATGAGGTCGCAAAGAGTCGGGCACGACTGCAACTAACAACAACAAAGGACATGTGAGAATTCTGTTTCTGTTTACAACTCACAAAGACATGACCATTTCAGGACCCCAAAGGCAAACGCAACATCCCACACCCCCACTCCACAAAGCGCATGCTCACATTTCAGTCATTGGGGGAAGGTGCATGTGAACACGCTTTTCCTTCTCAAAATGTTTGCTTTTTCCATTTGAATAAGCCAAAAAGCCTGTGAGAAATGGGATGGCTTTGAATTCATTTATGTATTGGATTTATATCTTGCCCATTCACTGGAAAGGTTCTCTGGGCAGGTTCAACCATTTCAGTGAGCAAAAAATTATTTGGCCCTCCCAACTCTTGATCTTGGTTGCTCCCTTTTCCCATCACGAGCTTTGCACTTTCTGCCTTTACAACTGGAATGTCTTTCCCATCGACTACCTTATAGATCTTACACTTACTATGTAGAATGCAGAGACACTGTCACAAACAAACCTATTAAACATAGCCTGATGCATGTACCAATTTAATGCAAGCTCTCTTCCATTCCAAACACTTGTACATTTCCTGTTTTCAAAATATTTTGAATCTTCCACAATGCCTAGTCCTGGTGCATACTCAAAAGCCGTTTTTAAAGAAGAAATTATTTTTGTTATTTCTATTAGCAGTCAGAAACTTTCCTCAGGCAGGTGAACACTATTCAAAACGGAGCTGCACTCCTGCCATGCTTCTCAAGTAAAACGTCTTTCAATGGAAATTTATTTTGACACCTGTTTAAATCTTCTCCTGTTTTGCTTGCAGTTAGATGTGTTTTAAAATTCTACCTGTCAAAGATTTGCCTTTCAGTATTACACTGCCAATAAAAGAAGGCATGCATACTAGATGATTTCAGAGCCATCACCATTGTTTTTAAAAAATAATATTGTGTATAATCCACCTGATACGCCTTCAGCACAACTAGGCTCTTGCACAAATTCTGTTTGTATCATCAAGTTTCTTTTATTTCTTTGTTTAAGCCAGACATGTAGAACGTGTGGTCCAAGGACCATGTGTGAACCTTAGCTTTGTTTCATGCGAACATCAGATATCAGTGGGTGCAAATTCATCTGGTGTACTTCTGTCTCTACCCATGTTCCGCACCTGGGTTCTGCCAGGTTCTGGCCAGAACAATGTTAACTTTGGCAAGAAGAGGTATACCCAATTCTGGCTCAACCATTCAAAGATGCTTGCAAACTCTGTCCATGATCACAAGGGATGTTTTGGAAATTCTCATGGGGGACACAGTGTAAATGTGGAGTATCCAAGGGACTGGCTGGATTGTGGTGATAAAGCTTTTAAACAGCAATTGCTACGTCTTACCTCTTGCACTGCGTGTTGTGAGACTGAGTTTAAGCATCACTGGACAGACTGCTGCACCCTTAATTGCTCCTTGCTTGAATTTGTGAACTAACCACTAAGAAACAAGGCATCCTATCCATAGATATCAGGCCGCAAGGTTAAAAACGGGATGTCACATTCAGGCATGCTAGTTATTATTAGGGATGCACGAGAAAAATGTTTTCGCTCATTTTTATTGGGATTTTACCCAGGTTACACCTTCCAGACTGTACACAAATGTGAATGGACGTCTGTACATTTCTGAGCACAGACAATGCACTGTGCTTTAAAAATGCACTCCGTCCCAGGAAGGAGTATCAAGAGGCATGCCTTGGTCTCATCCACTGCCCTTGTCCTCCAGAGCCTTCACTTGCTTCGAGTAACACCAGTACATCTCCAAAGCCAGAAGACTGCCTAACATTATAACACCCTCATTCACTGAGTGTCCCTGGACTGCGTGGAAGCACCCATGTTGCTCAGCCAAGAAGAAGCAGTACTGAGCACATGGCTCTGTGGGGGAAGAACAGTATTGAGCACAACTGGGTGCTGGTAGCGTTTATACAATCTAAATATTCCAGGCAAAAGTTTCTGCCTCACCAAAATTACTACCCCCAAAAGGGGGCAAGACCTTGGGAGTGTTTGACACAGCATTACTTTATCCATACATTTTCTTCCAGACAAGTGAAATTTCTCCTCTAGGTTATACATACAATAATATGGCCTGGGTTTTTCATCTTCAGTCAGAATCCCCTATGACATGCTCATCATGTCAATAAACCAATTGTTCATAAAGGAACACACATAATTCTCCTCCACCACTCTTAATTTCCCAGTATTAATCTTTTTTGTGCAAACAAAGGCAATGGAAATCCAATTTTGTTAATGTCTTGGTAGATCTGGATATTGACATGAAATTCTGGAGCAAACATCATTTTGACTCAGGTGATGATTTATTATTGCATGCTATTTTTACAACCTTCATTTAGGAATGATAGGCTAAACAATTGTATTTTCAATGCACTGTCAGTAGGAATAAAATTCTAGCTACCAACAATAGCAGCCTCCATTTTCAAAGCATCAAAATCAACAGTTGTCTAGTTTCAGTGTGTGCTTTGTTTCCTTCATATAGACAAGACATAGACATTTCTGAAAGATGTCATGGTTGTCTGAATAGCAGATTTGAGAAAGGCTCTCTTATATTAGAATCCATTCTACTTTCTTCTTCTTTTCTTATCAGGACATTGACCAATCAGGACAATGCTTCTGAGCTCCACAGGGAGCAATAGAGTAAGGAAGGAGTCTTCAAGCACGGGGTTGCCAGGATCTGCGGCAAGAATGGGAAGATGAAACAGGGAGCACTGAAACTATGCTGTCATAGGAACCCTGTGATAGTTTGCTTGGTAAGTGAAGGCAGCATTTCACACACTGTGGAAACCGCACGGGCCTCTTTGCCATGACAAGACGATGGCACGGTAGATAAGGCAGCCTCGTCTGTCTTGCGAGTACTTGCAGGGTTGACTTCAGATCTGTAGATACTTGCAGGAGTAGGACCACTGCAGAATATCTGGGAGCCAAAGGAGGTTTCTGAGTCCTACCCACCTTTGCTACTGCAACACGACTCTTTGCTGCATCTGCTTCATGCTCCTAATATGGCTTTGGCTGCCGGTTCTGCAAACCAACGGGCAAGCATCTTCCCTAATCTAGCCACGGCACAGCATGGTGGTTCACATGCCGAACGAAGACTGGGGAAACCCAGGTTCAAATCCCCTCTCAGCCGCGGTGGTGGCTTGGTATGTTTTGGTCTTTCTCCCTCAGTCTCAGCTTCACAGGGTAGTCGGGAGGGTGGCATGCAGGGAAGCTGAAGCTCCTTGGAGGAAAAACCCCTAAAAAGAATATAAGCCAGCAAATGGTTTTTCAGCCTTGTTTCAAGATGTCTTCCATCAGTATGAAAGGGGTAAAGCCAAAGCATTAGCATGGGCACTTCTTTTAGGCTACTTATTTTCTGAGAAAAATTGTCCAGTTTCAACAACGACTTGCTAAGAGAGTGCTGTGGGGTGCAGAGAACACTAAAGAATAAATAGAAAGGCATCCGTTTACATAAATGCTCGTTCCCTGCCCTTCATTCAGCCCTGTACTTTAGCCGGAGGAAGCTGCTTCAGCAGAAAGCAGACATACAATATCCATCCTTCCCTCCACCATGGAAAAGTCAGCATTTTGTCACCGAGGCCTAGAACATCATGGGAGTCTGTAATACAACACATAATAACACACAAAATGGCACGATATCAGCTCCCTTGACAAACATTTGTGGTATTGTGTATACCTCATCAGGGCAGGGTGGGGGGAATAATGAGCAGCTGCCAATTTTAGTGCCTGTCAGGCCCTCGGAACAGAAAGTGCTTTCTGCATCAGCTACACCAGCCCTCCCTAATCCTGGCATCCTTCCCACACTTTGGATCACAACATTTATATTCCCTAACCCATCATCATGCTGGTTGGGGGTGATTGGTGTAAGGGTTCAGGAGTTGGTCCGGGGTCCTTACTTGGCCATGAATCTCACTCGGAAACTTTGGGCTGGTTACTACTTCTCAGCCTAACCTATTTCCCAAGGTTGTCGTGAGGGTAAAAATGGGGAGAACTTTGTAAGCCACTTTTGATTCCTTCCAGGGAGAAGAACAAAAGTGGGGTATAAATGCAATGCAATGTTAGTAGCCATACAAATCTGAAGGGTACTGGGTTGGGCAAGATCTGAGGTGACTGGCAGACAGCTGTTCTAGAATCCAGGCAGGGGTTGTTTCCGGCTTGGATTGAGCTTGGGACTCTGCCCGAAAGATATGTGCTCCACCACCGGCCAAGGCTAAGACTCCCATGGAGCTGCAGTTCCTCCCCTTCCCTTGAGTGAAGAGGGCTCTTCTTTGGGAGGGTAGTGATGGTGGACAAATTTGAAGATCCCAGGGTGATGTTAGAGGAGCACGGTCAAACAAGAATATCAACTTGATGCTTAGCAATTCTCCAATTTTCATGAAAATTCACAATTGTCCCTTGATTTGCACCAATGGGAATATTGCACACATAAAACATGACTGAAGAGCAAACATGCACAAAGCTCTCAATATTTTTCAGAGTTGCGAAACTTTCCCCATTTAAACTGTGGAACTTTGAACCACCTTTTCCGTGAAATCTGTTCAGTTTTTAAACCCCAGCACTTGCTCAGGATTTGTGAACATTTTCAGAGAACAAATTCTCCCCTAGTTAAGAGAGAGCACCTGCTGGAGTTAGAACCTTGGCAGATGCCTGCCTGCCCACTCTTAATGCACCGTGGTTAAAATAAGCAGTGTTTCACAGTAGGAACCTTTCCCATCTCTTGGTAGGTGCTTCTCCGAGACAGAGGTGCAGTGGGTGGGTGGGTGGGTTATGATTTTTCAGTGGAAGAAAAGCTATTGTTTTCTCGGCAAGTGCTACAGTCTTCCAGGAAAAATTATGCCATGCATTCCAAAGGGTCACCTTTATTTCTCTAAAAACTGCCTCCACTTCCTGAAACTTCATCACAGCCCTAACACATTCCTCCTGTCCATTATTATGCAGCCCTTCTCTGCAGCGCAAGGCCTTCTTATCCCCTCCAGACTTTATATTCCATTTCATACAGCAGGTGGCAAAGTCTTTTCCTGGAGAAATTCCATATGCTGCTTAATCATTGCATCTGAAATTTTATTTACCTGAAATAAGAGGACTTTGTTCTGACTGCAAAAGAAAAGGCAAAGATTCCTCCCTCTATCAAATGTATCATTTTTACTTCCAGAAGAGCAGCCAAATGCAAAAAGCTGTGATCTTGTGTCTTGAAGTCCCAGCAAAACCCTGAATTCTTCACATGCAGTAGATGGTTAGTTCTCTGAAGATCAGCCCTCATCCCGCCCATATCCAGGGCCATCAGGATATGAAGTGTTTGTCCTGCTGATGCGTGCACATGTGAATGCCCCCGGCCCTCCAAATCAAGGCCTCTTCTTTATATGGGCTTAACAGAACTGCAACTCTGCTGATGAACGCCCCTATACATTGGAGTCCTTTGCTGCAGATACGGGCATCAGGGCTGGTATGAGCTTTCTCCCAGAGTGTGAAGCCCTTACAGAGATGCATTTCATGCAGGGACCACCTGGGGAAGATCCTATTGGACAGGAGAGAGAGGGAGAGAGAGAGATGGGAGGGGGGCCATTACCTGTCCTGCAGGGTAGTTTCTCAACAGCAGCCTTAGGTGTGGGCAGGAAAGGTGCGAGGCATCCATCGGTGGGGGGAACGGGGGCAGATCTGTGTTCAGAGCTGGCCTCCCAGTTCCTGCAATGTCCAGAGTATGTCCTTTGCTGAGTTCACAGCTTGGGTGTGCCTCTCTCCTAAATACATGATCCTCACACAATTTGTCTCTGTACATGTGTCTTATGGGAAAGATGAGTTTCCCAGACTTACACTAATTGCTGGAAGGGTGCTTGATTGCTTCTTGACGATCTTATCCATTGCTTCTTTGGGTAAGAGGTAAGCTCTTGGTCTATGTTTGCTAGGTGCTATGGAAGAGGTAATTTCCATGCATCTCAGAACAATCCTCCTATCAGAGTTGTTTTGCCTAGTTCCTTTAAGCAGGAAATGTCTGACCGTTCTCCACCAGAATCCCAGCATTCATTCTTATCTACGTTGGCTAGCCCAGGATCGGCTACCCAGCCTGGCTCATGGCCTGAAAGCACACTCTGGCCTGGGAGCATATTGTTTTGGTGCTCATATGGATCTATGCACATGTTAACAGCAGGTGCCCCTGGAATGCCAGCCCCCAAAGGCAGCTCTGAGAGCTGTTCGCTACCACTTTTGTAATTCATAAATGCCCAGGTTGCCTCGCAAAAACTAAAAGCCAGTACAGTGGAAAATGCAAGAGTCGACATTAGAATAAATGCTATATAGAAATGCAAAATAATATAAAAGGGAGCGTATAATAGGGGATTTTGAGAATTATCATAGTATAAGATCATAAAATATACATATAGCGAAAGGCTGTGTGCGTGAAAACATGAGTTATGTTGATTCCTGCCAGATAATGGAGCTGATGTTCTCAGAATTCCTCAGAGATCAAGCTGACTATTAAACCTTGTTGCCTATGCTACTTCTATCTATTTTAGAGTACAAACATAAGGGGAAAATGATAAAACTATTGTTGGTTCTTTCCCACCAGTTTTTAATATAAAAATGAGCACAAAGAACAGGGAAGTGGCCAAGTTGGCTAAATTGACTGCTCTGGTCTACACCATGCTTTCTTCAGCCTTGAGAAGAGAGGACTGGGGTGGGACATGATATCCCTCTACAAATACCTCAAAGGCTGTCGTAAAGAGGAAGGTCAAGATCTCTTCTTGCTGACACCTGAGAGTAGGACACAGAATAAACAGCTCAAGTTGTAACAATCCAGATTCAGGCTAGATATCAGGAAACATTCCCTCACTGTCAGGACAATGCAACAGTGGAACCAGTTTCCCAGAGAGGTTGCAGGCTCTCTCACTCTTGAGACCTTCAAGGCAAAACTGGTCATCTGGGCAGGATTATGTAAACTGGTGTCCTGCAACAGCAGGGAGTTGGACCGACGGCCTACTTGGCTCCTTCCAACTCTGCTACTCTACGATTTTTCTCTAAGAACAATTTACAGCAGTGCTGAATCTCATATTCTCTTGCATGTCCATGGAGACTATTAAAAATAAGCCAGGATCTGAAAGCACAGTTTGATTCTGACCTAGCCTCATTACCGACTGTTTATACATCCTACAGTTCCCTAACGGGGGGCTACATGGGAACTGTGGTTGGTTTAAAATGGAAAGCAGATGTGTTTGATCTCCTTCTGTGTTGCACAGAAGAGGAGGAGAGGAGACTGGGACAGGGACAGAGGATGGTGGAAGCGGGATTACAAACAGGAGTGTCTTGTAAACCAGAAGATGCCCTTTCTTAGAACACAAGAGTGCAGATCAGTCCTTGTGTCAACAACGAAGGTGCCCAACTTAAGGGGTGGGTGAGTCAGTCAGGTCACACATTCCCAGCCATTTATTAATTTTATTTCTATCCCATCACTTTTTCTGACAAAGAACTCAGAGTGGTATGCATCATTCTCCTCCTTCTGCTCTCAATTGCATCCCCACAGGAACAACCCTATGAGGTAGGTTGGGTTGGCCCAGTTGACCGTTCACCCAGTTGGCTCCATGGCTGAATGGGGACTAGAACCCAATTCGCCTGAGCCCCAGTTCCATGCTCCGGACCACCACACCACACTGGCCGGTTTATCTCTTCTGAGTTCAATTCCATTCAGGCCCATCCCTTTAGGATGATTCTGAACGAGCCCAGTCCTCGTGTCTTCTACTGGTGTCCCCTTCCCCACACATGCCCTGGCAAGAGATGGGGGCAGAGTGCTGCAGAGTGGGCCTCAGCCTTGTTAGCTCTGTGAGAATGATCCCAGTGTCTGTGGGGCTCACATTTCAGAAAATCCGTCTTACCCTGTAAGACTTGCCCACATGAGGCTGGGGAAGGCGGGTGGGCTGGCATCAAGGTTTGGTACCAGGGAGTCGCTTGCACCGTGGGGCATTCACAGTGCCACAGGCAGGCTCAAGGCTGAGCTCAGTTGGGACTGAAATGGGGTGCTTCTGAATGCTTGACCTGGGGGGATGTGGAGGAGCCATCTGGTGACTGCTTCACCATCATGAGTCAGTGAGCAGACGAGAGCTCGGTAATGTATTTGCTGATTCTCAGAGCAAGGGGGGAAGTGAGTCAGGGCTCCTATATATTGAAAATAAATCCATCAGGGTTCCTATATTTACTCTGGATTTGTTCTGTCTTCCCCTAATGAGATGAACTCAGCATGCTTCGTGCTGCGCAAAATAGAGCATGCTCCAAATACACTTGTTCATTGTCTGACTTGATTGCATTTTATTCTGCTCTAGCTGAAGGAGTTTTAATTGGGGAATGGGACTTCAGAGAAATCCTTTAGTGAGTCAACAGCTCTACTTGAAATAATGAATTAAACCATTCTTCTGAAAAATCTAGCTCTGATTGCACTGGATTGCTGCTATTTTTAATAAATAAAACCAACTTGAAGACTAGCATTTAGGTTACGACCAATTAGAGGGTTGGCCTTGAAATACTCACTCATAGAGCCACACTGCTTCTGTATTAGTTTAAATCAAATCAATGGAAATGGCTCTAAGGCAATTCCGTTCCTCCCGTTCTTGTACTTTGCTGATGAAATCAGCTCTCCCAAGGGCTGAAAGGCATTTTGCGGTTCCGGTTTCACTGGTGCGCCATTCACACAACTGAGCCCTAAATGTCTTGCATAGGGATGGGAGAGGAACTCGATCAGCTTGCATTTTAATGTGAACTCCTTCAGTTCATACTTGGGAAACCAATGCACAAGCTGACATTCAATTTTCCTTCATCTGTGGAGCCAGGGTGTTTCTGGGTTTTAATTGTATTTGTATTATGTTTATTTATTTATGTGAGCCATCCCGAGGCTATAAGCAATAGGACAGCATACACAAATTATAAATAAATAAATAAAATTTACCATTGCCTGCCTCTTGAAATGGAATCATCCAGGCAAACAAATGTATACAAATGTATACAAAAAGATATCAGCAAATTAAATAGAATAACAACAACAACAATATAATATTTGCCAGATATTTTAACAGGTAAAACTTGTTTTAATCTTGTTTATATCATATATGCTGCTATATCGTGTAAAAATTTCTATCGAATTGCTGTAGGTTGTTTGAATGTTGGTTTTACCATTTTTATTGAACTTATTGTATTGATTATTATAGATTTTAAAAGTGTAAACTTCCCAGACCACCAAATGGACTATAGGACAGTATATAAATGAAATAACTAATTAATTAAATAAAGCATGCAGCAGTCAGGGGAAGGTACACATAAGAATTGCATACTTCAAAGTTTTGCTTACAGAGATGTGTTGATTAGGCAAAATTGTAGAAACAGTTTAATGCACTCAGAGTGCACAAACACACATCCAGATTTTCATGCAGACTGTAAAAGCAATTCTCCAAGTTCAGGTGGAACGGAATTTTATATTAGAAAAATTCTCAAAGATCAGGATGAATGGATCTTAAGATGGAAATAAATGAGAAACAGGACAAGACCAAGCCTGACTATTTGCATCCTAGTACTGGAAATGTCTCCTAGGTTTAACGCTATGCAAAATGGTAAGGGGGGTCTAAATCCTGCATTTACCCAGCGCTTGGTCCTGGACTAGGCAGTGCTGCCAGGTGTGTGACGTGCGGCTTCGTCCACCCTTCCTCCCATGTAAATGTGCATTTTCCAGTGTCATGGAAAGATACGCTGCTAATCCTAGTTTTTCCTTTTGTTTCCACCATGTCTGTTCCTAACTAATACGTTGCTTGAGCTTGGAGTGCTCATTCATGGCAGTACAAGAGGTAACAGCAAGCCCAGGCATTTCTGCTCCATCATGCCATGCCATAGTTTTGCTTCTCTTGTGCAAATTGCAGATTAGAATGGCTTGCTTTGTACATCACTATTAAAAAAAAATAATGGAACCTTCCTGCACCAGTTACATTTCAATTTTTAAAAGTCCAGACAGTTTAACCCTGATGTAAAAACCTTAATCAACAACTCCTGGGTAGATTTAATACTTAAGTAGCTAATTAACTGAAGGACTAGTTAGGAAGGGTTTGCCATGGGGAAGGACATGATAGATGCCTTTTACTTTTAAATGATTCCTTGGCTGAGCAAGTATAGCCTTGCACAACATAGTGCTCTCCAGATCTTTTAGACTGCAATGCCCATCATCCCTGGCCCTTTGCCATGCTGACTGGGGCTGATGGGAGCTGCAGTCCAAGCCATCCGGACCTCGCCAAGTCGTGGTAGGCTGGTAGAAAGTTAGCAGCATGTTTACACTTCAGCTTTTGATCTGAAAATCATTACCGGATTTGATTCGTCCCCAGTTTAGGCTGACTGAAAAGACAACCAGTGGAGGTCAAACTGAATGCGCTGCTTATCCCAAAGGCATCTCTGACACAGCAAGATTGCCTGATGCTGCTGTTTGCCTTTAACATCTAATGAGTGACTCTGTTAAAGCTGCAGACGGGAGTCCTCTGCCAGGGCGATGGGTGCTGGGGGTGGTGGAGACGACTTTGAAGCTCTCCTCTGATCATTAAACACCACTTTCCCCACCCCCTCGTATCCTTTTAAGCTGAGCACCAGAGCTTTGGGTATACACAGGAGAATGGCTTCCCTCCACATCAGAAAGCAAGACCAAAACCCTTCCAGGCAGGCAAGGCAGGCTGCAGTAGAGACCGTCCACGTATTATCCTGGAAATAAATCTAGTGCTGTGATTTAGAAGCTGAGTTCGAAAAGCCCAGGTTCCTCTTCCCACTTCCAGATAGCCCTGCTATCCTTCCAAGGGAGGCAATAGGATTTAAAGCTGCAACTGCCACGTTAGCAATCCATCACCTGATTTAGAGCAAGTCCTTCCTCTTATTGTGCTGTTGACGTTGCTCTTGAGTTTCCAGTGGTGCCTAATTGAATGGAAAGTCCCAGTCCTACGCCCGTGGTGGCAGGTGGGGAGATGCCACTGAGATGCTCACCTGCTACTGAGTCCTCGCAACAGAATGACAGACCTACAGCCGCATTTGAAACTGAGCTGTGCTCCCAAGTCTGCTCACTCCTGCAGGAAGAGAGATGACTGTGGAGCTACATAAGGGATTTTGATGGCGGCTTACTCAATGCAAATTTAGGGCCATGTGAACGGCATGAGAAGATTTATGCGAACCGAGGTCGATTTGCCATTGCAAATGGAGGCACCGTGCATCTGTTCCTCCTGGCTGGATTGCAGCCGTGCTCCAAATTTGCCTCCGGTTTGCAGGCAGAGGAATTTGGGGGAAGGGTACGATTTCACCAAATTCCTCCAAGGGGAAGGGAAATTCTGTAACAGTTTATCACAGGAAGGACTCACCATTGGCTGGGGCTGTAGCACAGCTTCTTTCTTTGGTCAGGACAAAATGAGCAAAACACAATGCTAATAGACCTGCCAGAAGCCTGACTTTGTAAGAGAAAGCTTTAGACTTAAGATGGGATTCCTGATTTTTTTTTTTTTTTTAAACACAGCAGTAGTTTGGATCACAGATTAGTAGTTTGGGGGTAATGGGATGCCACTTGACTATATCTGGATTTGTTTCAGTCTACGAGAGCCAGAAATTTAGCCTTTCAACGTATGAAGCCTAGTTATGCTTGATTTGCCTTCCTTATTGCATGTACTTTGGCTAATATAATCAACTTTCCAACCTTGTACCTTTAAATTCCCCAGAATAACGGTGGTACTACTGCCATCTCTAATGTTCAGTCCGTGCAGCATTAAGCATCCTTGGCAATAGCTCAAAGTCTCTTTCCCTTCCTTGAGATGCATTCTGGGAATCCTAGCGCAAGGCTTCTGTGAACACTCTCCCCATTTTACCCAGCTTCTGAATTTATCTTCTCCTCCTTTTCCACCATTATTCCCCGCTGCCGCAACGCCAGAGGTGGGATGACAGTGCTCCACTTCCATTTACTTCATCCACAGTGTCCAGGTTGGCTGAGTGCAATGATTATGTCTTTATATTTGTTTAAAAAAAAAAACCAAAAAACCTTCCTTCTTTATGAAAGCTCTGCTGCCACAGCCCATATTTTCCTGGCCACCAGCAGCCTGTCTTTTGAACTTGCTTTTTCCTCTGCTGCAGCAGTGCTGGATCCAAAGAAAACACCACTGCTGTGCTGTGCAAACTGATTGAATTGCATTAAGGTCAGTGCCTGAGCAGCTTTAACAGACTGGGGATATTTATTAAATTCTGGTGGATAGTGTAGTATTAAATTGTAGTGCTTCTTCCAAAAGGAAAGAAGGAAGGATGGGCAGACGGACGGACAGGACAGAAGGACAGATGGACAGGCAGACTGGACAGATGGATGGACGGACAGAAAATATCCCATCACAACCAAGTTATTATATTATCTGGGAGTATTTAAGTCAAGGGATGATGTATAAGTAAAAGGAGAAAACAGACTGAAGAATACATGACTGCTTCATGTTTGCACACATATGCGCAGACACTGATGTATAAGAAGAATCACAGAACCCCCAGAAATGATGCCAGCACTTTCTTGATTTCCTTTTTGCACACTATCATATATTTATTTATTTAATTATTTTCCCCCTGTGCTGTCCATCAACTAAAAAAGTCTCTGGATGGCTTGCAAGGAAGGAAGCCAAAAACAAAACTATAACGACGACACACAACACACTGATCTAAAATAACAATAAACGCACTAGTCACTTCTCCTTTGGTGTTGTGCCTTTTTAGATTGCAGCCCAAGGAAGGCAACTGTCTTGTGGGTCTCTCCTGGAGTCATTCCAGCAGAAAGTTTATCCCTGGGCTAATGCTATTGGTTCCCTGTGTCACCTGATCTTGGTGGAGCTCGTCGTTGCAACCTGCCTTTCCAGCCATTCGCAGTGGTGCTACTGCAAGGAAGTAAACACTGCCCAGCCTCAAACTGCATCATGTACGCTGGCCTGGGCGTCCAAAGGATAAGGCACCAGGCCCAGGGATACTTGGCTAGTCAGGTGACCTCTGTAAGAAAAGAACCCCGGTGCTTTAAGGAATAGCAAGCCATTTTTGTTCCTTCCCTGCCTCCCTTCTCTCTGCACACAGCAATTGTGCAGAAGTAAATTTGTGGTCTACCAAATTAACAGTCATGAAGGTAAGTCTCCTAGTGCGCAGAATGCATATGCGTCTTTATCATATCCCACATTTGTATTCCACATGCCCCTTTCAATGTTAATGCCTTCCAGCTGTTTATTGATTATCACTTGATGGTGGGTGGTTGTTGGGACTTTGCTGAGAGTTATAATTTTTGTCTCTTCCCCAGGACTAAAGAAATTCTATTAATAAAATTCATTGATTAACATGTTAAGTATTAAAGTCATATTTCATCAGCATAAAAAGAAAGCATTGACGCCAAGACATTATTATGCTAGAGGAAATGTTTTCATGGTGATGTGCACCCTAAGGAACAATGTCTAGTTAATTACTAAGGAATAATCTCCATCTGGTAAGCTTTGTCTTCCCCAGTTTCTGCTCAAATAAGTCTCCAGATAATCTTTGAAATAGTCTCCTTAAATGCATTGGGGTTTCCAAGGTTATTAGTTGTAATTGTGTTGCACAATCAGGGGAATTTTGTTTGGTGGGGTATAGGAAGCAATGTCATTAGTTTATTATTGTGAACAACTTTTGACAAATATATAGCCTATGGCTCCAGCCAGTGACACCTCATTATTCTGATTTCAAATTTGATCTGCAACATTAAGAAGAAAGAGAGGAAGGGAGAAACCAAACAAATCATCTAACTATTCATTCCAGATATACAATTTTCAGAACAATGGGGGGTCTTGACATATATTTAGCTATAATTAGCATCCTTCTCTCCTCTAGATAAGAACACAAAGCTGAGGAGGTGACAAATTCATGTCCCGGTGTATTAATTAGTGCAACAATGAAGGAGGTCTTAGAGCAGATATTGATTAAGTCTGCTTGGTAAATGGGGAGAACTATTTAATGAGGCAGTGTGATTTGTAGCAAAATGGAATCTCAAGGCAGGGACCAGAGAGGGGAAGCAAAGAGGGCTTTTCTCACTTTCCCATCATATGTGAAGCTGGGCTCTTCCCATGGAGCCAAATGGTTGGATATTCAGCATGGATTAAGAGCAGAGGTTCTTCACACAGTGCACAGCTGAACTATGGAACTCACTTCCACAAGACATGGTGAGGGCCAGCAGAAAGGGGTGACAGGTGCAGAACAACTAGAAGAATGAGGAGGCATTCTGCACCAGTGGAAGCACTGGAACTCCAAACTCTTCCAGTTACTCAAGGATGAGACTGGATGGCAGCCTGCAGTGGAAGAACTACACATCTTCCCATGTAACCCTGAACAAGAGGCTAAAAGTTGACCTTGTCGTGGCAATTATACCAAGGCTTGCAAGAACAAGAAGAGCTTTAGTTGTGGGAGACTTCCCGCTGTATGGCATGGAAGCTCATGCATGTCAGGAAGACCCGCGAACTCATCAGATGCTCTGTCTGCCAGGAGGACAAATTAGTGATGTAACTGCCATGCACCCCTTCCATCTTATGCATGTGGGAACAAATGAAGCAGAGCTTTGAAGAAATTATGTCAGCTTTGACGCTCTAGGGAAGAAAGAAAGAACTTTGGAGCCCAGATAGTTTTCTTTTCAATCCTTGCAGTTCTTGGAAGAGGAATAGACAGGGAAAGAAAAATACTCCAATACTCCAAAATGCTCCTGGTTGTAAAGGTGGTGCTGATGCAAGAGATTTGGATTATGGGGCCATGGTCTATACTTCCTGGAAGATGGACTGCTGGCCAGGTGTGGGTCATACCTTACTAGGGATCAGAAGAATGTGTTTGGCCACAGCATGAAGACATTTATCAGCAGGGCTTTAAACTGAATCCTCTCCTGATGGCAAACTAGCTAAAAGTAGGCTAGATGGAACAATGAGCAGGTGGCTCCACAGCAGGCTGCAGCATTGGACTCAAAGAGTGCTCGTCCATGAAATCCTCTCAAACTGGGGAGAGATGCAACAAGTGAGATATGGCATGGTTCAGCCAGAGCTGCCAAGGACATAAAAATGCACGGGAAGGCTAATACCCTGGAAGACAGAGAGGAGATTCAAGGCAATCTCAAATGACAGAGTGCTAGGCTGAAAAAAAGAGAACGAAATTTAGTTGGGACGAATGCCAAGTTTTGCACCTAGCAAAAAGGAACTAAATGCATCATTACAAGATGGGGAATACCTGGCTCAACAATAATGCAAGTGAGAAGGACCTTCGAATTGTTATAGATCACAAGCTGAATACGAGTCCAGAATGTGATGAGTTTGCAAAAGGGGCAAATGCTAGTTTAAGGCTGCATTAATAGACATAACATTTCCCAGTCATGTGAAGTACCAGTTTCCCTGTACTGAGCACTAGTCAGACCTCACCTGGAGTCTGGTGTCCAGTTCCAGGCACCACAGAGGCAGAAGGGTGCAGATGAGCTGGAGAGGGTTGAGAGGGGGGCCACAAGGATGATCTGGGAACTGGAGACAACGTCCTGTAAGGAAGGATTGAAATAATTGGGCATGTTTAGCCTCAAGGAGAGATAACTGGGGGAAGGTATGATAACACTCCACAAGTACTTAAATGGCTGTTACAAAAAGGAAGACCAGTATTTCTTCTCGATCCTCCGAGAGTACGGGATTGGGAATAATGAACTCAAGTTATAGGAAGCCAGGTTCCAGCTGGACATCAGGAAGAACTTCCTGACTGTGAGAGCAATATGACAATGGAACCCGTTAGCTAGGGAGGCTGTGGGCTCTCCCACACCAGAGACATTCAAGATGCAGCCGGAAAGCCACGTGAGAGGGATGGTTTGAATTGGTGGCCTGCACAGAGCAGACTCGATGCCCCTCTTGCTCTTCCATCTCTACTGTTCTGCCATTCTATTATTCCCTTTTTCTAATGCCCATACAGGTCCTAACGCTGTAGACTGTTGCCAGAAATTAATAGTTGCTTTACCAGCTTGCCTGGTTCCTTGGGCCTCACTTCTATTTCTATCTGTTGCTATAATCAATCTAACATTTTTTTCCTTGTTAAAATGAAATGAGGAAGAGAAATGGTCCACCTTGCCCTGAGATCTTCAGAGGAAACAAGTGAGCTTGAAACGGGAGCAAGAAGACTGCGGCCATGTAGATGCTGGACTAGGGCAAGGCACCTTGGCCTATCCTGCCTGGGTCTAAGGAGAGTTGTAATCCCAGAACATCTGGAGATCTCCAGCTTCCCCATTCCTGGCATAAAAAATAATCTTGAGTTGAGAACTCCCTGTTTCTATCTCCTCCCAGTCTCTGGAAGCAGTGAGGGAGCATTCAGACCTGTGGCTTTCTTTCACCTGCATTCTAACACAATATCGTTATAGAGTCTATTAGATGGTGCTTCATGAGATGGTTGAAATGGCTCTTGATTCCACTCCTAGTTACATTTATAGGTCTTGGCAAAATATTATGTGAGAGAATTAGATCAGGCCACCGGGTACATTAAGGAGTACTGTTCCAATGAAGTTAACTGTATTTTGAGGCAATTATTGGCCTTCATGGGTGGTAATTTGGACGTTCGCATCACTACTCTCTAACAGCACTGGAAGAGTGCAGTCCTTGCTCATTAGCCTCACTCTTTAAATGTCAAGCATGGATTTAGAAGCAGCAAGAAAAGGCAATATAAAACATGTTTTGGTCCAAACACATAATCAAATCAATTTGGAGCCTTCAGATGAAAAGAGCAGCAGGCAGAGGATGATTCTTCAGGACAGAAAACAGAGGGGTCACTTCTGCAGTATCAAAGAAGAGGTGAAGAAAGTTACAGATTTGCATAAATTTTGCAACTCTTAGAGTAAATGTTATGTGCCATCAAATAATCTCTGACATATGATGATCCTATCAATGAGGACCACTCAAAATGTTTTGTGCTTGGCAGCCCTGCTCATTTCTTGTATACTCAGGGCTGTGGCCATTCCTTTGTGGAACTGATCTATCTCATAGTTGGTTAGAAATAGCAATATGATAGATCTACCAATATTGGAGAAAGCGTGGCTGAAAGCAGCAGAATGAAATTCAATTGGAACAAATGCCAAGTTCTGCACCTTAGAAAAAGAACCGAAATGCATCATTACAAGAAGGGGGATGCTTGGCCCAACAACACTGCAAGTGAGAAGGATCTGGAATTGTTGTAGCTCACAAGCTGAGGATGAGTCCAGAATGAGAGGTGGCTGCAAAAAGGGCACGCGCTAGTTTAGGCTGCATTAGTGGAAGTATCATTTCCCAGTCATGTGAAGTACTAGTTCTCCATACTAGTCAGACCCCATCTGGAGTACAGTGTCCAGTTCTGGACAGCACAGAGGAAGAATGCAGATGAGATGGAGAGGGTCCAGAGGAGACGACAAGGATGATCTGGGAACTGGAAAGAAAGTCCTGTGATGAGAGATTGAAAGGAACGGGCATGTTGCGCCTCAAGAAGAGAAGACTGAGAAGACATATGATAGCACTCTATGAGCATGTGAAAAGCTGTCACAAAGAGGAAGGCCAGGATCTCTTCTTGATCATCCCAGAGTGCGGGACGTGGAATAATAGGCTCGAGGTACAGAAAGCCAGGTTCCACCTAGCTATCAGGAAATATTTCCTGACTGTTGGAGCAGTACAATTGAACCAACGAGGTTGTGGGCTCTCCTGTACCAGAGGCATTCAAGATGCAACTGGGCAACCATCTGAGAGGGATGGTGGAGTCCTGCGGAGTCCTCAGTGGAGTCCAGCACTGAGCAGGCTGTTGGACCCGATGTCCTTCTGTGTCCTTCCAACTCTACTATTCCGTGATTCAATGATTCTAACCCACCGCTCAGTCCAAAGTCAAGGCACTAACTGTTGATGGGAGAGTTCAAGACCCCTGCTGGCCACGCTTCTTCTGCTTCTTTACCTTTAGTCCTGGACCTCAGCGGGAAAAGGTCCTTCAGTGAACAGATGGAAGCACTCCCATTCTTCTTCTTTCTCTCTGCCTCCCCAAAGACACATCACTTCCCCTTTGAAAGAGGAGGTGTTCAGGTGGACGTTTATAAGATCCAACAGGATTTTGTTCACCCAAATGCTGTTATGACCACTGGAGGATGGCTCTTCGATTGCTGGTGGTGTCTCCATGCATAATATGCTCAGCTGATCTGGCAATGACAACAACATTTGCAGCAGTAGCTCTGAAGCACGACAGATGTGCCAGTAACATGATACGAACAGCCAAGCCCCTGGGGCCCACGCCTGGGCTCCCTGAGCTGCAACCTGTTGCCAGCTTATAGAAGGACACCCTTACCTGCTTCGAGCATCCAACCTGACGGATCATTTGACAGATGGGCTGCTTGAAAAACCACATGAAAGGAGGATTACATGTATAAAACCAAATTATAATTGGAAACCAAGCTATCAAAAGCACATTCCACAGTTAATCAGGATCACTCTTAACACGTAAACATTTCATAGCATCTTTTTAAAAAAGAAAGTAAAATTCCTCTCCCAGGGGATAAAAAATAAATATTAATAGTATGTCCAGGAGCATCTAGTTGTTCACTGTTTAGCCTCACACCTGCACAAATACTTAAGATTTGCAAAGCCTCATTTCTATGAAATGCTTACAAATTACACATTTTTAAAAAAAAACATCCTTTAATGCAGGTCAATTGTGTCACTAGTTTGTGTCACTGTTAGTGTCACCTTACATTACATGCCAAGACTGGAATGTGGGTCTGTAGATTATTTTAAAAACTGGTGACAGAGATCAGTTTTAACATTCTGAGAATTGGGAGTTACACAAAAATTTGGCCCAGTCAAAAGACTGCATAATTGGAGCTTCAACCGGTCAAGGGAAAAGTTGAATAAAGCTTCCATGAATACTTAGGTTGTCACAAAGACCCAACCTCCATTATCCTTTTCTGAAATCCTCCAGCTTAAAAAACAACAAACAAAAAACCTCATAACTAAAAGCTTCTCTCTCTCTCTCATTCTCTCTCTCAGTAAACTACGAAATTCCACCAAAGCAAAAACACTTCCCTTCTAGTAGAAATGCAAGAACTTCAGAAAGACATTTGGAGAATGCTTCTCTGTGGAAAACAAAGTACTAGACATTTGAAACTTCAGATTTATCCCCATAGAATCTTTGAGACTGTTCAGTCTGTTGGCTTGTGATAAAGGCCCCCCTCTCCGCCCCCATGAAAGTTCTTTCTATAAGAAAAGAGTATTCTCATTTCTTTGAAATAACCCTAAAGGCCTTATATCCTTCTCCTCCTGCCCTCAATCTTATCCCCACAGCAACAACCTTGTGAGGCAACAACCCTAGCCGGCCCCATGGCTGAGTAGGGACTAGAACCCCGATCTCCAGAGTCTCTGCCATGCATTCTTTACTCACTGTAGCACACTGACTTAACTTTTAGAAGAAACCGTGGCCATTTGGTGCAGGAGCACCTAGCTTTCCGTTTATTTAACGGATCTTGTTTGGACTGGGGCTGGAAGTCTAGTAGAGGTAGGACCAGACTGGGAGTGGAATCACCTGTAACCACTGGGAAAGGATGGTGCTTAAAGGTGGTAATGACAAAGCCCTTGTCACTAGTCTAGTATATACATTTTTCTGCTGGTCCTAGTATAGTGCACATTTGTGAAATTTTCCTTATTTTCCACACTTCTGTGTTTTTGGGGAATTGTGAAACACATTGCAGACACATGGAAATGGTGCAGATTGTGATGCACAAGTTTGTTTCAGTTCACAACGAGGTTTAGGAAATGTGACTTGTGCAAGTAAATATAAACCTTTGGAGTCCATGAATTTCTCCTCTATCTCTGTTTGCAAAATTCACTCCACATAATCATATACCACTGAGATGATCATTTAGTCCAGCAAGATGGACTAAATATCCAGTTGCCTTTTGAAACTTGTGCATGAAAGAGGCATATGGGAACTGGAACAAAATATGTATGATTTAAGCAGATGTATTTTAAAAATAAGTGCCCAGCAATGGCAAACTACGTGAAGGGAAATCAATTGCATTATACTGGCGGTGGGGAAGTTTGAGAAAGCCCAGATGGAGGAAACAGAAAGATACATAATTTGATTTAAACAACATTAAATTAAAACATTTAAGTGCTCTTGGGAAATCTGAGATCTGAGTTTTAAACAAGAGACACACAAAGGCAGCATCTTTTCCCTTGAACAATGTGCATTTTGGTTCAGGGAGGTCAGATCTCCTGTCCGAAGCATCATGTGGCTACAGAGACAGTTTGTCTGGTCTGCCCAAGCAGGGGAAACTGGTGTACACGGATATGTCCTCAGAGAAGGAGACTCAATAAAAATGCTGGAAAGTACTAAACTAATTTTGCCACTTGCAGAGAAACCTGAGAGGCAGCTTGGGGGCAATTTCCAAGGCATAAAAATAGCATTCAGTGAGGCTTCCGATGAATTGTGTCTGACTGTTTGTGACCATTTTTAAAGGGGGAAAAATGGAGACTGGTAGAAGGAGGAAATCACCAACATACATCAACTTTTATTGTATGGCTTTATTCTGTGTGTTTGTGTTCAGAGGGAGAGAGAGAGAGAAATTGCCAGTTGTTTGGAAGATTCAGTGGTACTCATTATTCAAAGACCGATATCGAAAGGATATCACAACCGAAGCACATAGGCAGAACTCCGTCTGCCATGTCTGCATTGATAAGTGCACTCCAATCAATTGTCTTAAGCCAGGGATGACAGACCTCTTCCTAAGAATGTACGAGGAATCTGATAGGGAGTGGAAACCAATGGATTTTCACCAACCCTTCACTGGTGCCAACTTGATGCGGTGTGAGTTGAAGGTCAGACGAGTGTGAGTTGTGCAAAGTGGAAATTAACAACTTATTTCTTCTTGGAAATCTGTGCAAACCACATTTGAATGATGCAGGTTTCGCTTTCTGATTGGCACAAATCCTGCCATTTGTACACAATTCCTTAGTAGAGGGTTTTTTTAATGCAAAAATTGCGACCCATCTTAAAGACAGAAGTCTGCAAAGTGACAACAACTCAGCCTACTCAGTTTAGTTCTCTCAAGATCAAGTTGGATTTAAGGCATTTCAACCTTTTAGACTGAAAGGGGGGGGACTAGATGAAAGCCAGGAAATGACCAAATGAGTGGTGCTTATGGGAAAGGGGATAGAACAAAGGAAAGGGGCATGGGCTTGTGGGGAGCCCCAGAGAGGCATACTGGGATCCCAGAAGAGATGTTCAACCCCAAGGTCTGGAGGCTACCCAAGCGTATGCATTCCTTCAACTCTCTGAAGCAAAATCTCTGCTTTTGTTTTCTGGAAGAGAAATACACACATGTATATATTCCAAGAAGTCGTACTGAATCCAGTGGAACTGTTCTAGAGGAAGTCTATGGAAAGTTGTGACCTGCTGATGTACTCCTCTGCTTTTTGGATTGAGCACCGTAACACGAACTGGCTGTTTGGCTCACAGGGAGTAAGGGATGGGTTAACATTGTAACAGTTAAATGTTATTAATGCAAGTGCCAGATCAGCAGGAAGCTGGCGCCCAAGGTCCTGGGGGGCATCCTCCTCTCTGTGTGATATATTTTGGGAGTTATCAGAAATTATGGCCTCGGGGACACTGGAGATAACAGCAATGACTAGTTAATGATTGACACGTGTTGAAAATGGTTGGCGCCAAGGATTGGGAGATGGGCCATCTCTCCGTGAATCAGCTGACCAGTGCTGAGGGGTGGGGAACAGAGAGACTCTTTGCTCCTCGTTGGGGGATCCACTCTGCTACCTCCTACCTGTGTTGGAGAATGCTGTGAAGCCCTGCCCACCTCTGCCCTTTATCTCTCTCTAAGTAATCTCTGCATTATGGAGAATGGAAATGCTGTTTGTGTGTGTGATGGCAGCAGAATATGGTGAGGTTAATGCACACCTTGGTCTAATGAACAGGACAAACAGAGAGAGGTATTCTGGGGTCTCTGAAAAGTACTTATTTCAGAAATCTCCCTTTGCAAACACTGATGTCAAATAGCTGCCAAGAGGATGATGTTCAATATTTAGTGTCAGTTTTCCACATTCGCTGGTGTTTGATGTTTGACAGCAAGTGATATTTGACAGACAATCCTTTGACAGACAATTTGCTAGTCCATTTTTTGCATTCTCCAGGTGAGGGAAAGTCAGAACGACTCTTTCCCACCTGCCCCTTCCCATTGTAGTCCCTGAATCCATACAAGAAGCCCTTGGGGATCAGGGGAGCTGCTGGAACGGCATATGATGCAGCTCAGAGGTTTCACGTGGGGGAGCAGGTGCTCAGCAGAAGTTGGAATCCCCACCCCAGCAGGATGCCTTCCAGTCTCACCAGAGCCCTTCACCGAGCTTCAGACATGGGAAACAGTCCCAGATGAGGCAGTGGTCAGGACAAGAGGGCGTAGCAGAACCAGGATAACCCTTTAGCCAGGCAAAGCCTGGGCCCAGATGAAACCTTCACAGCTCTTCCTGTCCAGGAGAAGCCAATGGCCAGCTTCAGTAGGCAAGGCAAGTCCAAAATATTTGAACACTTCAACACCTGGAAGATGTTCCAAGCTGGACGTCTGGTAGCTTCCCACATGGTTCAAGTCACACCCAGATGCAAGGTTGTCCCATCCTAACCTCTGCAGCTCCTGATCTTCTGTTGTTATCACTAGATGGCCAATGCTCATTTTAATGAACTTCTGCGTCTTTGCTCTCGTTAGTTTTAATCTGTAGTTAGTTCAATCTGCAATTTGAGGTGCTTTTCCTTGGAAGGGCATCCCGATGGATACTTGGGATTCCATAATCAGATTAGTGCACCAGCTGCATCCAAAAGCACTGGCTGAAAAAGTTTCTGGCAGTACACACCAGAAAATGCTGCTCTTGGATTAAACCTGCCAGCCACCCACTTCCTTGCGGAAAGTACTGGACAAATCAGTTCAAAGGAATGTTTGTACATTGTGGAAGAGCTGGGTCTTTATTTTGATTTCTTTTCTAAATGTCTGCATAGATTTAATCTGCTATAAAGGACCAACACAGTTTTATATCAGCTTTACTTACCTAGTGTTTTGCAGATGTGTTAGATGACAATGACCATAATTCCCAGCCAGCTTGGCCATTGGGCATAGTGGCTGTGGAAGCTGGAGAGCAACTCACCTGGAGGACACCAGCTGAAGGATGCTCGTTGAGGTGGCCAGCGTATCAGTAAAAATTTGCACCACCCCTCCGTGCAAATCATCTTGAATTGCATGCATTTTTCCTGGGAAGCATTTTTAGAGCAGGCGCAACGGCTGCACCAAGCCACAAACAGGCTTCCGCCATCAGCAACCCACCCGTCGGTCTGCATCAGCCTTGCCACACTGCCTCTTTCATTAATAAGTACTGACATTTCACATTTTCACCGTAACGTACCTGACGCAGCTATTTGTTGCACACACAGAATGGCAAACGTCACATCTCGCAGCCTCCTGCTCCACCGCTCAAGCAGTCCTGCCTGGCGTTTCATTTCACTTCCCAAACACGGTTGTGCCGAATCCCTCACAAGCATATTGATAGCCAAATGGGCTTTATTAGTATGTGGCATTAAAATCACAAGAGGCCTCGGCAGCTGTCATGATCAGGAAAGTATGATCAGTGTCTGACCTTTTGCCCGCCCTGCTGAATTTGATTAAGTAAGCAGTGAACAGATTAGTCGAACGCCTGTTTGTGCAATACATCCAAATTCTCGCTAATACCTCTTGCTTCTGGCTCTCTAATTATTATTTACTCACATACCAATAGATCTTTCTCCACATTCTTTTTTAAATCTGAAGTGAGCTACCATATTGCAAGCTGATTTGCACCAGAGTTGCAGCATAGAAATAGAGCAATGCCTCGCATGCAGAGGGGCTCAGGTCCAACCTGTGGCATCAGCACTGATGAGACAGTGGAAGAAAGGGATGAGGAATGACATTTTTGGAGAGCCTGGTAAATTGCTGCCCATCAGAGTAGATGCCAGTAGATGAATCAACTAGCTTGGGATATGACAGCTTCATATAACTTCTGTATAGTCTGAAGTGCCTGATCTTGCCTAATCTTAGAAGCTAAGTAAGGTCTGGTCTGGTGGAAATCTGGATGGGTGACTTAAAATGTTGTGAACTGCCCAGGGAGCTTTGGATACAGGTAGCATAGAAATGTAATGTAATTGTAATAATATGTTTGTATATTGAGAAGATACAGACGGCGACAGGAAATTATCTGCATGCATCGTTCAGTTGACAATGGGATGGGATTTGAGCTCTCCATCCCGGACTGAGATGTTCCTATGCCCACTTGCTTGGGACTGTAGATCATAGATCCATCTATTAGTTTCACTGTCTCCTGCATTCACATTTTAAACATATCGACTTATTTCATCCTGAACAATTTATTTCATTCTTAGCTGCCCAGGGAGTTTCAGCCATTAGGCAGAATAGAAATGAAATCAGCTGCAATAATAGTAATCATATGAAAACTTTTTTTGCCATTTTTGGTAAATTACTGGTTAAAAAAGAAAGAAATGAAATTCTCATACCATCTGCAATAGCCAGATTGAACAGGTGCTGCCTGCTGTGTTTACAAATCAAGAAAATCATGTGCAGATCGGAGTTCTGCATCAGATTTTACACACACATTTCCATCTGGGAAAAGGGTTGAGAAAAGTCCTAGGAGGAGGAGGATCCATGCTCGTCGGGACCCGCTGTGCTTAGTGTCCATGAGCCCCTGATTCCTGCATTCAGGGCCTCACAATGCAACATTATGCAACATTTAACATTATTAAATAAAATAATAATTATAGAAGGGAAGGAAGAAGAAGAAAAGAAATCCCATGCTATGAAAGCATATCCATTCATAAAAATAGTTCACAACTCCAGGAAAAGGAGAAAGGAAATGCTCCACTTCAGAAATAACATCAAGCAGCTTTGAACTTCAGAACCCTTCACAGCACCAGACACATCCCTAACTCAGTGGTACCAATGTTTCCCGTGGATCCGTAAAGGAATTTCCTTGAAAAACTTGTACAAAAGGATACCCCTGGTGCCCCATCTTTTGATCTTATTCCTAGTCGGGAATTTCTACGGCCCTCTTGAAATTTCCCTTCCAGGAAATGCAGAGACAACTTCAGCTCTGGCCAATAATGTTGCCTTGAAGATTTTCATTTCCACGTAAGCAAAAAACGGTGGTGCTGATGAGCTGTAAGACTGCTGATTGCATGGTTAGTCCTTACAAATCAGGTTATGGGTTTTCCACTGAGAACAAAGAGAAGCTGCTCTCCAGCTGTTCCTGCAAAGCCCTTTACCACCAAATCCAATACCTCTCACACCACCTTTTCATTAAAAGAAAAAAACAAAAAGGTCATAGAGTTTGCATTACAAGCCTGTCCAATAAAGCCCACCTCCTAACCTGATCAAGTGTTGGAACAGGACTTCTAGTTTATATGAGTATTATTTAATAGTAATGAAGAATGTATAGATATTGGAAAAGTAATAAAAGCCACATGACAGTTAATTTCTGGATCAATTGATTCACCTGCTATTGATGTCACACTGTATTTATGAACCCTAACCCCTAAAATAAACCATTAGATAGAGCAATTCATTCTTTACTGCTGGATCCAATCCTAGACAGAGTCTTGACTATTTCCTTTCCAAATATAGTAACAAGATATCCAAGAATCCATTTTTTTCCACTTGGGACACCCGCTCTTGGTTGGATTTCCCTCTGGTCTACACAGCATACTAGGATACACAAAAGTTTGGGCCAACACATACCACAGTCTTGAATCCACAACTTAGGAGTTGTATTTTTAAGACCCCCCCCCTCATAAAGAACCCCCTCCTGTTGAATAGTAGCAACTCCCGGCAGAAACATGCATTACAATTCTTTTGATGATAGAACCATTCATTATACAGAGGAAGATTTTTACGTGAGAAAGCTTTAAAAAAATGCATTTACAGAACTAACAGCGGCTTTCATTCACTGTTATCTGGAGGAAGTAGCACAGACTGCTGCTTCAAGGCAGTTGATGGAAGGAGGAGGAGAGCTTCTGTTCTTATTGACAAAGAATATCTCAATGTCAGCATGCAAATATAGAAACATAGAAACATAGAAAACAGAGCGAGTCAGAAGGGGCCTCCCGGGCCATCCAGTCTGACCTCCGGCACCAGCCGGCTCTGCTCACAACATGCCCACCATGTGGACGTCCAGCCTGTCCTTGAACACCCGCACCGATGGGGCCTCAACCACCTCCCAGGGAAGCCCATTCCACACCCTTGGGGTCCTGACTGTCAGGAAGTGCTTCCTGGCATAACGAAACCTTGGCTCCCTGAGCTTTGCTCCGTTGGAGCGCATCCTGCCTTCCTCTGCAGGGGAGAACAGGTCTCTACCCATCTCCATGTGACACCCCCTCACATACCTGTATGTCGCCAACATATCCCCTCTGAGTCTCCTCTTCTCCAGGCTGAAGAGACCCAGTTCCCTCAGTCTCGCCTCATACGGCATCCCCTGCAAACCTGCCACCAACCTTGTGGCCCTATGCTGCACTGACTCCAACCTGGCTATATCCTTTCTGTAATGAGGGGCCCAAAACTGAACACAATGCTCCAGTTGTGGGTGCACCAGAGTCATATAGAGTGGTAGTAATACCTCGCTTGATCTAGAAGCCACACCTCTGGCTATGCAACCAAGGGTGGCGTTCGTCCTCTTGACCACCGCATCACACTGCTGACTCATGTTTAGCCTGCAGTCAACGAATACCCTGAGGTCCCTTTCACAAGTGCTGCTCTCCAGCCACTTGTCACCCAACCTGTACTTATGACAGCTATTCCTATGCCCCAAGTGCAAGACCTTGCACTTATCCACATTGAACGCCATCCTGTTGTCTCCTGCCCACTTCCACAGTCTGTCCAGATCCTTTTGGATCTGGAGTACCTGCTCCTCACTTGTGGCCACTGCTCCAGTTTTAGTGTTGTCTGCCAATTTGATCAGCAGACTGTTCACCCCTTCTTCTATGTCGTTAATGAAAAGATTAAACAGGATCGGCCCCAGGACAGAGCCCTGGGGGACCCCGCTTGTCACTGGCCGCCATCCCAATGATTCCCCGCTAATGGTTACCTTCTGCTTTCGGTCAGTCAACCATGCCCTAATCCACCGGACAGTGCTTTGGTGTATCCCAAAACTCCTCCGTTTCTCCACCAGGATATCATGGGGCACTTTGTCAAAGGCCTTGCTGAAATCCAGATATACCACATCCACTGCATCCCCTCCATCCAGCCATCTCGAAACCTTGTCATAGAATTCCACAAGGTGTGTCTGGCAGGACCTGTTTTTGCGGAAGCCGTGTTGTGTGGCTGTCAGCCTCCCTTCCCTATCTAGCATCACTAGATCTCTCTCCATTATGAGCCTTTCCATTGTTTTTTCTACGATGGACGTAAAGCTAACTGGTCTATAATTCCCCATGTCCTTTCTACTACCCTTTTTGAAAATTGGGACCACTGATGCCACCCTCCAGTCCTCTGGAACTTCACCTGTTCTCCACGAGGTCTCAAAAATGGAGGCCAGCGGGCGTGAGAGAACCCCTGCCAACTCTCTAAGTACTCTCGGGTGTAACCCGTCAGGGCCTGGCGCCTTTGTAATGTCCAATGCCCTGAGGAGCCCCTTGACTTCAAGGGGGGTGACTCTAATCTGTGCCCCTAAGTCCCCAGCCTCATCTAATCTCCTATGCGGCGATCCCCCGTCCTGCTTTGGGGAGAACACAGAGGCAAAATGTGGTTGTTTATTGACTGGCAGACCACCGGCTGCATGCAGAATGTTGAAGACACTGTGGGCTGCTAGCCAATCAGAAACATCACATTTGTATGGTGCTGACTGACACACCCCCACAGCTTTGGTCCAGTCCAGCCCAGATGTCTTTTTCTCTTTCTGTAATCTTAACATTTTTTCAGGGGTTCATTCTTTCTATCCTATTTTCACACCGATTTCATTATTTTAAAAATGCAAAAAGTCCTACACATTTTTCCAAATAAGTTTCCCAATATATGTGATTTTTGTGTGCAGTTCCCCTTAATATACGACCGCCCTTTGAGATCTGCAGGAGAGTCCCTTCTCTGGGAACCCTCCATGAAAGAAATTAGGAGAGTAAGTACTCGGAGGAGGGCTTTCTCTGCGGTGGCACCCAACCTATGGAATTCACTCCCCAAAGAGGTCCGCCTGGCACCGTCGTTACTGGTTTTTCGGCGCCAGGTAAAGACCTTTTTATTTAAACATCATTTTAATTGTTAAAACATATGATCTGGCCAGGGAAACTTCTTCTTCCTTCTCTTTCTCCTCCTATATTTTTATTTACTTAATTTATACTGATAATTTTAATCTTATATATGTAAATCAATGTATTTTTTGTATTTTGTAATTAATGGTAATTTATTATGTGCTATTGTATTTCATTGTATTTTATCGTGTTGTAAGCCGCCCCGAGGTTTCGGCAAGGGGCGGCATAGAAATGTTATAATAATAATAATAATAATAAGAAGAAGAAGAAGAAGAAGAAGAAGAAGAAGAAGAAGTATGTATGTATGTATGTATATACATATTGCAAGCATCTTCCTCCAAATATATATTTTTCATATTCTATTTCCCATAATGTCTACTTTTCTGGATGCAATTTCCCCTAATAATGCATTCTTACATTCATCTTATAATCTGAGAACTGCATTACAAAGTTTGAAGAAGTGCAAAAGCAAAGCAAGCAAATGAAAAAGAACACTAACCATTTTCCAGCCTGAGAAGCACAAATCTGATAATTTCCTATTAAAATCTAAGTAATCAGTCTTCTCCTGCATCCTCCTCCGTTCCCTAAAATTACCTGCCAAAGTGTTCTTACTGCACCTCCCTCAATGAACATACTGAAACACATTGCCAATCTTTGCCGGTAACCTGAGAAAGCACAATTTGCCTTGTCCAGGGATAAATGGGAGGTCACATCCTAACCTCACGACTAAGCTGTGAAGCAGTTCTTTAAAAATTGAGGATTATGCTGCCACTTTAAGCTTTCAGTGTAAACATCCAACCGAGAAGAATGGAAGCAGGTGGTCTCATCAGGGCTGCTTGGTGGTAGGGAAGAAGTTCTCTCAGGAAAAAAAGGGGCTAACTTTTGCTTTGAAGATTTCAGTATACAGCAGAGCTTCGGGTCACACTGAAAAGCTTTTCCTACCCACCCAACTGGTGTTTAACCTTTGGAACAAAGTCTTCAGATTTCTGAGGGGGCTTTCAGAGAAAGGAGGAGTGATTCCTTTTATTCCAGTCTTCTGTTGTAGGTCAACAGAACCCTTTGGCATTCATTGTGAAATTACAGGCTTTATTATTTGTTAGTTTATTTATTTATCATGTTTAGAAGCTGTGCGACATTTCCTAGCATACTAGAGGCAATGATATTTTATTTCCAAGCCTGATAAAAGAAAAAAAAAACTGTTTACATCAGCTCATCTTTTCAAACTCAGTCTGACAATGATCATCCAGAAGAAGTGAATTGTCCATACCTAAAGTCTTTAATTGTATTCATAATGTTTCAGGCATTGCAAGCATAGCATTTCACTGAAGATGTAGCATGATAGAGACTCTGCTGTTGATAGATGCTACTTTGAATTATTGGAGGGAAGGAAAGCTACATTTATTTGTTTGTTGGTTGGTCTGAAGCATTTATACCCCATACTATAGCCAAACTGGATCTCTAGACGGCTTACATAAAAAGTAGTACAGTAACAAGAACAGCAAAATCCACAGCAGCACTTAAGTTCACAACCAGCAGTATATAAAAATATGTAATAAAACCATTCAAACCATTAAAATACTGGGCAAATAAAAAGGTTTTGGCCTAGTGCTGAGATGAATAAAGTCAATGCCAGATGCAACTCTCTGGGGAGCAGATTCTATAGTCGATGTAATCAAGATTGAAGGATACTATCAGAATTGTCCTTTTTAGTGGTACAAGGTAACTGACTGACCTGTGAGGTTTTGTTCAATACCGTACTGAAAAAGAGGTGAGAGTCACCAATCAACTCCTGCAGAACAGAACTTTCTGGATTAGAGGACGTTCTGGAGGATGGAATGCAGAGGAAAGCATTCTATGGGTGAAACTGCCTTTTATCTAACCTCAAAATTAAAGATCTGCCAAGTTGTGGCATTCAGAAATTCCTTTACAAAATAGTAGAACTTGTAAGACGTCTCCAGAGAGGGGATCGTTAAGAAAATAAGATGATCCATGCAGGTCTGGGTAATGTAGTCTAACTTCCTGTTCCCAGAGCAGCCAAGAAAAGACCTATGAGAAACCCACAAGAGAAGTTTTAGGCTTCACTGACGAATTAAACATGAGCAAATCACCTGGTCCAGATGGGATCCACCTAGGGGTTCTTAACTCAAAGCTGAAAGTGTTCATATTTTAACCAAAATACATAACTTGACCCTAAGCCCTCCAGTGGCTGTAGAAGGTGCCCAACTATCATCAGAGGCTCATAGTTTTAAGTGACCGCATTAATATGGGATAGTCTTCATCCCAGGCTGGTCTGGGGCACTTTTTCATGTGACAATATAAATAGCAGGAATAAATATCATAAGTAGATATGTAAATAAAATAGTGTTTTTCCCCAAAACAGAATTTGTCAATTTTAAATTCATTTCAGTTTCTACAAATCAATTTCAATGTTTCTCCGATCTTCAGAATTGACAGTGGAGAGTTTAAAGATGAAAAAATTGACTTTTTGTGGCAAATGCAGTCAGTCAATGTAGAGACAGTTTACATATCTATGCGCTATCAATTGGTGCACATTCTTCATTCTCCAAACTGTCTCACGAGATGCTTTAGTTAATTACTCTCTAATTATAATGTTGTCGAATGCCTACACTGTGGCAACCATATAATTACAAAGCATAAAATGGTAAGAAGATGCAAGCTGCAGCTTATTGACCAGCTGTGATAAATCTTCTACTTGGAATTGGTATTTCTCATACATAATCAATCTATGTCTGTGACTCAGAAACTATAGGCAGGTTCAGACATAAACAAAATTCCTCCACCTGGACTGTTTGCATGGATATATTAAAAATGGCAGTGCCATATGAGAATAGGGATGGGTTGAGTGTGTGTACGGGTGAATACACATGCTTTTTCTGGACTTCATTTACCTTCCAGAACTCAACCGAGGTTGTAATGCATTCCTCAAATCAAAACAAATTGTGTTAACACTGGGAAAATACACAAATGACACTGGACATAAATTCACACCAAAAGTGCATGCATCTGGTAAATGCACATGTACATACACACACACACACACACACACATTTTGCAACATTGCAAATGGTAACACTTTCTGTTTTCTTCTGAAGAAAGCATCACAACCTTGGCTTGGTTCTGGGAGATAAATTAAGTCCAGAAAACACACACACACGTCCAAAATTGAAGTCCCCCATAACAATGAAATTGTGGCTCCTTCAAACCCTGGCAGGTTGCTTTCCAAAAGTTTCATCCTCATCCTCTCCTTGACTGGGTGGTCAGTAATAGACTCCACCCACTGTGTTCCTTTTATTTCTAGCTCCAGTGAGATCAATGGGGCAGCTAAGCCCATCCTTCCGTATTTCTCTGCAGAGATATGAATCATATGGTGTGACTCCTCCTCCCTTTATGTTCCTTTGGTTCTCCTTGAACCGCTTATATCCTTCCACTGTTGAATTCCAGTCATGGGAGTCCTCTTGCCAAGTTACAGTTACAGCTATCAGGTCGAATTCACTTGTATTCACACTTAAGAATTCAGGTTCATGCTGTTTGTTTCTCATACTCCGGGCATTAGTATATAGACAGTGAAGACCATGTGCCTTATATTTTATTTATTTATTTTTTATTTATTTATCGATTTATATCCTGCCTTTTTCCTACAAAGGGCTCAAGGCAGCTTACATCTCCTCCTCCATCTTATCCCCACAACCACCACCCTGTGAGGTAGGTTGGGCTGAGAGTCTGTGACTGGCCCAAAGTCACCCAGTTGGCTCCATGGCCGAGCGGGGACTTGAACCCAGATCGCCTGAGTCCCTGTCCCATGCTCTTAACCACTACACCACACTGGCTCTCTTATACTCTAGCTTTCTTCCTACATTTTTTGGAAGACTATTATTGGGCGCAGTTCAAGCTGCTCTCTCTGTTGTGTCTTTTCTTATGCCCAGCTATGCTTCTCCCTCTCCTGCAGGATTCATTTTAAAGCCCTCCTGATAAACATCTTCATGCTGTGTCCAAAAAATTATTTCCAGTCCTTGTAAGGTGCAACCCATCTCTTGCCAGCAGTCCATCTTCCGGGAAGTGCAGCCTGTGGTCCCAGAACCCAAATCTATTGTGCCTCATGCCAGTACCACATTCATAGCCTGGCATTCCTCTTCCGAGAACTGGAAGGATTGGAGAGAAAACCTGTCTGGGCCCCAACATCCTTGACTTCCCTCCCTAAAGCTCTGAGGCCTGATGGGATTTCTTCAAAGCTCCACTTGGCAGCGCAATTAGTCACCACATGTGTGAGAAGGAAGGAATACATAACAGTGGACTGTATGAGCCTTGGGAATTTTTCAGGGATATCATTAATTGGTCTTCCAGGGAGACAGCACTGGAGCCATGCTCTGATGGGTCTGTTTCCTTCTCTTCATCCTTCCTTCCCTGTGCACCACCTGGGGACCTAAAGCTTTGCCTGCTAGCCCAGATTCCTGGTTTGTACTGTATGGGCACTGCTACCATCTCCAAGAGGTTCACAAACTCACTTATTACCAAAATGGCCATTGCTCTCCTCAGAGATATTCCCCTGCTACTGGACACCGGTTAGTCCACGAGTCTCAGATGTGAACAGGAAGCCATCTTTTCAAGAAAGAATTCTGCCCACTCCCCATGCTTTCTGTAAAATCACCTCTGCAAATATCTATAAATGTGGAAGGCTTAAAAATGTATTTTACTTGTTATTGTCATTCATACACTTTCCCACCCAGAGTGAGATTCTATTTTCTGAAGGCTCCCTACAGCTGTTAAACAAATATGCTAATTCATTAGAACACAGCGTAGAACTCGACATTCGCATCCTTGCTGCAAATACTTCTGGCTTTGTTCTCAAAATGGAAGGCTAAAGCAGGAAATGTCTGATCAAAGAGTTTTCAAGTTTCATTTTTGGGAAAGTGACTCATTCACCATTTCTGCTGCAACGGGCTCTTTATTCAACAACAAAACCACCTGCGGCAGAAAGATGTGCTCTGAAGAGAACTTAATGACAGTCAAGCATGGAATAGCTAAGAAGGGCATAGCAATCTTTTGATACGCACCGTATTCTTAAAGATAGTTCTTTGCCAATAAGACTTTTCTCCCCCTGAAAAATAAATAAATAAAGGCAGCTGCCAAGTGCCTCTCCAATAAAATGGAGGTTGATGGTCTGAGTGATTGTGCCGTATCTTCCCAGCTGACAAGGACCCCCATGCTGGCTGATGAGCAGGGGCTGAGTGGTTTGTATGTGCAGTCACGATAAGGAAGCTAAAAATCATCCTGGCACTTTGACAAGGTGAGAATTTTGCTTTTGTTCTTGCTTTGTTTTAGTGATCCCACTGTGCCCCCTTCCCTCCCCTCTAATTGCACAATGTTACACAACATTGCAGATTTTTCCAACTTGGAACCTTCCAGATCATAGAATCACAGAATAGTAGAGCTGGAAGGGGCCAAGAAGGCCATTGGGTCCAACCCCCTGCTGTTGCAGGTCACCCATTTACACCATCCCACTCAGATGTTGTGGACCACAATTCCCAGCATTCCTGATCCTTGACCACGCTGCCTGGGATGAATGGGAACTGAAGTCCAAAACACCTGGAGAAAGCTGTTGTATGGAAAGAGCATTTTCTGTTCTACTTCCCATATTTTAACATCCTTGGACAGGCAACGAGAAGGGTTTGAAGAATGGTAAAGACTTGGGAAATGTTTCATCTTACAGCATGACCAAGAAACAAATCTAAGGCATGGGCGGATTTCAAGCTGAATATCTACTTTGGGTTTTTTCACAAGAGGCTCAAGATCCAAGAGGCTTGTATGACTCTGATGTTGTGCCAACTCTACTGCTAGCCAGTGCATTATCAATCCATTTAAAGAACAGATTGGAATCTTTAAAATGATGGTGAGCAGCTCTGGAAACCATTTTCAATACTTCCTGCAGGCAATGCTCCCCCAAGGGTGCCAAAAAGCGTAAAAAATAATAATGAATTTGGGTAAATTAAGGGGCGGCCATCTTAACTGGTTTGGGTCCAAGTTATTTGAATGACTGCCTTCAACTGTACAAGCCTGTTTTCACTTAGATGTCATCAAAAGCATTGCTTCTCATTGGTCCACCCCCAAGCACAGTTAGTTTGGAAAGTACAAGGGAGAAGGACCTTTTTGGTGGTGACATCATCCCTCTGCAATGAGCCTTGTTTGCGGTTTCCATCAGGCCCCTTCTTTGAAGATCTTCAGGAAGCTCTGAAGAACCACATGTTTTTGTTGACCCCTTCTTAATATCTGGTCTTTGATTTTATTTGTAAACACATTCTAACTAATGCTGCTCTGCTATACGGCTTCTTGTATCTTGTATGCTATATTGCAAAGATTCAACCTTTTAAGTCTACCAGGAAATAATTTTAAATCAAATACATAAATGATAGCAATAAAATAAATATCCATCATGATTGATAGTCATTGAGAGCCTTATCTTCCAAGACTGTAAGTATAACAAGCTTAGCCAATGACAGTAATAAGCAACTAGTATTAATTGGCTGTGAGTCTATAATGTTCTAACATTTTCTGATTATAAATAATCACTTCTAATGCATTCTACCACAACTGTCCATGTAATTTTAAGAGATTTGGGCTGGTTTGGAATCTGTGGGCACTCAGAAGAGAGAACAGTATCCACCCTGTCTTAAACTGCTCATCTCCGTGGGTGTTTCATTTTATCATAGCGTGCATAAGATAAATGCAATATCATTTTTTCCCAAGCTGGCTCATGAAAGAGAGGAAAAAACCCCAAATCAACCACAGCTAACACATAGAAACACCCACCTACAGATATTTGTTTATGAAAAAAAATCACTTTGTCAGATTCCTTTGCTAGGAAAAATAACTGCATGGTTACTATCTTTGCTTAACGTGCTGTGGGCATTACTGTGAAAAATTGTACCCATCCTGCTTATTGCCTCCATATTTTATCTTGGTCTCTAGGAATGAAGAAATATTTTCCTAATACATTTTAACCAAGTCACTGGAACTTCCTGCTTCAGAACCAAAGGAAGTTTCCTTTCCTGCATATCTATGGGATTCAGATAGCAAAACATTAATTCCCCTAAATGCCAGTGAGACACCAACACTGCAGAAAACGTAAACTAGAGGAAGATGCCAATGTTTGGCTATACCACCACTTCTCACTGTATAGGGCAAGAGAGAGACAACTTTGGGGACCACACACTTAAGATTCCTCCATATACTGGGGCACACATTCTCCTTGCTAAGAAGTGAAGAACATAGGAACATTAAGATACACTATTTGTCCGTCTAGCCCACTGTGGTCCACTCTGGAAGGAGCTCTTCGCAATCTCAGGCATGTGTCTTTCCCATTGATCTTTTCCTGACTCTTTTACCTGAAGACACCGTGGATCACACATGGAAGCATTCACAGGACCCACTGAATGATGCGTCTTCGCTGCCTTAGCCTGGTTTTTGTGAGAATGCCATGAAAATGGTCTCCTTGGGATGATGGCAATGCTTGCCCAGCCCACACTATCTGAAGTCATCGTCTAACGATTCCTGCAAATTGTCCTGGGAAATTTCTCAGCTGTACAACCCTAGTGAGTGCTGGGGACCCACTTCAGGTCAGGCAGGTGTTACATGTATTCATTCACCTCCATGAAACATGTTCATCCCACCTCTCAGACTACAGTTCTAAAAGCCACTTGCCACTTAGATCCACATATAATCATCCCCAAAAGGTCAATAACAAACCCTATAAAACATTGTTGGTTAAAGGCAATGTTAAAGCCAATCAGGTGGACTACTTGATATATGTAAGCATAAGCAGAATGAAATGGATGGATGCATAGCCATGAATGAAGTAGCACATTTATACTGGTTTTCTGTGAACCTCATCAAGGCAGAGTATAAGTCAGCTAAACATAAAACATCCATATCAACAATAACTCCATACAAAAATATCAAAACAATGTGAATGCATTGTTAAAAACCACTTGGGATCATGCAAAGGCTCACTTGAAAACATTCGTTTTAATTCCTTTCCAAACAGCTCAAACAGGTTCAGGACTGAGGTTAACTTGGAACAGGGAGTTTTCTACCATTTGGGAGCAACACAAGGGAAAGCCTTTTCACCAATCCTGAATAAAGGCCCATCTGTGAGTGATACAACCTCCCAAAGAGCTTCCTCTGCATCTCCTGATAACCAATGAGACAGGATGCCCCTTTGATAACTAGGCCTTAAGCCATTTAGGATTAAAACCAAAAACATTTTGAACTGAGCCCAGAAAGCAACTGTCAACCACTGGAAATCTCTCAATATCTGAATAATATTATCTTAATTCCATCTACTAATAAGCCACCTAGATGATGTGGTTTTCAGGCACTCATCAAAGGTAACCATAGACAGAGCATGTGCCAAGAGTCCAAATGAAAAGGGAGATGTGTTTGTTTGTTTATTTGTTTATGCAAATATTTATATGCCACCTATACTGCCAAAAGGCCTTCCTAGGTGGCTTATGTATGATCGACTTTTTCCATTAAATGCAGAAATCAATTAAATTCTTACTATTCATGGAGGTGACAGTTCCAGTGGTGTTGAATCACATACTGTGCATGCAGGTCCCAGTTACTGGCACTTCCTGCTGAAGGATCAGGGAACAGGTGATGGGGAAGACATCTCCTGAAGGCCTTGGACAGCTCCTGCAAGAAGAACCAGTGGTTTGATTCTTAGGGTCACAGAAAGCATTAAAAGCCTGCTTAAAGACATGATTTAATTGCATAGGTTCTGGAGCTGAATGCTTCTCCTGCTGGTCTCAGCGTGTTCAATACTAGGACAATTTCTTGTTCCCAGATGCCTTTCTAACCATGATAAAATATGGAGGTAGTAAGAGAGATGAATATTACTGTGGTTGGCTATGAAGGAGAGATGGATAAGACGGTTGTGGGAAGATGGACCACATTTTCATCTATGATATGCTTTTATGTTACAAAATGGCAGTTCTTATGAGATTATTTTTGAAGCAAAAGAAGACCTAATCTCACAGTGGCTTAGGCATAGCAATGCGACGGACAGGCACTCGACTACAGGAATGCTTGGTGTGGGGTGGGGGGGGGGGACATAATAGACGACTGGTCTGTCTCCTTTCATTTTTTGACCTTTAATTGAAAGATTGAAGATAAGTAGTTCCTGGGAGAAAGCAAAAGGCTGATTCACTTTACTCTGTAACTCCAAAATGAAAAAGCTTCCTAGAAGCCTTACTATATCTTCCAAATCGCCCTCTTGTCATTCTGAGAAGTTCATAGCCAAGGAAAATGCTAGAAATGGATTGATAGAGCCATGACAGGCAGGAGGTTCTGAAGCAAGAGGTGAAAGGCCTCAAGTTAATATATTTGTGCTTCCCTAAGGACATTTTTTCTTTTGCAAAGCCGATGTTTTTGACCTCAGGATCACCTGTCTCATCATATCAAGATTCACTGCTCTCTTTAAAATAACGCCACTTCTTGAAAGTTTGCTCGCTTACATGGATCCCCCCCCCCCCCGCAAAGCCGAAGTCTCTTCTTCAGTTTCCTTTCTCAGAGGGAAATATCAAAAGCAACACTTCCCCCTACACAGAGTGCCAAAGAGTGGCAGCTGGTGCAGTGCTGGCTCTGTTAAGCCCCCAAATGTAACTGAGAAGCAGATTGCCACAGTGCGGACCTCCCTGTCTAACTAGAGCGCAGAGTGTCAAACGAGCCACGAGCTTTAGTAATTAATTGTGCCTCCACACTCAGTGGAGAAGGATGATTCTCAGCAGCAGTGGCAGCCCATCCTTCCCACCCCAAGAATCACAGGGATGGAAAAACTTCCTTATGAAAGAACTCTGGAGTTTTTTGTTGGCTTATTTTAAGCTTGGTAGACTTTTCTATTAGGAAAATTGTGAAAACGGGGACCAATATATTATTCTCAGTCAGTACGCTGGAAACCCAATAGGTCATCTGGTTACACTGGGCAGAGAATGTGTGTCTCTCACACAATTTGGGTGGGGTGTCATCTGGCGGAAGAGGGGCATTCTCACTCTGGAGCCATCTGATGAAATGTTCGCTTTCTCCAGACTGGGCCTTCCAGCTGGACAAAACCCTCCCCTGAAGATCCAAGCAGAGTAGAAGAATGAGGCCCTACTCTTTCCCCACCTTGTCCGCGGTTCTTTGCCAACAGAAGCCTTTCCATCACATGCTACATTGTCTTTTCCCCACTGAGTTATGATCTCTGTTCTCCAATATTTTCTCCCAAATCATGAATTAGTGAATGAAACTCAGGAGTACCATGCCTCTGGGAAGTGGCCAGTGGTGGCCTCTATGGACGAGGAGGCAGAGGACAGGTCTCCGGAGGCACAGCCAAGGTGGCCCCAGGGGGCAGTCACCTCCAGGAAAATGCGCGTGCACACACATTTCGACAAAGATGTCCAGGCACTGGAGGTTCTTTCCCAGTATGCAGTGTCAGTGCAGTGGGAGCTGGTACTCAGTGGGAAGGTGTGTTTCCTGTAATTCTGGCTAAAGAGGGATGCTGACTAGGCATGCACCAAACACCATGCCCTGGCTGGCATCTCATCTGTTCCTGCATCTTAATGCAAAAACTTGCATTACTGGGTAAGCTCAGCTAAGACATATGTATCAAGAGAACTATTTCACACATATGAAGCATGGTTTGCTACCCAGTTCACACGCAGCAGGCGGCTACGATCAATCACACCTTCCCAACAAAGGGCACCTGCGATAAACATGTCTGTCAAATGTCTTGCACCACATTTTAAACATGTAATATATGGCATGGACCACGGATAGAGCCAACTGCATATCCATTGCATTTGACATTATAGTCAAGTTTGGTTCCAAATTTGCCATTTTGTGAGGGTCAGTTGATACAGCCAGATGGGGCCCTGATTTATGCTGTAATAACAGAGCAGAGCAAACATTCGACTTCACGTCTCTGGCTGGTCATTTGTTTCTTTGCCCAGCAGCCCTTAATGGTAGTATTAACATTCAAATGATTGCCACTCCGATCTGAAGCAATCAGATCACAGCAGTGAACACTGTGCTGGGCAGTTCAGGCATTTTCCCGGCTCCTTTTCGTTTCTTCTGCTGATATCCTTTCGCTAGAGACAGGTTTCTCTGCGCTGATGGGCTATCGGGCCATGCACACGCTGATTCACATTCGGAAGGTTGTCTTTCCAATACAAAAATAGTTAGAATGATCTCCTGTTCGTGAAAACATGAGGAGAGGCTGTTGAGAAAAGGTGCTGCTGCTTCTAGGAAGAAATAGGAATAGAAATTCTCTTCGAAAGGCTTTATTTTCTCCCTTGAAGTGGGAAGTGTTGCTTAGATTGCCCTTCAGCTGCTGGGTTAGGAAGTTCCGCCCTGAGTTGCACCAGCGGTAAATGTCTCTGCTTGTTTCGCATACTGCCTCCAAAAGAAAAGATGAGAGAGAAAGTGATGAGAGGCCAAGTGATGAGAGGTGGGCCCCCATGCTTCTTACAGATTGTATCAGCCAGTGGAGAAGAATGTAGGAAGACCCCTGCTTGACTGGACAGATGGTCCATCAAGTCTAGAAACTTTCTTGTCCACCCACGTGTGCCCAAGAGGCCCGTGAATTGACTGGATATCTAAAAGAATGGAAGAGCCTTAGCTCTGCGATAGAACACATGCTTTGCTTGGAGAAGCCCTTGGGGGCAATGCTCAGCCTGTGCAACAGGGCTGGAAAAACCCTGCCTGAGATCCCAGAGCGCTGTCTGTGCCCACAGCTGCGGGCCAGTCGGACCCATGTTCCAGCTGCATGGAAGGCAGCATCCTGTGGTGCTTTGCTCCTGAGTGGGGCCTGCAGGCAAGAGCTTCCCACGATTTGTCTCTCAGCAGGTGGCGTTGAGGGCCATGCATGTGCTGCCGTGCTGGATCAGGACCCGGATTCATGTCCTCACTCCCTCATGAAGCGCCCTGGTTGAATCTGAGCCTCCTTCTCTCTGGCTGCTTTAAAGGTAATATGTGGGGGTGGAGGGAGAAGCACACGGGCCTCACAGAGTAAAAGGAACTGATAGGATCCTTTGATATCCTCATAATGAATAAATGGGTTCTGTAGAGCTTCCATATGGCCATCATGACTAATAGCCACGGGCTATCAGAGCATGGCTGGGAAATGGGTAGAGCCTCTGCCATAAGCCCTTTCACCACAGCACCCTTCCTCCAATAAAGCATCTTGGGAGTCACCTCACTGATTTTATATCCCCAGTGACCTCATGAGGGATGTCGGCCGGTTCGATGGAGGGCAACTGGCCCAAGGGCAGCAAGTGAGCTTTATTTGCACCAGATAAAACTCGTCTTGTTTATCCAAGACTCTTAAATTCTGATTTTAATCTGTTCTTAAGGGTCTGGTTTATATGCTGCTCTCTGAAAGCAGAGCTGTACACAAATGGCTTCTTGGAATACTTTGTGCTCTTTATTTGTGAGCTTTAGCTGTGGGCAGAGAAACCAGGAAGAAAATTTCACTGAGATTCTCCACTTAGCTTCTCAGCGATGGGGGCACCGCTGGCAGGGGCTACAGCATGGCTCTGTCTTCCCTGCCTCCCTCTCTCCCTTCCTCTAGGGCTGTGGGTATGCTTGCATCACTACTGCGAACGGCAACAGCATCAGCCATGTTGGCAGGCTGGCCCCCATTTTGCATCCTGCACAAGGCAGGTGTGAGGGGGAAGGGCCTGACTCCAGGGAACTTCAGAGTTGTTACCAAAATCTGTCCCCCAATGTCCTGAATGTTTACTCCCCCCGTGAAAGAGGCTTCCATTTTTCTGCTTTCTTCTAAAGAACCTTTAACATGTCATTTTGCACTCCTATGGATGGTCCATCAAGGTGACCAGGAGAGCTGTGTGCTGTCTTTTTAATATGCATCCATTGCACCGCAGCCTTCCAGCTGCCATGCTTCTCTCCATTGCAATGCAGCTTTCCAGCTGCCCACGCTTCTCTCCATTGCAATGCAGCTTTCCAGCTGCCCACGCTTCTCTCCATTGCAATGCAGCTTTCCAGCTGCCCACACTTCCAGAGCTGAATGTGCCCTAAGGGAAGATTTCCCACATGATATCATCCCCTGGGTTGTAATGGCAGTGCAGGAAGCTAGATTGGCTGCAGGTTGCCAGATATATGATTGCACAATTTCAGACAAGATGCTCACACACATTCCTCAGCCCTCTCACGAGGAAGAGATACGCAGGAACCCTGAATCTAACCCATATTATTTTTCTGCCCAGTGTTCGCCTTTGATTTTCCTTCCAATCAAATTGAATGAAAACAACAAGGGAGAAAAAGCATAGAAGAAATTTTGGGCGCACCACTCTTTGAGCTCACCATAGAAACACCTTCCTCAACATGGATCCTTCCTCCAGAAGTACTGAGCTATACCTCAGCCAGCTGCTCAGGGATGTAATTGAATTCACTGTGGTTTTTATTGCCACAAGCTTTTCTGGGAGTTCACAGCAGGTTGAATAGCAACGGAAGCTGCAAGCTGTGATACAGTAGCAGCATCTGTGAGGACCTAAATGAGAACTTAAAATCCCGACATGCCCTGCTCACAGAGGCTGCCTCTGGGTCTCCAGGGAGTAAGGTTTTGGAGGTTACACTGGTAGATGAGACATCAGTAACACAGTCATTTGCTCATATCAGGGAGAATTCAGAACATATGGACCCATTCTCAAGCTCATTGGTTTCTATGGATACAGAGGCCTCTAGGGCCCGGTGCGACAAGACACCATTTTGTAGCACGGCCTCCCTTGGCATATCCACTTGGCACCTTCATTGCTGTCTTTTCCACATCCGAATAAGTCCAACCTGCTGATCTGAGCCATTAATGATCACCAGTTTCTAACAAATAGGTGTTCCATCTGCTACATGTGTTGCTTGGTTTTTGCATTTTTGATGGGGATTGTCAATATTTTATATTGCTTTAGTCTGCATGTGTAAGACCTGAAATAGCAGTTTCTTCTGTTTTGTTCCAAAATAAGTATGGAAAGGGGGCTCTCATAGATAATGACTCTAGCATGTTCAGACTCAAGATGAGAAGATTGAGGGGATATATGAAATCACTCCTTAAGTCCCTGAAAGGTTGTCACAAAGAAGAAGGACAGGCTCTCTTCTTACACATGGAATAAAGGGCCCAACTTACAGGAAGCCAGGTTCTGCCTAGATATCAGGAAAATTCTCCTGACCGCTAGGACAGTTCCAATAATGGAACCCATGACCTAGGGAGTCGGTGGGCTCTCCCAGACCAGAGGAGTTCCAAACGCAACTGGACAGCTCCCTGAGCAGGATGGTGTAGCTTGCGCTGCACTGAGCAGGGAGTTGGGCCCAGAGGCCCTCTGACTCCTTGTAACTCGACTATTCTGTGATTCTGTGATTCTGTTGCGATGGGCTTTATCCTTTGACCTCCACTGCAGTCCTGATTTGGGCCAGACCAAAGCCAAGAGAGGCCCTGCTGATGGCCACACGTAGCAGGCCCCCTACTCTGCAACTGAATTCACACATAATTGTGCATGCAGACACACACACACACACACACACACTCAACAACATACAATAATAATAGAAACACTTTTTCACAATGAATGCTAGTGGGATCCCATGCTTTCCTGGAAACAAAGGCCTATAGCTTTATCCTGGTAGAGAACTCAGATGCAAACACAAGCTTCCCTTTTACAGTACGCAGTCACAGAAAATGCAAAATACATCAGTACATCAAATACTCTTTCAGCACTGTAAGTGGGGCTGTGTATGCACTCTGGGTTTCAGTCTGACTGTTAAAGGAGCTATCCACAGTCCTGAACTCTGACCCCAAATGAATTGCCCCTCTAAGGTTCTGGGTAAAGCCCACAGTGGACACAACAATCCAGTGCCCTTGCAGGCATTGATCTCCGCTGTACTTTCCTTCTCTCACCTAGGCACACACACGCAAGAAAGATGTAAGATCCAACATAGAAATATGGCACACTCATAGATAGCTCGTTCTACTCCAGCAAATTTTGCTGCTTGGGGACTAGTGCATGCCAGTCATTGCTGTCTGAATGATCAGGGCCAGTCACCACCTTTCAACAGAACCTGTTTCATTCGGTTGTTTTGATGGCAAAGATGAGGAGATCTTTAGTTTCTAGAGAAAAGGCAAAGCTTAACAATAATGCGATAATCCTTCAGCTTTGGCTGATACATCAGCTGCATCCCTTCCTGGAGAATGACTGCCTGGAGACAGTGACACACGCGCTGGTAACTTCCCGATTAGATTTCTGTAACGCGCTCTATGTGGGGCTACCCTTGAAGACGGTCCGGATACTTCAATTGGTGCAGAATAGAGCTGCCAGGTTGCTGACGGGGACTGGGCATAGTTTTCATATAACCCCAGTTCTCCGTCAGCTCCACTGGCTTCCGATTGAAGTCCAGACCCAATTCATAACCCAATTGGTTATGACCTATAAAGCCCTAAATGGCTTGGGACCTGGATATCTAAAGGAACGCTTGCGTCCATATATGCCCTCCCACCTCTTGAGATCAGCATTGGATGCCCTTCTCCGGGAACCCTCTGTGAATGATATTAGAAGGGTGAGTACCCAGAGGAGGGCTTTCTCTGCAGTGGCGCCCCATCTATGGAATGTGCTCCCCAGAGAGGTCTGCCTGGTGCCATCATTATTTGTTTTTCGGAGCCAGGCTAAGACCTTTTTATTTAAAACTTATTTTAATTGCTAAATTATTGAATTAATTAGGATTTTAAAATTAGCCGAGAATGCACTGGGGGTTTTTAAATGTTTTTTTTCTTTTAAATTATTATATTATTATTATTTATTTATGTTTTTATGTATTTTTTGTGAGCTGCCCCGAGGCTTTGTTGCGATGGGGGGGCATAGAAATGTTTTAAATAAATAAATAATCCTATTCTTTA
>NW_025335817.1:6050273-6061229 GCF_004798865.1 Varanus komodoensis
GGGGGGGCATAGAAATGTTTTAAATAAATAAATAATCCTATTCTTTAAAAAAGTGTTCTATGTTCATAAAAAACCTCCCAGGCAAGTAAAATAGCCATCTGTGCATTGCATTTCTGTGCATGCTTATTTACATGCATATGCACTAAAAACAAGCTGCAGACCCTTGAGAAGAAGCTTCAAAATTGGCCCCAGCCCCTATAACTCATATTACAAATAAAGAAATAAGCAAAAACTCTCCTTGCTTCTCACATGCTCCCCATATGCCTCCATCTTCTTCCTGAATATCTACTCAGAGATATTTTCTCCCTTCAAAACAGCAAAAACAACGAAGACATTTGCGGCTCCTTAAAGATTAGCACGTTCATTCTGGCATAAGGTTTTGTGGTCTTCATCAGATGCATGGAATATTGTGAGAATCCTCAGGTTTATATATAGTATACATGATGTGGCATTGTAAACTGTAAGGTCAGATGGAAATTAAACACACAAAGGTTTCAACAGAGGATTTTTTTCATTAAATCATTCACAACCGACCAACCCTCCACATACTGCCTCTCCATAATAAATTTTTAAAATACACACTACTCTCCCTCTCAGGAATATGGGTACAACAACAATTGTGGAGTATTTTGCAGGGCTCTGTAAACTATTTTCTACCCTCCCCACAAAGAGCATGGGTGTAAATGTTATAATAATAATAATAATAATAATAATAATAATAATAATAATGCCAAATTTCATTTATACCACAGGAATGTATTTTTAAATCGTTACAAACGAAGAAAACAATAAAAAAAGCAAAGTTTTACATAAAACCAGGTGTGAGCTAGAGAGAACATCAGCTCTTGTTTTCCCTGCTTTTGTTTAGATCTGGATTTCCCAGCTGATTTCTATGGTTGGTGACAAGTATTCCACAAAGTGGACCACAAAGAATGGGTGGTGGGAAGATGTCAACATGAAACGGGTTCATGTCTTCGGACAAGCTTTTCTACAGACAAGTCTTCCCTCTGAACTTTTCCCTATGGCTCTGTGTTGATCCTAGCTCCAATTGCACACGGTGCTGAGCACTAAAGGTGGTTTTAGACTTATTTTTCACAAAACGATTGGAGAAAATGATAATTTCACCCCCCCCCACACTCTAAATTGGAACGTGCCTGAATATGTGCTAGAACCATAGAATCACAGAACAGTAGAGCTGGAAGGACACAGTGGGCCGCCTACTCACTAGGACTCCAAGTGAAGCCATCTCTCCCAGATGGCAATCCAGCTGCGTCTCCAATGAGTGCAGCCTAAACTAGCCTTTGCCCTTTTTGCTGTCACAGCACATTGTGGAGTCATCTCTCCAGTTCTGCAAAAGATAGAAAGTCCTTCCTTTTTTATGTGCAAGCAGGAAATCTTGAGCTAGACCGAGAGCAGAATCAGGAGCAAAGGGATAAAGCTTCCCTGCTGGATCCTGATCTGGATTGGGAGGAAGGCAGGCAGGAGGAAAAGAAGGAAGGAAAGAAGGCATTAGTTCTGCTGGAAGGCAGAGCTGTATGTTCCAGGAAGCCTACCCTTGACCCGCTATGCTAACCCAACATCCTCAGATCCCATCCCTAGTACTGAAGCTACTGAAGGTGGATCCACATGGATGGGGAAGCAACAGACATAATGTTGTCCCTTTCCTCAGACAGAAAAAATCCACACGGCAGTTGTCCTTGTGAAGTTGGAACACACGCCTTTTGTTCTCCTTTCTCAATATCCACCCCAGGACGTTCTCACAGTACAAGCAACGCCTGCTTCGAAGGATGTGAACTGGCTCCCTCGCATTACCACCAACTTGGGGTGGGAGGTGGGAAAGGAATTAATATTTTGAAAACTAAGTTGTCATCCCTCGCCATTTCCCCCAGCCGGCATGTTTCCCAATATGTGTAGTGCTTAAATGGCATGTTGTTCAGTGGATTATACAAAACACAGAGATAAAGAGAACGAGGATTTAGATTTGGATATGGCAAAAGAGGATTAAAATTCAATTTGGGACCAGGTTGGGATAATTTCCATCAACATAAGCTGCAATGTGCTTAAAGATTCAGCCTATAACTTGCTTATCAGCTGATAAGTGGCAGTGGATTTTGTCCTTCTTCTAGATCAGAAATAAGCAATAAATGGTTTGCGTGGTCTGACACTGGAGCCAAATTAATTCTTGGTGCAAGGAAATTCATGACCAGGTAGAAGAATGGCAGGAAACGGGGTGCTTCTCTCTGCGGTGGGCAGCGCAACTGTGACCGTGAGAATAAGCACAGCCTGCTGACCACATTTCATGGCCTGGCTCAGCAGCATAAGATGGCCAGGGCTGCTTCCCTGGTCTTCGCTGGAAGCGAGCCAGAATAGGAGCTTTCCTGGGCCTCTGATGAGCTGGCGTGGATAACCAGAGGGATGGCACGGCCCTCAATGTGCTTCCGAATAGGCCTGCTGCACTAGCAGCCTGATTCAGATGTTCTGCGTGAATCTGGGTGCTTGGACACATACGTGAAGCTTCCTTGCACGCCGCACATTTCCATTCCACTTCTACTGCTTCCTCTGGGCTAGGCAGGAAAGACGGATATTCAGAGCATAGGGATTCATGCTGGCTGCAGAGTGTGGAGGGCACTGGCCTTTCCTTAGGACTCCAGAGACGCTCTTACTGGTGCAAGTTTCTAAGGGCTTCTTTGACCTCAGGCCCAGTTCCCTAAACCTCTAGCCCACAGGCCCTCAAACTACGGTCCGCCATGGTCATTTACCCAGCCCACCTCAGAACTTTTGGACTCGTTCAGAGAAAACGATCTCCGAGCAAGTTCAAAAGCTCTGAGCCGGTGCAGGCGTTCTCTGAAACTGAGCAGAGAGCCGGCGTACGAGCCAAATTGTAACAGCTCCCTTCAACTGCGTGTGCGCTGGCTCTTCCTCCACATGGAAAGCATGCGTTGGCTCTGAATACAGAGTGGGAAACAGCAGAGAGGAGGACGGAAGAGAGAGAGAGAGAGAGAGAGAGACACTAAAAAAGGATTGCAGGTAAGAAAAATATACCTTTTTAAATTTATGTTGAATTATGTGAGCCACATCCCCGGGCTGTGGGCCAAGCCGTGGCTGCCTCGCTGAGCCTGGGGGCTGACGGGGCTAGGTGGAGCGGGGGTGGGAGCGGGGCCGTGGCTTCCGCACCTCTGCTGCGGCCGGCGGCCATGCTGCTTCCTCCCGCGGCAGGGAGAAGAGGGAGGCACCCCTCTCGGCCAGCCGCGGCCCCGTCCCTCCCCTCCCCTCCCCTCAGAAAGCAGCCCTTACCTCCCTCCTCGCGGCCTCTCCCGGCCAGGGGAGTCACCCCACGCTCGCCTCTCTGGCCTCCTGCTCCCCAAGCCAGGCGAGCGCCTGCGAAGGGACCTTCCTCTGGCTTGGAAGCGGGGCGGCAGCGAGGAGCAGGAAGGCCTCAACCTCATGGCTCCCCCTCGTTTCGTGCTCTCCCTTTTGGTGGGCAGTGCAGCATCATCTTGGGCTTCTGCTGCAGCCCAAGTGAGAGGAGCAAACATTTTTAAACGTTTAAATTTATTTTTAAAATTTTAATTAATTTTTTAACTGTGCAGTCTTCATAGGAACTCGTTCATATTTTTTTCAAACTATAGTCCGGCCCCACTACAGTCTGAGGGATAGTGAACTGTCCCATCGGTGCAGGTGTTCAAAGATAGGCTGGACATGCACATGGCAGGGATGTCGTGAGCAGAGCCAGCTGGAGCCGGGGGTCAGACTAGATGGCCCGAGAGACCCCTTCTGACTCACTCTCTTTCTCTGAACTGGCCCCCTGTTTAAAAAGTGTGAGGACCCCTGCTCTAGCCCAACCAAAGAGGCTGACACCCAGGTCCTTTCCAGGGTACAGTCTTCTCCTGACACCAAGCAGTATAGCAGGTGGTTTCTTGGACTTTTACTGCCCGCTCGTACAACCTTCCTTTGGCAGCCTCTTGGGATAACACAGCCACCTGCTCCCCGCTGCAGGTCTTCACCAGCCCCTGAAGATGATCCCGAAGAGAAAGATTTGCCGTTCTCTTTCTCCTCAGTTTCTCTGCAGCCCTTTTCAAACAGCACACGCCAATCAACAGTGTCTCCCTCTCCGTCCACGGATGAGTTCCACGTAGCACTTGCCACGGGAGGGTGACTTGCTGCAGCTGCTTAGAGTTCTGGACACAACACTGTCCTCCGATGGGGAGGAAGAACTGGGGGGTTAGGAGGACCAGCCAGGAGTGACTGTCTCACTATGCCTAAAGGGACATCCGACCCTGCTTGGGTCTGTCCTCAGGTACCACCAATTGCCCCTGAAGACGCTGGGCTGCTCGGCTGGTAATTGGTACTGCCAGAGTGGCCCGTGGAACACCAGTTCTGAGAGAACTCCACTGGCTACCAGTTGTGGCCCAGGCCCAATTCAAGGTGCTTGTATTGGCATAGAAATGTTATAATAATAATAATAATAATAATAATAATAATAATAATAATAATAATATAAAGCCCTAAACGGCTTGGAGCCCAGCTACCTAAAGGACCGTCTGCACCCAAATATACCTACCCGCCCCCTCAGATCAGCTCAGGAGGCCCTTCTACAAGAACCACCCCCTCAGGAGAAGGCAAAGGGCCTTGTCTGCTACTGCTTCCTATCTTTGGAACTCCCTGCCTAGGGAAATATGCCTGGCGTCATCTCTATTTTCCTTTCGGCGCCAGGCAAAGACATATCTTTTTAGGAATTTTTTTAACATTTAGCCTGCATGCTGTGGCCCTTTTTAATTGTTTTAATAGATGTTTAATTCATTATGTTTTAACTGGTTTTTCATATGTTTTTACTCTGTTCATATGTTTTATGCATTGTACGCTGCCTAGGAAGGCCCCGGCAATGATAGATGGCCTATAAATACATGTAGATAAATAAATAAATAAATAAATCCAGCAGATGCTCTCAGCTTCCTGTGGTATCACAGGAAAGGGGAAAATAAAGCACACACTGCCATCCCCATGCAGAATGGAGTCTCCAAACTTCACCTCATCCAATGATCTCCTTGAGTAAAACAGAAACAAAAAGAAAATAAACCCAGGGTGACAGGAAAGCCTTGAGGAGCAGAGCTCCTGCCGTCTGACAGCAGAGTCCAGGGGAGGGTCTCCTGTTCCTCGAAGTAATTCAGCCACAAACATGTGCAGCGTAATTCCTGGGAAAGAGGCAGAAAGACGACTTCCTCTTTTATAGAAAAACGAAGAGGTTGAGGAAGGGCAGGTGTGGTTTCAGCACAGAAGTAACCTGAAACTATTCAAAACTATTCAGAAATGGCTCCTGACATCAATTCTAACCTTTAAGACGACCGTGCAAATAGCAATTTCCATGGAAGGCTCCACCCACAAGTCACTGGAATGCTCGGCTGTGGGCAGGAGTGAAAAGCGACCCGTGAGTTCCTCTAGGAGGGCAGAGTGGTGCAGTGGTCAAGCGCGGGGCGGGGACTCAGGAGATCGGGGTTTGAGTCCCCGCTCAGCCATGACACTCACGGGGTGACTTAGGGCCAGCCAGAGACTCTCCACCCAACAGACCTCACAGGGCTGTTGCTGTGGGGATAAGACTGCGAGGAGGAAGGGGCAAATTATGTAAGCTGACTTGAGTTCCTTAGAAGGAAAAAAGGCAGGATAGAAATATAAGAAGGAAGGAGGGGAGGGGAGGGAGGGAGGAAATTATTATCCTAATCAAAGAAGCAAAATAGAGTAAAATGGAAGATGCAGTCATTTGGAAAGGCAGACATAAAGCAGTGGATGGCCATCTCCAAAATACGACTTGTGGGCAAAGTGGAGTAAAGAGACCCAGGCGAACAGTGTATAATTCTGCCACACAGAATAAAAGAAAAGCGATAAGAAGAAAAGGCTGAGAAGGCACCTTAAAGCATTAATGAAAGCAGAAGCAGGGAGGAGGGAGGAGACGGAGTCACATTAGCACTATCTGTGCACAAGCACCTTGTACATCATCTAATGGCAGTGCAAAGATAAAGTCACCATTCCTAAAAGGGATGCACATGAACTCTTCTAAAATTAACATGTGTAGACACTCTGGGAGAGCCATTAATAAAATGTTGATTGAAATTACCAAGTCATCAAACTATTCTTTAGCTGATAATCAAGTAACCACGTGGGTGGGAAAGTGAATACTATAACTGTGGGGGCAAACCCAAAAACAACCTGCTACAAGCCCAGATCCTTGTACACCAGCCTTGAAACTAATGGACAGGAAGAAAAGGGGAAAGGGGAAGAAAATAAAAGTTGGGGGGCAAGATTTCATCACCCCTTCCACCCTTCTGGGAGAGCAGTGCTTTAGGCCCAAGAGATCACCTGCTGCTTGGCTTGGATCCGTCTGCCCATCTTCAAAGTGCCACAAGACTTTTGGCTATTATGTATTCTGTTATTTGTAAATAGGGATATCTTTTTTCTCTGCCACTCTCTGATGCAGTGGCAGGAGCTGCTGAAGCTGTGCCCGATTTCCCAGGTGTGCTTGGTGCTACCAACTGCATTAAGAAGCTCTTTGTGCTTCCTTTTCTCCTGCATTCTTTCCTTGTGATCATGGAGAAAGTGCTGAATCAGAGGGAACATCCTGCAGAGCAGGCGCTGATTGGGGGATGCTCGTGGCCTTCCTATGGGGAACGGTGCCTGCTACCGCACAGTGGGGTGAGAATTGCCCAGCACTTTTCCTGGAGGAGCAGCCTCGCCGATCACAAAGCCACTGTGCACTGCTGTCTCCAGTCCTTACAGGTGATGGCATGAGGAAAAGGCCCCCAGAAGTGACCTGAGGCATCGGGCAGGTTCATGTGGGAGCCAGAAAGCCCCGGGAAATCCAGCTGGACAGGACTGCACAGCCCCAGGATGGCTCCCGTTGTGGCGTCTCATGTGGAAAAGTGTGGTGGGTTGTGTCCTTCTTTTCTCATACTTTTAGGCCAGGGTTTTAGCCAGGTACAATCTTCACTGATGGCTCTGATAAAAACAATTGACAAGTAATTGGCTCTTGGAGAAGATGATTTAATGCAGCAATATGAGCTGGCTTGATTAATAAGAACAATAACAATGCTTGGCACGTACACCAAAGAGAGCAAAGCTCCAGCTAATTGCACCACCCACACTGCATACGTCTTCGGCATTCATTGCTGCTGGGGAAAGAACATTTGCCAGAAATGGAGCATGCAAATTTAAAAGTGATTGGAAAACATCTAGCGATCTGGGCTGTCCTCTCTCCCTCTCTTTCCATGCAAGCCACAAGGAAGTAGACCAAACCCTTTTCAGGGCCAGCGCCAGGGGTAGGCAGGGCTGGGCAGCTGCCAAGGGACCTCTCCTTGGCAGAGGCCCACTGACAGGAGCCTTCTGGAGCTCCTCCTCTTCATCACTGCAACCTGCTTGTTCAGCTGCCTCTTGCCTGGCCCAGGCTACCGTAGTGATGAGGAGCAGACAATGCGGCTGCCTACGTGGTCCTTGGCCCTCTGCCTGCCTGCCTGCCTGCCTGCCTGCCTGCCTGCCTGCCTGCCTGCCTGCCAGCAAGTGGCAGCAAGACTGAGAAAAAGGATGAGGAGCAAGAGCAGCTGGGGGGCATGGCAGCGGGAAGACAGGCTTGCTGAGAGCCCCAGTATCCTGGATCAAGCACACCTCTGCTAGATCAGTTTGGGAGAGCAAGGCAGGATCCATCTACTCTGTTTCCAAGGGATTTTTGAGGCCCAAACACTGGCAATCTCAAATACAAGCATGCGCACGCATCCATTCTAAACTAGAATGTGGAAGTGTTGGGGGCCTGCAGAGATTCCAATGAGTCTGAGGATTCCCCCCACCCCTAAGGAGTTTGGCATCTTCTCCAAGGGAAACGTCACCTCCAACATGTGCTGAACATGTGTGGAGCACAGCCTCTCTCTGAAAGCAGCCTTGGTTTCAGCCCAACTTGATGCCCTGCATAAGTTTCCAGACAGTAACTGCAGCATGCCCACTTTTAGGCTAGGTCTAATGGACATTGATGCTCAAAGCATCTGGTGCTGCCAGGCTGTTCTCTTTGAATGGCCGAGTCTCGGTTAAAGCTTAAACTGGGAGAGCTGAGCCCTTGAAGGTGTCCCCCAGTAGCTAGTACCCAGACAACAAACCGAGCAAAGACCCAAGTCAGCCAGTCACAGGCTTCCCCACAACGGGAACATGGGACTGTAAGTGTATTTAAATGATAGCAGCTATTTCTAGAAGATCACCTGTCTATGTATCAACAGGCACGTGCCTTTCGGTGGCTCCCCCTGGGCTTTTCAGAGTGTGCACGCTAGACATCCTTTCAATGCGTCCTTACTAGCCTGCTTTGCAACAACCAGAATTCCACGTCATTAAAAAAAAACCCCGTAGCACAAGGAAAGAGCAGAAGACTTGACTTCGGTTTTATTTAGTTTGCAGAACAGAGATGCCCGAAATAAATGCAAGAACTGTCAACAGCACCATTTGCTGTTGGTTACCTTGCTTGAGAAAAAGAGAAGAGAAAAGTGTGGGGGGGATTTCTGTTTTCCAAAATTGCAGCCCCAGACAGAGCGATTTGCCAGCATGTTGCAGACTGATTCAGGGGTGCTTTTTCGATCAATCTGCTTCTAATGATGCTCGAAATGCCGTAATGGATGTAGCCTCCCTGCCTTGACCTAAATTGGATTAGATGCCTCACTAATGCAATGTCGGCAAGTCAAATCAGCCCTTAATGCCACCAGGATGAACCTGTGGGGAATATTTGATTGCTAATGCCCGTGTGTGAGTTGGAAGAGAAATCCTATCTTTTGATTTAATAAACCATTTCTATATTTCCCAAAGGTGGTCGCATGTTGGAGCAAGATGAGCTAATTAGCAGAATTATGCTTTTTTTTAAAGGGAGGTTACTGCTAAATTGGAACATTGGAAACACTGCAGTCCTACAAGATCTCGCCATTGTTCGCACACCCTCCTTTTGATAATTCTAAGCCTCATGGCAGCTCACACAAGGATTTGGTATTCTCTGTTAAGGGACTGATCTTAATGATGTGATTGACTCTCCTGAAATACTCATCGCTATTAAAGAACTTAGGAAACATCAAAGGCATCCATCCTTAATACATCCTGCTAGACTTGATTCACCTGGTTTCTTCCAGCTGCATCGCATTCATATTTAAATGAGCAAGATAATGGTCATCTCTCTAATGCATGACATCTCTGATCGGCACAGGCCTTGCTTACCTGTTGTGGGTTCTGTCATAGCTTGTGTCAGCATCATCAAACCCTCCTCTATCTATACATGGATCCCAGTTTACACAGAAGATGGATCTAAATATTGGGCACAGAAGCGACAGGAGATGGGGAGGGGGCAACCAGCAACACCTACGTGGCAGGTGAGAACAGAACATAAGAGAGAGCAAGAGCAGTGCCAGGAGAAAGGATATGGCTCTGAGGCAGAGCTGATCTTTTGCACACAGAAGGCCCAAGGTTCGATCTTTGCCATCAAGCCCCTGCTTTGATCTGGGCTTCATCAGGTACCTCAAGACGCCGGCCGCTGGTGCTGCCCCTGTTGAAAGTGTGAGCAGGGTTGAGTGATGGCGATTACTGAAACAGTCCCTGAATTATGGGTAGCTCAGCTGGCGGTGCAGTTTCAGCGACATAGGGCATGGCTGGCTCGAATGGTGAACCCCATTATTCTAAAGAGACACCAACCGGGACCTTAAAGACATTTTTTCCCTGCTGGCAAAGCCTAATAACTCTAAATGTGACTGCACTCAGATTCATTAGCAAGATTCATTAAGAGTGGCCAGAATCTACTGTATGGTCAGTGGAACTGGAGAAAGCATCCTTTAGGAAATACCAAAAGCAGTATTGTTCTTGCATCTTTCAGCCTTTACTCCACCCTTAAGTGAAGCTCATCAGCCAATTAAAATGTGAGACAGTTGTAATCAATCCATTCAATATATTTGAACATATTTGCATGCAAATAAAACTATGGCTTCAAGTTGAGGGGTGGGGGGACTGCTTTCTTTTTAGGTGAAGGATTGATTTGACTCAACTTGCACCCTGCTGTCCTACCTTTGCTACTAAGACATTCTGTTGCATGTGCTACAAGGAGCAGAACTTACATGTGCCTGCCTTGAATCTACCAGGATTCAGCTTTACTGGATGATCTCACTGGATCATACATAGAATCATTGAATAGCAGAGTTCAAAGAGGCCAGAGGGCCATCGGGTCCAACGACCTGCTCAGTGCAGGACTCCAGGTTCCACCATCCTTCTCAGGTGGCTTTCTGGTTGCATCTTGAATGCCTCCAGTGCGGGAGAGCCACCACCTCCCTAGCTAACTGGTTCCATTGCTGTACTGCTCTATCAGGCAGGAAGTTCTTCTGGATCTTCAGTCAGAACCTGGATTCCTGTGACATGAGGCTGTTACTCTGAGTCCTGTACTCTGGGGCAATTGTGAAGAGAGCTTGGTCTTCCTCTTGTGACAGCCATTTAAGTGCTGGTAGAGGGCTACCAAGTGTCTCCTCAGTCTTCCCCGCTTGAAGCTAAACATGCCCACTCATTCAGTCTCTTCTTGCAGGGATTTGCTTCCTGTCCCTGCATCATCCCTGCTGTCTTCCTCTGAACATCCCACCAATCACCTCAACAGGATCTGGTGCTGTGATAACTAGCAGCAGCTGTGTGGGTGGCAGGACTGGCCCCTCGCTGAGCAGAGGAGAGGAAGTGACCCAACCGGTCAAGCCACTCCAAAGTGCAAGTATCCAGGCTTCCCGAGAGTGAGTGACCAGAGCAAGCAAACAGGGAGATCAAACAGGCGTTTAAAAAGGTAAAGGTAAAGGTTTCCCCTTGACGTTAAGTCCAGTCATGCCTGACTCTCTGGGGCGGTGCTCATCTCCGTTTCCTAGCTGAGGGAGCCAGCGTTTGTCCGCAGACAGTCTCCGTGGTCATGCCGGCCACATGACCACG
>NW_025335817.1:6061329-6110840 GCF_004798865.1 Varanus komodoensis
AGGTAAAGGTTTCCCCTTGACGTTAAGTCCAGTCATGCCTGACTCTCTGGGGCGGTGCTCATCTCCGTTTCCTAGCTGAGGGAGCCAGCGTTTGTCCGCAGACAGTCTCCGTGGTCATGTGGCCGGCATGACTAAACACTGAAGTGCACGGAACGCTGTTACCTGCCCACCGAAGTGGTGCCTTTTTATCTATTTGCATTTGCATGCTTTCAAACTGCAAGGTTGGCAGGAGCTGGGACGGAGCAACGGGAACTCACCCCGTTGTGCAGATTCGAACCGGCAACCTTTCGATCTACCAGCCCAGCAGTTTAAACCACTGTGCCACCTGCATCACTAAATAGGACTTTAGCAGCAGACTTAAGTGGAGGAGGTCAAGGGAAAGGCCCCTAACTTTTTTTCCTTTTTCTTTCTCCCCTTAGTCGCCCCCCTCCTGGTTTCTTTCTTGTAACACATTCCCATGTACTGGTAGGACTGTGAGGGAGACAAACTCTCCTCGATCCACTTTCCTCGATCCACTTTCTCCACCGTGCCTCACTGTAAAAACCTTGTCTTTCTGCTACAGGTTTTCCTACATAGCCCCAAACACTGTGAGCCTTCTTCACAAGAGTTGCTCCAACTCCTTGATCTGTACCTTTTCCAAACAGTTTTATGCAGTGGCCAAGCAGGTGCCTCTCAGAAGCTCACAATCAGAGTATGAGAGTTTTTAAAATCCCTTTTAAAATTATCTTCCCATTACAGCTCTCCTTTTACTCTCTGTTTCATTCAACAGTTATACGTGCTGATTTTTGACAAAGTACTGTCATGGCAAAACTGCAAACCCTTCAAAAGGGATGTATGAAAAATTCATTTCATTTTTTATCAGGATTTGCACACTTGGCACCTTCCAGACAAAAGACTAACTCAGATGAAAACCACAGTCAAAGTCTGTGCCTTTCCAAGCTTGTGGAAAGGGCCAAACAACGTGCAATCCACAGCATGTTGACATGGGAAAGATGTTGGTGAAAAAAACGTGCTTTTGGAAATTGCGCACAAATATGCTTTAATCAATAGGAAAAGAATGGAGTCATTTCAAACACAGTTGACCAGCACATTTGTTAACATTGGTATGAAACTATGTACAGAGATTTATGTAAAAAAGAGAAAAAGCTGTCAATTGAATACAAATGTGCTTCAGATAGAATTGGGAGAACTTCGGCAAGTTTTAGCTTTGCTGATTTCCAATTCACTATGCTTCAGGAAAATTCCAAGCCATTTTCTTTCTTGTTTGCCTTGTAAATATTTAAGCCTCGGGTACCCACCACCCAGCTGGCAGCTGTCTTGGATCTCCTGCTGGGGAGGAGATGGGCCAGAGTTGCCATTTTAACTTTCTGCAAAGCTCCAGAATAACACTGCACCACAGGCATTGTGGGAAATTTAAATGAAAGAGCTTGGTGCGGATTTCTGTGCTATTACCTAGTGCTGCTCCCTAATGTATTTCCTCTTTTGCACAGAACTGTCGTCTCTTTGAAGGGCTTCCTATCCAATTCCAGTTCATAAACCCAGAACCCCAAGGTCAGTTGACCACCAGTGGGTGTCTGAAGAGCATACTGAGCTGCTCGCAGTTTCCGACCTACAGCAAGAATGCATCCTTATTAAAATTATAATGAGGTAGGCATATTTAGACATGCACAAGGTAGGCATGTTGTGAGCAGAGCCAGGGGTCAGACTAGATGGCCCAGGAGACCCCTTCTGACTCATTCTGTTTCTATGTCCTATGTTTCTATTTCTATCTATATTATAATAATTATTCTTGCAGTGTGCATATATTGCAAGCTGCTGTCATCTTCTGTCCTTTCTGTTTAATGTTGTTGCTGTTTACGGCAATATGGCAATTCATAAGGGACTCCCCCCCCCCCCGCAAGTAAGCTGGACAAGGGCTAATGGCATAGAAGGAAACCCACCAGAGGTCTCTGTCAAGTACGGAGCTGGCCCTGTCCTGACTTCAGTTCTTGTGGACCTATAAGGAGGGAAAGACACACAGAAACTGTTCTTTCCAGTTACTGAGTGAGAGTTAAACCTGGCTCTTTCTTTCACAACACAATAATGTAGGGGAAACTGCAGAGCACTGGGCACATATAAAATTGGATTTTTATGTTATTCATATTTATTGCATATTATACTATCTGTATTTCACTTCTGGCTATACTGCATTGATTCCTACACACTGTCTCCTATCTATATGACGTGCCATGCAGTCTCTCAGAAGAAGCATTTCTTGCCGGGAGGCTGCTTTTTAAGGAAACACAGATTTTGGTATAAAGCCCGTTCTTCCTTGGAACTAAGGAATTTCCACTATTCAGTTGCTCTGTGTATATGTCTGCTTTTCCTTCTTTTTCAAATCTGCAGGATCAACAAGGGTTTGTTTCATTCCTCATCGCAACTAGAGTCACAATTAAAGCCAGAACTTAAATCTTGGACTTGGAGAAACACTGGATCTCAGTAGCCTAATTATTGACCATCTCAGTGTTGGGCTTCTTGGATTTCTTATGAGTGATATGCTTCCTGCCTGCAGGGATGACAAACAGGCCTACCCTTGGGCTTGCCTGGAAATATGGAAGTATTAAAGCATGCCATAAAAGAGCTATTTCTGGTCTTTGTCAAAGATTTATAATGGATGCAGAGCTAATATTTCTGCCAGTCCCAAGGCATGAGGAACTGTGATGGGGGCAGGAGAGAGCCAGCTATGGAGAAAGGGTCATATGAAATGTTGCGCCCATCAACCAAGAAAAAGCCATTTCAAATTTGAAAGAAAAACCAGCAAACCAAAAGGAGACCACCCTGGATTTAGCGGAGAGAACTATCGTGTTCTGCAGTGATGCTCTTTCTGGTCCAAGGAAAAGGGGTTCTGTGGCACAGAGCCCTGGCAGCCCTCGAAGGAAGGTGGCTGGCAAGGTGGGCAACTGAAGCAAAATCTATTTTATTCCTGTCATCAGGCTGCTGCTATGATCAAAGTGTCTTTTGTTTGTTCAGTTGCAAAGTCATGCCCAATACTTCATGACCCCATGGACAACATTCCTCCAGGTTCTCCTGCCCTCCACCATCCCCCAGGGTCCACCCAACCCAACACCAACCACCCCAGTGACCCCATCCAGCCACCTCAACCTCTGCCATTCCCTTCTTCTTTTGCCTTCAATCGTTCCCAGCATCAGAGTCTTCTCCAATGAGTCCTTCCTTCTCATTAGGTGGCCAAAGTAATTGAGAGCTTTCTCTTCAGTATCTGTCCTTCTAATGAGCAGTCAGGGTTGATTTCCTTTAGAATTGACTGGTTTGATCTCCTTGCAGTCCATGGGACTCTCAGGAGTCTTCTCAAACAAATTGACTCAAATTCAAAAAGAGTCAGTTCTTCGGCGCTCAGCCTTCCTTATGGTCCAACTTTCACAGCCATACATTGCAACTGTGAAATCCACAGCCTTGACTATACGCACTTTTGTTGGCAGGGTGATGTCTCTGCTTTTTATTGTGCTGTCTAGATTTGCCATAGCTTTCCTCCCCAGGAGCAAGCGTCTTTTAATTTCTTTCCTGCAGTCCCCATCTGCGGTGATCTTGAAGCCCAAGAAAATAAAATCTGAACTGGACACAGAACCACTGATTGGTTCAAAATTGAGAAAGGAGTTCGGCAAGACTGTATACTGTCACACTGCCTATTTAACTTGTATGCAGAGCACATCATGAGAAAGGCGGGGCTAGATGAATCATCAGTTGGAATTAAGATTGCTGGGAGAAATATCAACAACCTCAGATATGCAGATGATACCACTCTAGTGGCAGAAAGTGAAGAGGAACTAAAGAGCCTCTTGATGCGGGTGAAGGAGGAGAGTGCAAAAGTTGGCTTGAAACTCAACATTAAGAAAACTCAGATCATGGCATCCGATCCTCTCACTTCCTGGCAAATAGATGGGGAAGAAATGAAGGTAGTGACAGATTTTATTTTCCTGGGCTCCAAAATCACTGCAGATGATGCCTGCAGCCAAGAAATTAAAAGACGCTTGCTCCTGGGGAGGAAAGATATGGCAATTCTAGACAGCATACTAAAAAGCAGAGACATCACCCTGCTAACAAAAGTGCGTATAGTCAAGGCTATGGTTTTCCCAGTTGCAATGTATGGCTGTGAAAGCTGGACCATAAGGAAGGCTGAGCGCCGAAGAATTGAGGCCTTTGAAATGTGGTGCTGGAGGAGACGCCTGCAAGTCCCTTGGACTACAAGGTGATCAAACTGGTCAGTCCTAGAGGAGATCAACCCTGACTTCTCCTTGGAAGGCCAGATAGTGAAGATGAAACTCAAATACTTTGGCCACCTAATGAGAAGGAAGGACTCCCTGGAGAAGAGCCCAATGCTGGGAACAATAGATGGCAAAAGGAGAAGGGGACGGCAGAGGATGAGGTGGCTGGATGGAGTCACTGAAGTGGTTGGTGTGAGCTTGAGTGGACTCCAGGGGATGGTGGAGGACAGGAAGGCCTGGAGGAATGTTGTCCATGGGGTCACAATGGGTCGGACACGACTTCACAACTAACAACAACAACAACAACAACAACAACAACCTCCATTTCTTCCTTATCTATTTTCCAGGAAGTGAGACGATCGGATGCCATGATCTTGGTTTTCTTAATGTTGAGTTTCAAGCCAACTTTTGAACTCTCCTCTTTCACCCTCATCAACAGGATCTTTAGCTCCTCTTCACTTTCTGCCATTAGAGTGCATGTGCACTTCCTGCATGTCTGAGGTTGTTGATATTTCTCCTAGCAATCTTAATTCTGGCTTGCAATTCATCTAGCCTGGCCTTTCACATAATGTACTCTGCATAAAAGTTAATAGGCAGGGTGATAATATACAGCCTTGCCATACTCTTTTCCCAATTTTGAACAAACCAGTTGTTCCATGTCTAGTTTTAACTGTTGCTTCTTCACCCACGCAGAGGTTTCTCAAGAGACAAATAAGATGGTCTGGTACTCCCATCTCTTTAAGAACTGGCCACAATTTGTTGTGATCCACACAATCAAAGGCTTTAGTGTAGTCAATGAAGCAGAAGTAGATGTTTTTCTGGAACTCCCTAGCTTTCTCCATGATCCAGCATATGTTGGCAATTTGATCTCTACTAACTCTGCCTCTCAGAAACCCTGCCTGTACTTCTGGTAGTTCTCGGTCCACATACTGCCGAAGCCTAGCTTGTAGGATTTTGAGCATCACTTTGCTAGCATGTGAAATGAGCACAATTGTACTGTAAGTGAGGTTCATGATCTAAGTGAGGTTCATGCATAATACTGTCCATGCTCAGAATATTACTTTTACCCAGGTTTCATTTATTTATTTGATTTCTATATGATCCATTAATCAAGATGGATTAATGGGTGGTTCACAAGATCAGAACTCACAAACAAATGCACCACACTACAACAAATCAGTAATACACAGATAAAAGAACAATAGAATAGTGACAGCAAGCTTGCAACAGCTGCACACAAGTTATTCCAAGAGTTTAGCAGCAACAAGATCCAGTAAAATGCAATATAAAGAAGATAACAGGTTAATAAATAGCACTTTGTTCTGAATTATCAGAAACATAGCAGTTGCAAAGCATGGAATGGTGATTCTGAGAAGAGAAATGTTAGCTGTGTGCTGATATTATTATTGCATTTTATTATTTGTTTATTATATTTGATTATATATTCTGTTCATACATTTATGGGTGTCTGGATTTGGTTGTTCATCAGCTGAGCATGAGTCATCATTGGATGTAAAATAAATAAATAAATAAATAAATAAAAGCACATATTATTTTTGGCTTCATGCAATTTTAGGTTCCGAGTTACGTGAAGCAACACTTCCACTGAATTTCATACTAATCATATAATCCAATAATCATTCCAATTATACTGTGCTCTGTGTGGGTGCCATACTTGAAGAAAGATGTTGAAAAATTGGAACAAAAAGGAAGCAGTATGAAATATGAGTCCTATCAGTGATGGTTGAAGGAATAGGACCTGTTTCGGATGAAAAACGGAAGACTGGGAGTGGAGACTTACATAGAAGAAGGCAAATGCCTATTTTTTGCTGCTCTGGAGGGCAGAATTTGGGGTAGGTCAGGCTCACCATTCAAGTAATTGGGGAGCAATCCAAAGGCAGGTCATGGAATAGGCAAAGTTCAAAGGCACAGTCTTACCTGGCAAGCGGGTGGCTTCCAGGAGAGAGGCCTGAGGCACAGTCAAGGGTGAAATGCAAGAAAGCAGTCAAATAGAAACATCGTGCAAAAAGCAAAGTCAAGCAGGAGTGCAAGTGTTTTTATTTATTTATTTGTTAAGACATTTTTATGCCGCCTCATTCGCCGAAGCCTCAGGGTGGCTTACAACAACAAGTGTTGTTAGCACCAGTGCTTTTTTTTTTGTCATAGAATGCACTGGAACGGAGTTCTGGCACCTTTTTTCGACAGATTTTTCCAAGTTTTAAAAATAACTTTTGAAAATTTGATGTTTGGTCCACGTGGATTTGAATCGCCCTGTCGAGTGTAGCAGGTCGGCGACGAAATCATTAAAATGGTGCATGCGGGCTGCTGGTGTGTCAAATCTGATGCATGTGTACTTCGTCCACGCTGGTTGTGATGGCACTGCTTGGCTTGTGATGGGTCGTGTGGTCGCGCTCAGAGTGCTTACTGCGGGCGGCAACCGTTGTTTCGTTACACAGCTGACGTGTGTGGGTGTGTGTTCAGTGATTGACTACGTGCGAAAGGTAAATAATTTCATGAGTTCCGGCACCTTGTTTCTTACAAAAAAAGCACTGGGTAGCACTGACGTTCATTCCCAGGGCAGAGTCAAGGAAACCCTAGATGCTGGAGCAGGGAATTTTTTCCAACTGCTCTCAAGTTCCAAATGAGAGTTAATATAAGCCAGAGATCCAAGGCTCAGCTGAAGTTCATCACAGGCTTGTGCAAAAGTCCTCCTCGTGAGGGGCCTAGTCATAAGTCATAATGCTGTGTGGAATACACTTCACCTTGGCCACCAGCACATTTCAGGGCTCGGCAGATGCATATCCTCATCCTTGGATTCTACTTCAGATACATGGTCCTCCGGCACCTCATCCGGAGATTCAAGTAGAATTCCTCCAACCTTCAGTGTCCACAAGTGCTGGAGAACCTGGTATAGCTTCCTGGAAGATGCTCAGAGTTAGGATGATGCACAGGGTTGCACAGCTTCAGAATCATACAAGAATCAGCCCGGTTTGGTCAGGCATGATAGCTGGGAACCTATCTGACTCTATGTACTGGGATTAACTTACGGAAGGATCAATCTCATTTCAACTTGAGGAGAAACTTCTTCATTCTCAATTGGACCAACCAGCTCTAGGGCAGATGGGGGTCTGGACTTCCGCCATCTGCTGTAGAGGACCTAGTTCCAGATTTCCTGCTTTAAGCAGGAATTTGAAGTAGATGTCCATCACAGCCCCTTCCAGCTGACCGTAATGTTCAGAGACTGGGATTTATTTTTCTGATTTCCCTCTCCAGCACCAGGACCCAAACTAAGCTGTCAGCAAGGTGAGGATAAATATGAATCTGAGTGGACAACACACAAGCGCAGGCCATGCTTAGCATGGCAGTAGCAACAACAAGAGCAGCAACAGCAGCGCTTAGTTCAGCATTCCATAGCAATTTGCTGCAAATTTTGGCAGGAAACCATTCCTTGCTCACTTGCACTCTTAACTTATTTGTTTGTTTGTTTCTTGCTACTGTCTCCAGCACTTCTTGAAATTCCAGAAGGGGTAAGCAGAACTGTGGCCCAGCAGAGTGTCAAAAATGCACCCAGGTCTGCAGTTACCCACTCTAGGTATAAAGAATAGCTGTACAATCTACCATATTGCCAAAAAGCAAAGCAACACAGAGAAAAGCCACTCTTACACATTTGGAAAATGTGAGCTTCTATATCTTTAGCAACAATTAATTCCCCCAAATGAGTCAACTGCTTGTCTCTTAGCCTTTTATATCTCTGCCCAAAACTATTTTCAGCAGATATTCATTTTCTCTAGCACATTTTAAAACCCAGAATGAAGAGTATTGCTTTGTTTGTTTGCTTCTCCAGGGGCTTCATCTGGCATTTTCTTTGTCATCATTTAAGTGATAAGTTAAGACATTTTTGGTCATCCAGGCTTCTTCAATATGTTGACTGATGCTAACTAAACTCTATCCGGTGTTGTTTTATTGTAGTTTTAGTGGATGTTGTTTTATTGGTATAGTGAGTTATACGATCATAAACCACTCTGAAATCAATTGATACAGGAAGGCATAAAGTTTTATTTTAAAAATAGAAGTAAATAAAACTCTGATTTTTTTTTTTAGTTTGCAAGTGTATTGCACTTGGAGGCAGTATTTGATTTCAGCTCTTACAGGCACCCTTTGTCTCAGTAAGAATTGACAGGAAGAACTGGAGCAAATGGTTAAAATATTGGCACAACTCTTTCCATTAGTCTGAGTGGCATTCTGCAATGGAAATGACATGGAATACTTAGAAGATGAAAACTAAGATGAAAAAGAAACTCATAAATGGTATAGAATGATTGTAAAATAATGACGACATGGAATGACATGCACGAAGGTTCTGCTTCTCTCCGCACAGTTGTGCTCCATGACTTGCAAAGCAACTATTTCATAAAAGTCACCCCTGATTTGTTTGATATACAATTACTGAAATTTTAATAAGGATTGTGCAGAAATTCTAGTGCATAGCATGCAGTCAGTAAGGAATAATAAGTTTATTGCAGCAGGCTGTGACAGCAGCTCATAAAAATGAATGACATTCTATATCATAAAATCTCTCCAGTTCTTCCATACCCTAATAGCTGGTTTCGTCTTTCTTTAGCATCATGATGCAGGCTATGTACCCAATATTCAACTCCAAAATGAAGATTATGGAAAATTTGATTTGAAACCAGCACATCACGCTGAACAGAGATTCAAACAACTTGCATATAAAGTTTCAATTAAAGTCATTTTAAGAAGCCTTTTATTATGCCAAAGGCTGCATATTCTTGACGGGGAAAGTGCACATATGTTTCTCTCAACCCAGCTGAATTTTTAGAACCTCTTTTTTTTAAGGATCTAGACCATCGTTAGTATGGGGGATAATTTTACTTGGCTCATATATTTAAGTTTACTGATCTAATCTCCACTGCCTAGAGTAATATGCAGATCACTGTCTTTGCACCACAAATACACAGTCCTTGTCACAAGTTTACTCCAAGGAGCAAGAGGGGGACAAACCAAAGAGTGCCACCATCCTACCAAGCTCAGCCCAAGCGTCCCAGGACAGCAAAGCTGAACCCAGTTGCAGTAATGAAAGGTCAAGTCAGAGTTATGCCTGGCCTTTCAGGACCCTGGACAGCGCTGTGTAAGCTGGCACTCCCTTGGAATCATGACGAGGCCTCCTAAAACCTTCTGAACGCAGGCGGGACTGGACTGTTGCGAAACCAGCCTCTCTGGGGAGCTGCCTACTTCCTAAAGGACCACTGTCCACTTCTACAGTCACTGGTTCCCGCAAAGTGAAGGTGGTGAGAACTGAACTGGAGGGATGTGCCCTAAGTCCAAGAAGTCTGCTAAAGCTGAAATCTTGCCCTCTAGCTTGGAAGGGCCAGCAGGACAAATTATTGGTTGTTGCTTCCTTCTCTTTCTTGTGAGCCACCTTCTTATGAAGCACCTCATATCACATGGGGGGGTGGAATCTAGCTGAAATAGAAGACAGTAAAGGCTTCTATTTATATCTGCAGAACAGGGGAAGGAGAAGAGATGTGCCCGGATGTGGCGTAGTGGTGAAGAACATCACTCCGGGTTCAAGTTCCCACTCAGCCATGGAGCCAACTGGGTGACTTTGGGCCAGTCACAGACTCTTAGCCCAACCTACCTCACAGGGTTGTTGTTGTGGGGATATGATGGAGGAGGAGATGTAAGCTGCCTTGAGCCCTTTGTAGGAAAAAGGCAGGATATAAATCAATCAATCAATCAATAAACAAAAATTGTGTAGGGGTGTGGAAGAACAAGGCTCAAAGTCATCACTACTCTAGACCTTGTTCCAATAACAGAGACAGAAAGATGGCAGGACCTTGCTACAGGTTCCCTCATGCAAAGCTGTTGCTTCCCTGCCCTGCACAACCACCAGGTCCATCACAAATTATCCCCACCTTCCTCACTCTGGTGCTTTACAGATGTCTTGGGTTATAACTCCCAGCATTCCATTAACTGCATTTTGCTGGGGCTGATAGGAGGTAATGTCCAGAAGACACAAGATTAGGAAGGTTGTAGTGGAAAGGAGTGGAGTGAAACTGGCCAGCTTCCAGTTCAATAAACGCATCTGGACATCTTAAAAACTTTGTCAGACGCTAGGTAGTCACCTGCTATGATGCAGATCACTGTGCATGTGTTCCCTTTCCTGTTAATTAAATGTAGCTGTCCTTGTTACTCCTGCTTGTCGGGCCTTATCTTTTCTTTGGTGATTTTAATACTAGTTTCACCAAGCCTTGTTTATCTGCTTTCTCTTCTTGTTTATCTCCCACCATTTGTTTGTGGAATTGTTATTGTGGAGAGTTGAAACCCTCCAAAATGCCATCTGCAGCCCTCACTTCCCCTCCCGCCCCCAAAGTTTGCATTTTATTCTCATTCCTTAGGGAACAGTATTCACTCTCCTTGTTTGTAGCATCATTGGTATGCAAAAAATACTCCCATAGACTTGCCATTCCCTACAGATGGTATAAAAGTGGTTGATCTTTTGCATAATTTTCTGTGTGATATTCAGCCTTGGATGTCTTCAAATTCCCTTCAAATGAGCAGGTAGAACATAATCAAGCCACTATTGAAATCATAGCTTCCTTTTCAAAGGCTTTCTGATATTCTGCCTCTGAGACTGATCAATTCTGTTGGAATAGCAAGTCTATGCTTTAAAAATAAGACCTCTGTTAACTGTTTGGGGGATCCATTTATTTCTGTTTGAATGCTCGATTATGTGGACAACACATCCTCCGTCTCCAAATCCTGTAGCACTGTGGTGTGGGTACACAGAGGATGGCATGCCATACCTGTCCTGGACAGGTGAGGCATCCCCCAATCTTCTACCTGTGATCAAACTACTGGGAATCCAGCCCATGGACGTGCAGCTTTCTTCTACCACCTCCTCCTGCCTCTTGCTGCACACCCTTCCTGCACGCAAATTCCCATTTCCTTTTCAGTGCTAATTATGGTTAGAACTGTTCTGGTGCTTAGCACCATGGTGGCAAAAAGCAATTTGCTAGCTTCCCAAACGTGCAGAAACAGAATCGCTGTCCTCACTATCACGCTGCATTCACATCGCACCTTGTTTCCTTGGAGGAACCCAAGGCAGTTCCCTCTACGCTGACCAGGGCCCTTGGTGCATCTGCTCTGATGTTGTCAGCACTGACTGGCAGTGGTATACCAGGGCTTTATTCATTCATTTGTTTATTAAATGTATATACCATGAATCAGCTACAAAGATTCTCTGGATGTTTCACCACATTAATGTATACAACACATAACATTATAAACCATAAATAATAAACAATATAGGAAATCAAATAAAAATGATATATTAAAATAGCAGCAAAAGCCCATAACAACTACAATCAGATCAGTTCAGAGGTATAACAACTTTTAAGTATGGGACATTTTAACTGTACCAGATGAAATGTAATATAAAAGATAAGAACAAAAATTGAACTGTTAAAATACTGAGCAAATAAAAAGGGTTTTATCCGGTGCCAAAAGGAACGAAGAGTAGTGCCAGGTGCACCTCTTCGGGGAGTTGATTCCGTAATTGGGGTGCCACAACCCACAATGTAATTGGGTAGCCCCTCAAATGTGCAGAAACTTAATGATCAGCGTCAGCGTCACATTCCCCTGGTAGCCGCCCTCTTAGGCTAGATTCCTCGCTTATTCTAGTGGGAAAATTGAACATGAGACCATCCACCTGCAGCGCACACGTCGTGAGCCATGGTCTTTCCCTTGGCTGTTAATGCACCCACTAGTCTAAACTCACTACAGAAAACAAATGGTGTTAAAGTCAAATGCCTGTCTAAGTAAAAAGTTATATTGCTGTCGGCAGAGAGGGATAGGTACCCTCTGGTCTCCCTGGTAGCGCATGCAGTTCCCAAGAAAGGCCCCTAATGGTGCTGAGATAGCGAGAAGGACCCCTACATGGGTCGTAAGAGACAATCCTGTCACTCTTTCAAGAAGAAACAATCTTATCCCATTCCCAATCCTTTCCGAAGCTTGATGCTTTCTCTACAGAACACTTGAGAGACAAACTATGTTTCCCGACTTGTCTAGCAATGTAATTTTTCCAGTTGCTGGCATAATTCACAAGCTAAAGTATCCTGCACTGAAAGGAACAGCTTTTTCACCAACCATGGCTCTAGCATGTCCAGAACCAAACACAGTGGCAATTCAAAAATGAGAGGAGAGGAGAGGAGATACAGCCCTGGCAATAGCGAGCTCTACCTGTGAGAAAGTGTTGAAGGATTTATCCACCTTTGGAGATCCACCTATCCCTCCATTTTTCCTGCCCACAAGTAGAGGTCATTAGTGCATAGATTTGGTAAATATAACAATAAATAAAACCGTAGCCAGATACACAATATTGGGAGGAGAATTGCCTCTGAGCACATGCCCAGACCATGGTCTTGTTCTCTTTCCCAGAACACAAATCCTTTCATCTTTGGTTCTCCTCCTACATCCCCGCAAAGCTTTCCTGAGTCTAGTAGCCTCATTTCAGAGCAAGAAAGTGCTCAGTGCTGCTGTTCGTGTTCATGACAGTCCTGAACTTTTGCTGGCCTGCTGCATATCATCCAGAGATTTCCCAGAGTATCACCATCTCCCTTTGGCTTTGCCCCTGTGATTGGGCGACAGGTTCTGCCATGGAACTCTGCCATAAAATGCCATAAAACGTGGACGTATTTGAAAATCCTTACCCGCAATTGTTAGCCAAGCAACAGCAAGCCTTTTATGACATAAAATGGTGGGTTTTTATTGTCGTGTCTGTGTGAAAAATCGGCCCAATTATCAAACTTATAAGGGCTGAATTTATTAGCCTTACTTAAGTGTTGCTGTTGTTGGTCTCATTGGAATCATTGCTTTGCCAACTAAGTTTTGGGGCTTGTGTCATACAATTTTTTTATGGTTGCACCAAATAATTTCTTCTAGGTGCCTATTATTTTAACAGAGTATGTTGTATAAACTCAAGCAGATTGGTATTAAATATCGATTTTCCTTTAGACAGCCAGATTCATTATCTAGTAGGAATTATGCTGTAGTAAATACTCACCAGACAACGGGTTATTAATTTTTTAGGGGTGAAAACCTTCCATAGGAAGCCAAGGTTTATAACAGATATTGTACCCTCTAGGCCTTGAGATTATAGATATAGATATATAGATAAAAAAGGTCTGACACCATCAATCACTTGATGTTATGTGCCAGTCTTCCCCAGATGTGTTAGAACAGCTGCACCCATGATACCATGCTTACTGCAGATTACGAGAACTGCAGTTGCAGTACATCCAAAGGGCACCAGGTTTAATGTGCATTCCCCCTATACTGCTGGTTTAATATGGTTGATCATCTCATTACACTCAATAATGAGTGTTAATCAGTGTTAACAACCACAGTACACAGGTGCTTGCAACTTTATGTTTCCTCATTTTCTGAGTTCGATTGCTCATGCTTCCCTAGTGCTCTGGATTATGATCTTTACTATATTTTAAAGACACTCTAGCAGGAGGCCTGCACTGAGAAGGGGGTTGGACCCAGTGGTCTTATTGCCCCCTTCGGTCTCAGCTCTACCATTATTCTGTGAAAGCAGGAAATGTGGCTGTTTGGAAGCACAGAAGGTCAGTGATGTGGTGGCACATTCCCCTGGGCCCAGAGGCTAAGCAGGACCCAGAGGAGGCCCTGGGGGACCTCAAGCAACCCCTATGCCATTTTTAGACCTCAGCTCTTCTCTCAGTTTCAGTGGCTCAGGATGCCTCCCCCAACAGGATCTCCCGTCCCTCAGCTATGCAGGACCAGAAGTCTGCAGAAAGGACCACATGTACCCTTTAAGGGTCCAGTTAGCACGCAGCAGGCAGTGGTGGGGCCTCTCAATATGCCTGGTCCGCCCACCTCCCTCAAGCCTCTATTGCCTGCAGACCCTTTTTGGGCTGCAGGACAGAGTCCTTCCTCTGTCCACAAGGAAGGGCTCCAGTTGACGTCACCTACAAGGCCTTGACAGTGGTGAGCAGCGGTGGCCCTGCTCGGCTGCACCATGCATTAGTGCTCTTGACTCCGATTCATCAGCCTTGAGCCTTTTGACTTCATGCCAAAGCAGCCACGAGAACATCCCAGGTGATGCCAAGAACAGAACACGGGCCAAGTTGGATAAGGCAAAAGGGTGGTCAGGTCCAGCATTCCCTCCTCTCTTTAGCCGACCAGCTGATTGCTGAAAACCCACGAATAGGACGGATGTGCAGAAGCACCCTCCCACCTGTTTCCCTGCAACTGGTGAACAGAGTTCCCTCAGCCTTCCACATAGGACTTACTTTCTACACATTGGTCCATCTTCTGTGAACCCATTCCTATAGGTCCACATGCCTTTTGGAGCGTAGCATCCAAGAACTGGACACAGTATTCCTGGATGAGACTGACTAGTGTAGAACAGAGTGGAAGTTTTACCTCCCACGGTGAAGCCATGATTGTATTGATGGATTACCTTAGTATGCCATCACCACTTTGAGCACCTGCCAACTTCAGGTAGTGTGCAAAGCATTCTGTGTCTGTGCATGTAAGACGTACATTATCGTGTGACTGTTGAACAGACTCCATCAGTCTGTTTGCTTGGGTTTTTATCTATAACCTGCTTAGCATGGATGAGCTGGAGAATACTTGTAGAGATAATGAGGTACTGGGATGTTTTCTTTTGTTCTTGTGGGAGGGGGATGTCAGAAGAGGAAGCACTTTTTGCTGCGTTCCTTGTTATTCCTGAGAAAAAACAACAAACAAACCTGCTGTTTAAAAGAGGCATATTGGGCCAACCATCCCTGAAACAAATACAGATCTTCACTGCCTCAAGAGAGGTAATGGTCAAACTTCCTTCTTATTCTGTGGCTGGAACAAATTGGAGCTCGTTCCTTCCCCAGATGGTTCAATTTCCTATTAGGTACATTATCATATCCACATCAGGCCTGGGGCTTAGCTTTGCAACATGCTGACAGATGGCTCAAACCTGATGAAGGCAGGTGCTTCTCAGGTGAGATGGGGTCACAACAGGTTGCAGTCAGAAACCAAACCAGCAAGCATGGCACCTTTCTTGGCAGGGAAGTTTTCATAGGGTCTGGTAGATCTCTATGGCTTGTGAAGTCAGCTATCTCCACATGGGAGATCAGGTGTGAGCGCTAAGGCCAGGACAGAGGCGTAGGTCAAGCGAGGCTAAAAAAAATGTTGGTCTAATGATCCATCTTCCACCAGAAGATGGGCCTCAGCAGCTGCCTGACCATGCCTGTCCTGTAACACAGTTGATCACATCGATCAGCTGACCATTGGGGTGGCCAGTGAAATGTCACCAAAAAAGGATGAAATGCACCACCAAGAAAGCAGACTAAGGAAGGCACAGAATCTGCATTTGCTAATGTATCGCTATAGGTGAGAATTTAGAAAACAACATGAGAATTTAAATGGAGACAGAGCCCATCTCACTCTAGTGGAGAAAACTGTGATGAGGCAGCCTGTGCTTGTTCTCTTGTTCAAGGGGCTCATTGTGGATCCATCTGATGGTTCTTCATCTTCAAACAGTCCTCAGATACAGGATGCCTTGCAAAACAGGCTGTCCGCTGTAACACGGGACACACAGCTCTCTGTTAACTATCCTACTCCTCCGTGAGCAAAACAATCCAATAGTTCCCACTGACAATCTGAAGTCTAGTCAAGGTCAGTCACCAGGATGCTGAGAACCTGGTCTTGCTGCTCACTTTGATTTCCTTTCACATTTGTGAACACTGCATGATTGACATCACAAATTGAGCAGGGATCAGGCAGGAAATTTGCCCAAATGCCCCCAATCTGCAAACATTTGCAAAGCTTCCCATTTGGCCTGCAGAAGAAATTGGAGGAAAGTGGGAGATTGGTGCAAATTAAGCTGGGAATCAGGAATGAGATGAACGTTGCATGTCTGATCATTTGCAAACCTGATTGGTCAGTTTGGAGCATGCTTATATCCTGCAAGCCAAAAAAAAAAAAAGATTCTCAGATATCTCTAGTGCTGGGTACATAACTGCTCTTTACAGCAGCTCACTATTCTTGTGTGGCCAAACACACCCCAAACTGAAAACACGAGTAAGTCTCTTTGAACATGGCCTTTTTCCTTCCCCCGGCCAGGTGAAAACATTGCTTTGGCCCCATTTTGACCAAAGTTAAAAGACTTCTGCTGACTGCGGGAACTTTGATCTGTCTCTCCCTTTCCCTTGATTGCTTTTTTGGTCCTCCTTATTTGCAAAGTGCTTCCAGCATCACCCATCAGCTCTGTCATTAAACACAGAATGCATCAGGTGCTGAAAATAGCTTTGCCGGATCAAATTCCTGCCATTGCATTACCAGCCTGCTGGAAAAATAGCCTAATTGCCCTACAGTGATAATAGGTTTGACTCTAAAGGACTGATACCAATTTACAATGCTTTACATGTCTTGGTCCTGTCTATCGGAAAGACTTAATCAAGAAGCTTTGTTCAACTTCTAAATGCCCTACTCCCGTGTATGTAATAGATCATATCCATTTACTAAGCTAGCTATGAAATGCAAGCTCATGTTTGCAACACGGTGTGCTCCATTTTTAGACTGAAGCCCACCCGTTTCCCCTCCTTCACTGATTGGTCTTATGATTTATTTTGCCACGTTTTGCATGATTGGTGAATTTTAATGTTTTGCCCTGTGGCATAATGCACCGTTGGATTTTCTTAAAAGGGCACATCATTGATTTTTTCCGTCTTTTTATTTTTAAGACTGACACACAAAAGAGCTCAGGTTTCAGCTTGAAGGAAACATTGTGACTTGACCATTCGAGAGAAAAGGAAAGAATGGCAGAGCTTGGGGTGCATGCCAGAACAGCATCTGACATTACAGAAAATTAAGAAAGAAATTATAGAAAGATTGAGGAAAACTCCTGATCACAAGCTGAACTGGCTTTAAGTGACGCAAAACGATCAGTTCACATGTCTATGGGAAGAAGTCTGCCGTGATGACTTCTCTCGTGCATGCCTAGTTCCCCTAGGGACTGGAAGGGTGATGGCCACCAATCTGGATGGCTTTAAAAGGGGATAGGACAAATCCTTGGAGGAGAAGGCTATCCTTCTTGTAAACTGTTTGGAGAACGTGGTGCTAATCACATGGAACGAGAAATGCTTCAAATAAATAAATCTGTGGCTACCGGCCTTGCTGGCTACGTACTGTTGGAAGTAAGAAAGACGATGGCTGCATCGGGTGCACATTTGCAAGGGCTGCTGGCTGATTTCCAGAAGAATCAGAAAATGAAGAAGCAGAGGGGTCACCCTGAGACACGGAGATGAGAGAAGCGGAGGTGCTTATGTCAAGCCAGACTCCTCAGGAGAGCAGGCAGCCTCTGGGAATCACCAAGGTGGACAGTCAGTGGGAGGGGACTCAGAGCAGGGGAGTTTCTCAGACATAGACGCTGCCGACATGACTCCTGACCCCATGATGCATCACCAGCAGAGGAGGGCAAGCCAATTAGAGGATGGGCATGCAGGGAGGCGGCGTGCCTGCTTTCAGAAAACCCCTTCTGAAGGGATGGGGGCCAGGAACACTTATAAGGAGAGTTTCCGGAAGTGAATACTAGATTGGGATCAATAAGCCACTCTGGTTTTTTGCTCAGAGATCCGTTCCAGGTGTTTGTGCAACTGGAACATGCTTTGGTCAATGAGAACATTTTGCAAGAAGGGTCTGTGGCTTTGAATGTGTGAAGGAAGGAACCCTGCCCTTCATCAACAGAGGTGGTATACCCGCATACACAGCTGCTGGCGAGCTTTGCCAAATGGAGCTCTTGCTCCCATCCTTCTTGAGGGATCCTGTGAGCAGCTGGTTTGCCATTGCAGGAACAGAGGGCTGTACTGGGTGGACCATTGCCCTGATCCAGCATGGCTTTTCTCACGTTCTTCTCCCCTAACGTTACCCGTGTCTCCTTGCCATTTTTCTTTACCATAGCCTGGAACCACATCATCCATGTTCTCTTAAAAGAACCCGTTCCATCACCACACACTACCCGTGGAACTTCCAAGCTGCGAGTACTTGGTTCCCTTTTGAAACAAATGTAGCTTTCATTCCACAAATCCTCTTAGTGCCTACAGATGCTACCTAAATAGCATCTGATCATCTCCAGAAGACCCTATACGGTATATGCCTCATTTCCCAGATGTATGACTATCATCTAGCATAACAAAGGGAATGGTGAAGAGAAAGCTGCAGGTGTGGACACAGCTGTGAAAGACAGCTGCTGCTTCTTTGGCAAGACTGGAAAATACTCAATGAACTGCATAGTGCAAGAATTTGTCATAAGGATGAGAGCATAGCGAAGTTCCAAGTCATTGAATCTTTTCTCCCTGTATGTTTGAACATCTGGAATAAGAGGAAGTCTTATCTATATGTGTGTGTGTGTGTGTGTTCTGGCATACAGCGTTGGGCATAACTGTTCCACTGCCTGTGCTGTGGACTGGTTTTCTGTTTGCTTCTTAATATCCCAGATGGAAGTGCCTAGGGGATATGCAAGAGAGAGAGAGAGAGAGAGAGAGAGAGAGAGAGAGAGAGAGAGAGAGAGCAAGCAAGCACAGGAGTGTTGAGTAATCTCTGATCTGTCATGAAAATATACTTTAGCAGAGTCTGCATAAGGCCAGAATCTGGCAACGATTCATACCAAGGGGAAAAGATACATTTAATACTTTCTTCTACAGTACAACATTATCTTCTGAGAAGGAACAATGGACCATAGATCGCAAATTTGGAATTTTCCGCTGGCATAACTGGTGGCTTCCTGGATTCATAGATCATAAATACTGCTTAAGGGTATTTCATACTTTAGAAGTTTAGATTTTCAGTTCTATAGAAAGTAAATCAACTGTCGTGCAATGCAAAAATTGGAAGCATGAAAATGATCCCTCCCCTGCTCTCTCTCTTAATTTCCACAGCTTCATCACAGTTCACTAATCACTGTGGTTAATTTCAGCTCTTCCTGTATGCAAATCAATGCATCGTCATGAATTTCTTGTGAAGGGATTTTAAATAAATCCACGGGCATTGCTAAATTCAGACTAATGTAACTTGCAACATTTTGAAGAGCCCTATCGTAAATGACTATCTCTGCCATGCAGTTATTTGCATGTCGCTGAGAGATTATAACACAGGGTGGAGAACCCTTTTCGGTCCAAAGACTAAATTTATTTATTTATTTATTTATTTATTTATTTATTAAAACATTTCTATGCCGCCCCTTGCCAAGGCCTCGGGGCGGCTTACAACATTGAATACAAAATACATTAAAACAATGACAATTAAAATATATACAGTAAAATAAAATAAGCCACCCTGGCCGAATAAAATTCAATAATATTAACATTTAAAATGCTGCATAAATAAAAAGGTCTTCGCCTGGCACCGAAAAACAAATAACGACGGTGCCAGGCGGACCTCTCTGGGGAGTGCATTCCATAACTTAGGCGCCACCGCTGAGAAAGCCCTCCTCCGAGTAGCCACCCTCCTAATTTCCTTCACTGAGGGCTCCCGGAGGAGGGCCTCTCCTGCTGATCTCAAGGGGCGGCTGGGCATATATGGACGTAAGCTCTCCTTCAGGTAACCAGGACCCAAGCCGTTTAGGGCTTTATAGGTCATCACCAACACTTTGAATTGGGCCCGGATTTCAATGGGAAGCCAGTGAAGCTGACGGAGAACTGGAGTCATGTGAGCATAACGCCCAGTCCCCGTCAGCAGCCTGGCAGCTCTATTTTGAACCAATTGAAGTATCCGGACCGTCTTCAAGGGCAGCCCCACGTAGAGCGCGTTACAGAAGTCAAGACGGGAAGTCACCAAATTGCAATGTAGGAAAGGACCTAAGGGCCCCGTTCCATCTGTGGGTAGGGCGAAAGGCACAGTGGGTGTGGCCAAAGTGGTCCTTTTATCTGCTCATAAGTAAGCAAGGCAAGCCTTTTCCACATCTACTCAGCAGGAAGGAATGTTTGAAAGGGCAGCACTTCCAAACAACATCCTGAAGAACTAAGTCTCTACATTTCTATTTTCATACTTTATTACATGCTAAATGAAAGAATTGCTCATAGTACTGGTTTCTAGTTAAAGGTACTGCTGCTTTACCTTGCCTCAACTTGATTTATTTATTATTAAATGTATACCCCACGTTCTTCTTATGAACGGATGGTGAATTACTTCATTCTCCTCCTGCTGCTGTCAATCTTATTCCCACAACAACAGCCCCGTGAGGTGGGTTAGGCTGAGAGTCTGACTGGCCCAAAGCCACCCAGTTGGCTCCATGGCCAAGCAGGGACTAGAACTCAGATTGCCTGAGTCCCAGTCCTGCGTTTGCACCACACTGGCTCTCAACTGAGTGCCCTTGAGATGTTTTCATCTGTCAGTCCCACCTGCCCTGACACTTCGGTAGGACTATTGGGAACTGAAGTCCGGAAGAGTCTAAAACTTGGTGGGCTCCACCTTGAGAAAAGCTTTACTGCTTGCTCTGTGTGACATCAGGAGTCAAAAAAAAGGAAAGGAAGTCAGAATGACTTTTCCAAGGGATGCTTTGGGTATTCCAACTTTCAGAAAGTTCTGTATGAAGCATCCATTCTGATGTGGACCAATTGCAAATCTATATGTAACAATCCCAAGAGACTGGGCACTTCACCAAAAGTTCCATTGTAATCCTGCTAGTTTAAATATACCAAAAATGGATTAAAATGGCTTTTTTGGAGATAATAGTAAATAATGAAGGCTTTAAAAAAAAACTTATACTATGTAGAAACGTAATGGAAAACAATCATAAGGAGAAATACGTGAAAATGAATTCAACTTGCACCAAACAGATTGCTCTATCTCTAGATTTTCCTGGTGTTTCCTATGTAATGTAATCAAGATGGCAATTTCTATTAAAATTGGAGAGTTGGAGTGTCATGACAGGCAAACATGTCGGAGAGATCAGGACAGAAGCATAATGGTATACAACACAGAGGTCAAATCCCCCATTCTTAACCAAAGGTTGCCTTCTTTTCACAGATATTCACAGGAGAATAGAACCCCATAAAATGTATGAAAGAAAGTGTAAAGTTTTTGAAACTATATGGCAGGTAAAAAAGCTTTCCATGTAAAACATACATAATTTTGGGTATAATATTCAACATACGTGTATTTATTTTGCTCCACATGCTCAACTTTAAAGATTTTTTAATCTTCATCTTGTATAATCTCACTAATCAGTTCACCTACATTTAACTTAATCATTTAAGATATATCTCTGTAAATAACTACCGTATTTTTCGCTCTACAAAGTAAGGGGAAATATCTGTGCATCTTATAGAGTGAATGTGTGTGTGCCCGATGCCCAGGATGCTGCCGGCCCGCCTGCACCATGTGGCAGCACCTGGCCGGCGCGCGCTGCTCTGCCCCCCCCCCCTCCGGCGCAGGTGAGAGCTGTGCCACTCAGGGGGAGCGGTGCAGAGGAGGAGGAGCCGCAGGCTTTAACCTGCTGGCCGCACGGAGAGACGGACTGCTCTCCCCCACTGCCCGGGAAGACCTGCCGCCACCGCCACACCACCCGGAAGACCACCGCCAGCATGCTGCTGGCCCGGCTGCACCACACCTGGCCAGCACGTGCTTGGCGCGCCCTGCTCTGCCCCCCTCCTCCGGCGCAGGTGAAAGCTGTTAATCACAGGTCGGTGTGTGTTTTCAAATGGCAACCCGTCTTTTAATGAAGCCCATGGGGAAGTGATGGGGAATGTGCCTGTGATTATCAGGAAGCTTTCCATGGATCCCTCCTCTAACAACTAGGTGTGTCTTATGGTCAGGTGCGTCTTACAGAGTGAAAAATACGGTACTTCCAAATCAGGAATAAAGTCTGGGTAACATCAGTACAGCAAGTTTGCCAATAGTTTGTGCAGGATTGTGTCTCTAACTGAAAACAATTCAGACCTTGACTAGTTAATTGAATAGCCTGCCATCTGACTGAGTTTCAGCCAACTGCATCATAGCAGGAATTCACAACTGTAGTTCCAAAGTGAACAATAAAAGTTTGTCAAGCTGGAGAATAATGCTGAATTCTAAGCCGTTGTACAGAACTCCTTGAAGACAATAATATGACTTATAGCATATGCCACAATTCCAAACATGAATTGAATATCAAGGGAGGAAGGGCATAATTCTGTCTAGCGCCTCTGCTCAATATTTTTTTTTAAAAATCAAAAAGAAAACCACTGGTTATAACTCTTGGTGCTGAGTACAGAATTCTAACCCATTTCAGGATTCTACTTAGAAAACCTAAGGTCCTCAAGTTGCAAAAATACATTTCCAAAACTTCCTTTTCAGAATTCAGAGAAACAGTGGAAGCTGTATCAGTACTATCTGTAGTTAAGCTATCATATCCCCCACTAATTTAAGATTATCAGCCCCCTGTTGATTTTTAATGAACCCCACCTTGAAGTCATTAGCTCTGCTGCATTTCAGACAAATAGAAGAAGAGCTCCTCATTTTAGGGACAATGACAAACAAGTTACAAATCCCTTAAGCTCCCCGTTGTTATTTCTCATGGGAGAGCCAGCTTTTCCTAGCCTTGTTTTGTTTTCTATATCTCCTGTGCTATCATTCTGTTGTGTGTCCATTTTGTTCCTGTTTTTGGCGATTCCTATGTTACAACCATGAAATTTACAACTTTTCCTTGACTGAGAAGCAGGTGCAAAGATCTGTGGCCTTCCATATTTGGAACTCCAGATCTCATGCTCATCAACTTCATCCACCCAACTGCCAGTGCTCAGAGGATACAATAGGTTTAAACACAAATCTTGTTTTTAATGCAAGTGCTTCTAAAAACCACGGATGGAAACCACATCCCATTTTTCTTTACGTGACAGTAATCTGCATTATTATCTTCTCTCTTGTACACACACGCACACTTTCATTGGTGCATCTCATGAGTGGGCATTGACCATCTCACAGAAGAACAATAGGTAAAGTCCATGTTGCCCATTTGAGAGACCTGGCCCTGAACTGACGCTCACACCCTCCCTCCCTCCCTATAACCATCCTTTTGTGGTGGATGAGCTCATAAATAACTGTATCCTTACGCTCAGCTTGTGTCACTCATTCCAAGGGTTCATCCACATGTAGAAGAGAAGCATCAGTAGACCAGCAAGTATTTCCTGACAAAGAGTCATTTGGTCCTGCCATCACATTCTTAACCATCTGGTCTCTCCAGGAGAAGGGAAGCTTGGAAAGGTACTGGCTGGTGTCTTTGTCTCAGGGTATCTGTTTCATATCAAAATTTGGGGTACAGCTTTCTCCAATTTGATCCCTGGCTCTCTTCTCGGCAATTCCTCTCAACAGCATAGAGTGTCCAGCCTGTCACCAAGAAGGAACGTCCTAATTTCCAAAGGCACCCCCACATCTTGCACAGATAATTCTCCACTGCTGTCACGTTCTCAGATTAATTACAAGAAATAATGCAAAGCGGGGCCCTGCAGATGATGAAAGTCGGCATCAGAGGCCTAGTTAAGGAGGCCCTTCACATCTGGTGATATGCAATTTGCTCTTCAAATAATTCCAGCAATGTAGCAAGTGCATTACAGATTCCTAACTAAAACAATTGGGTAATTTAAAGGTGTTTCTTTCTCACCCGCTCCCCCTTCATCAGGGTGGTCATAAATGGGAACGCTCAATTGCATTATGCAATACAGTAGCAAAGGATAGACACTGCCATTCTTCAAAGGCAGTACTTTCGACACTTAATAGCAGTGTCACATTTGTCACAGCATCAAAAAGCAGGCGAGGGGAAGCTATTAATGCCAAGGAGGGCTTCTTCTTCTTCTTCTTCTTTTTAAGTGCCACTGGATCGTATATCTGATACCTCTGCTTTACATGCAAATGTAGAGTGCTGATGTAGAAATGGAAGCTGTCAGCGCTGAAAATCATTAGAGAACAATCACACATGATAAATTGCTGCCAGGTGCTGCCATTTTTTCCAAGCAAAGGTGCGAATTTACAATAATAGAGCTAAGATGAATGAGACTTGAGCCTTGGGTCTAGGGGAGGTCCTCCGCTGAAGGGTCCGATCCACAGCTCCTTTTGCTTAGCAGGCCTGGGAGAGTTTGCAACAGGATCCAAATGGCTTGATTTATACCCAAAAGCTTCTTGCTGAAGAAAGTGGATCTCTCATGTTGATCAAGTTCATCATGCTCCAGTAGGTAATGGGATCTGCCTGTGTGTAAAACAGCAATGTCACAGGAGTATGGAGCTTCCTTCTGGGTAGACATACCCAGACAGAGACGTACTTGTGGTTGCACTGTAAAAGAAACAAACCTATCTAAGGCAGAAGTGCAGAGCCTGAAGCGCAGGATCGAAATCTCAGTCTTTTCTCACAAAGTTCTATTCCAGGTCCCCCATCCAAGTTTTCTGTGGGAGAGAGAAAGACATTCACTTGTTTCTACCAGTCGGGAGTTCAGCAGACAGCCTTTGCTGATCTAGTACAAGTCATCCAGGGACCTGGAGCTAAGTAAGGAGGCAGTCCAGTTCCTCTACCAACAGGGTATTTCAGGCAGTGGAAGGGACCAAACCAGAGTCAGGTGTGAAGACCAACTCAATCCAGACAAGATGGACTGTTGGTTGGCGGATCAGGCTTCGGGGAGGGTGAATTGAACCTAGTCCTGAATGGGGTTGCACTCCCTCTTAGGGACAAGGTCCACAGCTTGGGAGTGCTCCTCGACCCGGAGCTTTCACTGGAAGCTCAGGTGACAGCAGTGGCGAGGAGCGCTTTCTTTCAGCTTCGGCTGATCCATCAGCTGCGTCCCTACCTGGAGTACAACTGCCTGGAGACAGTGACACACGAGTTGGTGACTTCCCGCCTTGACTTCTGCAACGCGCTCTACGTGGGGCTACCCTTGAAGATGGTCCGGATACTTCAATTGGTTCAGAATAGAGCTGCCAGGCTGTTGACGGGGACTGGGTGTTATGCTCACATGACTCCAGTCCTCCGTCAGCTTCACTGGCTTCCCATTGAAGTCTGGGCCCAATTCAAGGTGTTGGTGATGACCTATAAAGCCCTAAATGGCTTGGGTCCTGGCCACCTGAAGGAGCGCTTACGTCCATATATGCCCGCCTGCCCCCTGAGATCAGCAGGAGAGGCCCTTATCCAGGAACCTTCCATGAAGGAAATTAGGAGGATAGGTACTCGGAGGAGGGCTTTCTCTGCGGTGGTGCCCAATCTATGGAATGCACTCCCCAGAGAGGTCTGCCTGGCGCCGTCGTTATTTGTTTTTCGGCGCCAGGCAAAGACCTTTTTATTCAAGCATCATTTTAATTGTTAATGTTATTTTTATTTTAAAGTTTTTTGGCCAGGGTGACTTATTGTATACAGTTACGTGTCTTTTATATTGCTATTTATGTATTTTAATTTATTTATTTGTAAGCCGTCCCGAGGCTTCGGCGAATGGGGTGGCCTAGAAATTCTCTAAATAAATAAATAAACTTTAAGAATCTTTAGATCTGTTCAGTCCCTCAAAGTCTTGCAAGATCAGCTCCAATGACACCAACCTGGACCTGGTCTAGATAATGCATTCATCTATGTTCCCCCCACTTTTGAAGCGATAGAATTAATACCAAACAAAACTAGATCTTCCAGGACTCCCTATGGGAAAACTCATCTGCTCAGTGCCTTGACCAGTGCAAAGCATCTCTCTCTCTCTCTCTCTATCTCACACACACTCTAAACATTCAGTTCTACCCATGTTAATCTTGAAGGATGAGATATAAATATATGAAAGATAAATGAATAAATAGATTAAAATATAGTCTAATAAAAATCTCCATCTTTGGTTGTGTTTCTCACCATGCTTTAGAAACATCATGTCTCCAAAGGCTGAAAATATCCCTAGGTGTTCTGATTACAGGTGGGTGGTTTTTTGTTTGGTTTATGCCGGATTTCTTTCCTCCTCTTCTTTTCAAGACAGAAAGAAAACACCTGTTTGGGAATCAATTATGAATGACAGAGAACTATCAGTCCTAATTAATGAATAGCTCCAGGATTCTCATTTAAGCCAAATCAGTGGTACTTGAAGACCAAACTTGGAAATGCAAATGATGCAATCAACTTGTGATTCATTCTGCCAAGCTACGTAGAAAAGTACAATTCAAATCAAAACTTTTTGTCAGATTTTCTCGTTAGAAAAGTTCTCTGTGTGCTGTAGCATAACCAACACCATGTTCGAGGGGAAAAGGAACTGCTGCCCCCCAATATTCTGACTTGCCCATGCTTTTAAATCTTGTAATTCACTTCCAGAACAAGGAATCCTTCTGTCTGCCTTAAACTTCCCTTTATTCCAGAGACTGGAAAAAGATATACAAACTGGGGAAATTATGCTAACCTGCCCATTTTTCTGTGTGTGAGGTTTGCTGCATACTGTCAAACTTCTTATATTTATTTCCTGCCTTTTTTCCTTAACTCAAGGCAGTTTACATAATTCTCATATTCCTCTCAAACCTCCTAACAACAGCCCTGTGAGGTAGGTTGGGCTGAGAATCTGGGATTGGCCCAAAGTCATCTGCTTTTGTCGTATAGCTAGATTGTCACTTGTCCCAGCTTTGTATGACCCTCTTCTCCTCTTTGCTCATTGGGTCAGGTATTATAATTTATTTATTTAAAGTTTTTATATGCCGTCCCCTTGCTATATAGCCTCAGGACAGCTCACAGAAATAAATAAATACAAAACAAATAACAAATAACAAATAACAATTCCAATTAAAACCCGGAAACACACTGGCTGCACAATTAAAACCTATAAATATTAAACATTATTAAAATATTGTTTGACTAAAAAGGTCTTGGCCTGGCGCTGAAAAACAAATAATGACAGCACCAGGCGGACCTCTCTGGGGAGCGCATTCCACAGATGGGGCGCCACCGCAGAGAAAGCCCTCCTCTGGGTACTTTGCTTCCTGATATCTCTCACGAAAGGCTCCCTGAGGAGAGCCTCTGCTGCCGATCTCAAGGGGCGGGAGGGCAAATATGGACACAGAAAGTAATTAAAGACCGTTCTGGAGAAGCCTTCTCCAACTGGGTGCCCTTGAGATGTAGAACTCTCATCACCTCCAACCAGCATGGTCACTACGGTCATGGAGCTCTGGAGAACACCAGATTGGAGAATGCCAGCTATGGACCCTGGCACCATTGTGTCCAGCAGCCATAAACCTCAGGAACCCAAGACCCGCTCACTGAGACTCCCATAACTCTCCAGGCCCGACCTGAGCTGGTGCATGGCAGTGAGAAATGTGTCCCCAGAAAGGTTGCAGAGGCAGGACAGAGCTCCGGGTGGCAGGTTGAAGGTGCCTACTTAAGAATCTCCATTCTCCAGCATGAGGGTGCAGTTCTGGGAGGGGAACTCAGAACTAGGCATTACATAAGCCTTCCCTAGCATGGTGACCTACAGCTGCTTCGCACTGCTTTCCCATTAGCCCTAGCCATGGGCAAGAATTCTGAGAACTGCAGCTCAGAGCCTCCGAAGGGTGCCCCACTGAGGAAGGCCGGGCAACATAGTGATATCTTCTACAGGACCCATCCAAGATCATGAAGGACCTATCTCTTGATCACTCCTTCTTGACTTCGGCTTTTGACCTGTGAAGCCACTACCTTGTCTCTGCCTGGAGCTTCTCCATATCTGTTCTGATCCACCATCTGATTCGCTGCCTCTGAGCCAAGTTGTTGGTTCTTCTGCAAAAGGACTGGATGACCAGGAACTCTTTTTCAGCCTAGACTAAGCTCCCTCAGAGAGGACGCAGTGGGACCATCCTCTGCCATTCGGAGCTCCTTCGTGTGTGAGCAAGATACAGACATGACAAAAATGATATATTACTATTACACTTCTCAGCCAAAATGAACCATGCCATCATTTCCTCCCTGCTTGTAAGTACTGTTGGATAAGCATCTCTATAAGTACTTTTGGAGCAGTGGGTTGGGATACTTTTTGCAAGCCCATTCACTAAATGATTTTCTTTCTTCAGATGACTTCATCTCCCATCCCTACATTAGCAGAAACATTTATCCAGTGTAATCCAAAGATAATTTCTGTGGCAGAGTGACTGAAGGCAGGCCTTTGAGATCTAAAGTGCATCAGGAAGTGACTGTCCTTTTGGGAGCAACTGTATAAATCTCAGCATCAGTTTTTGGTTTGCAAGAACAAACCTGTTATTTGCAGCCAGAAAGTGGTTGCAAATTCGTTAGGCCATGTCTGGGTAGGTATATTGCAATTATGGATTACAGCAGGACCTTGTTCTTTGAAGGAGAAGTTGATTCATTATCAATTGCTTCCCCCCACCTTTTAAATTAATATTGACATTTGCACATGAAGCCTATCAATGCATTCAATTGAAAGCAAACCATTCCACCACCTTATTCCATCTTCAATGGAAAGGTTTTGCTCAGAGTTAGTTTCCTCAGCGGTTTTGTGATGATACCGTATAACTCAGTTGTTGTAGATCAAAGCATTTTTGCTCAAAGTAACACAGATGAGTTCCACAGGAAAACATCTTACATACATAAAAGTGGAAACCACAACATTCAAGCAGTAAATTGGAAGTACACCTAGAAGCCCATCTGCTGCCATATGAACCTGCTTTATCATTAAGATTTTCACTGCAGATCTCTTTGTGTTCCCACCTTTATAAATTAAGCAATGATTGAGCAGACAAAGGGCTTTTTCTCTGGTGGCAGCCTTGGTATGGAATACTTTCCTTCAGATCGCTTCCCCAGTGCCTATTTTGATAGGATTCAGACAGCAGGATGAAGCAAATAGCTGTCCCGTTCTGTGGTCTCTGGAGGCCTGCAGGAGACACCTGTTGTGTCTCATGGCAGATGAAACAAATCAGGAAGGAAACAATACACTGAATAGTTCCAGGCAAGTCCTGTTGGCTGGAACACTTTCCTGCTGTGACATTAAGAGCATGTTCTCTCAGCTGGAAGTTAGAGCCAACTGAAGTCTTCTATAGTTTAAGGAGACGTATCATATGGCCAGCTCCAGCCCTCCTGGAACAGCTGAATGGACTGAAAGGGCTCTCGCTTTTGCAGCCTTCTCTGTGGCTGCAGACGTGGAATTTCTGCTGCAGACGTCCTCTGAGCCAGGGGACAATGGCGCAATTATGTCCTTTGGCCAAGAGGGCCCAGAATTTGAGAATGACTGTCTTTCCCCAGCAAAGTTAGCAACGGCTTGTCATCATCATGACCCTCTGTTGCACGGTGCAAGGGCTGAGGACTGGGGGATCAGAACAATAGCTCTAGCCTGGGCAAGAGCAATTCCCAAAGACAAGGATACAGCATGTAAAACAGCTGAACAGAACGAGCAAACCATTGCTCATATCGGAGAGCACAAACACCACTCAGCACAATCCCAAAGCTTGTGCTAGAAGCAGGCTGGGCTCCTGGTACAGAGTTTCCTTATCCGGAGGCTGTACTTTCAAAAAGGTCTTCTCCTGCATCCCTCTCAGCTGAAAGCATGAAGATAGCCAGACATGGAGCATGACTTCAGATGCAGGGTACAGGCAGATCAAGGTGGACGGACGTGGTCCTTCAAGTTCCCCATCTGTGCTACCTTCCCCAGTCTGATATTGTCCAGATATTTTGGGCTTTATCCGTTCTAGCCAGCCTGGACAATGGCCGAGATTGACCTTGGTTTACACCAAAGGTCCATCGAGTCTAGCAATGGTTCACACAGTGGCCAACCAGCTTCCCACTGGAAACCTGCAAGCAGCACATGGAAGCAACAGCACCCTCCTGCCCATGTGCCCCAGCAATGGGGGTACATAGCCATACTACCTCTGATACTGGAAGTACAAATCTGGATGGTCTGAAAGGCAGATTGGACAATGGCTATGAGTCTTTGTGGATTTCTCCTTTCTCCTTTTAGGGCCATCCAAATCGGTTTCCATCGCTGTATCTCATGGAAATGGTTCCATAGTTTAACTTCCTTGTATCTGCCCTGAATTCCCCATCAATCAGCTTCAAGGGGTGATCCCAGTAGTGACCTGAACTACACATACCTCTGTGTCCAGAATGCTCCAAAACACAGAAAGTTCCAGGCAAGGAGACCTATTTTGTTATTAATAATAATCAGTAGTTTGAGTTGAAGTTTTGTCTCCTGGTTTCTGAATAGTCCTCATCTTTTGTTATCTTCCAGCCACAACTGAGCCTCATGCCTAATGGGGTGGGACAAAAATCAAATAAATATATAACCCAGCAGACATACAGGTCTGGACCAGACCTTTCAGCACAATCAAAAATAAAACCAAAGGTGTTCCAGACCCTAACAAGCATGCAGGTCATTTCAAGATACACCACAGTCCACAAGCAGGTATGATCTCCCTTGAAGTCCGCACTCAAGACTTTTAAGCAAGATCAATTGAGCTCGATGACAATAATTTACACAGCCTTTTAAAATGTGCAAAGTGGTGAGCAATCATCTTTCTTGATCAAAATGGTAAGCAATCAGCTTTCATGATCTTTTACAACATTTCACTGATGGAGGTGCTATTAAAGTCTGTCCATATGTAGGGTATTTTACAGGTGCAGAAAGATGTTCTCTTAATGAGCTTTCTTTCTTTTTCTTTTTTGCTTTCCATCCCGAAAAAAAGCTCGCCAAGGATTTAAATAACAGCATGCCAAAAGCAGGCTCTTCTACAAGTGCTTTTCTAATCTATATTTTAAAACATGTGTACACACAGGGACACACAGACACACAATTTTAGATAATTCAATGTGAAGGTTAAAAGGTTTAGGAACCATTACTACATAGAATCATTCATGTAACCAAAGTGAAAGCTCCGTTGTCTACTTAGTGGGGTTAAAGGTGGTGAATGCAGGGAATAGCTAGAAAGCATCGTAGGCCATCTATCTCTTGGAATGATTATTCTTCTGCAGATCAATTCCTAAATGCAAGCGGCACATCAAAACAAAAACAAAAAGAATGTGCTTTTAAGTGTTACATTCACTATAAATCTTTGGCACGTGTTTGGAAATCTGAAGAGGCAAAACCCAAGATCTCATGTTCAAGATATTCAACATCTTTAACCATTTATGAACAGTGGATTAATATTTCATTGAGCCCTGCTTTAAAGGATAGGAACAGAGCTCCCTGCCAATTTAGAGGAAGCAAATGATGATTAGCCTGATGATTTAACATCAAAGTGCCACCAAACATGCCAGGAGCAATAATAAACATACACATTTGTGTGTCTGAGGCCCATTAGTTATGAAAAGGAAAGCAGAACAAAGCGAGATGATGAAGGCCATGATAGAGTCCCTCCCATCACTAGCAAGAAATCCCTGGTTTGGAGACAGTAAGACTGTTCCTGCTCCCTATTTCTTCTGTAATAGGGGAACTCAAGCTCATCCAGTTAAATTGAGCAGCATGAGATTCAGGACGAATGGCGGTGCCTCGGGTAGGACACTGGGGCAGAAGCAAAGGCTCCACTCTAGAGAAAGAGTGGGGGGGTCCCCCAACAGAGGAGGGGTGGCTTCCCATGCTTCAGAGTAAGTCAATTCATACACCATCGAAAGAGGAGCAGCGGGAGTAAGACTCCAGAGGCTAAAACGGGGTGGGCAACATCCAAGCGCTGGGGTCAGTTCACCCTTGAACCTGCCACATGCTATCCCTTCCCTATCACCAAAACTGATGCCAAATTGTGGCCAAAATTCAGCCAGGTTTTGGTGGCAGGATAAAAAGAAAGCCCTGTTCCCTTTAGAACGCAGGTAGGGATCAAGGCTCCAGGAAGTGTGAATTTAAATATGTATATATTTGTATATATTTCAAATATATGTAAATGTATATATTTTCTGTACACCTTGCTTTAAAGTGAGCATCTAGCTTTTCTTGCCATATGACCAAAATTTTGTGGCGATTCGCTCATGGGGGCCACAGAAAAGGCTGGGGAGGTGCATGCAACCCACCTCTCACCTCTCGCCCACTCTGAGCTGGAATAGGCTAAAACATAGCACTGGGGACAAAAAAGGCATTTCTTCGTGCAACACATAATTAGAATGTTCTGCAATAGGGTGTGAAGACGGCCATGGATTTACATGGGTTTAACAGAGGATTAAATACATTCATGAACATGGCACCAATCAAAACCAACAAACTCTGTTAGTGAAACTGAGGCTACATGCCTCTGAAAACTTTCAAGAGCACCTTCTTTTATAAGTTCTTGCCCAAATGCTAGAAGGGGGAAGAGGGAGAGGGAGAGAGAACCAGAAGCCATGTGTTAGAAGGACAAACATTGCTTTTAAGCACAGGACAAACACCGGCGTTGTGCACAAGACTTCAGGGGCAACACGGCACGAATTTAGTCACACTGAAGAACTGAGGATTCGGCAGCCGCTCCATGCTGAAGCGAGGCCCTTTCGAAGGAGTCTGGTGGAAGTCCATGGCTTCCAAGCAGAGCCTCCATTAAATCATGCAAGGATATTAACCTCCCCAGGGTCCCGTGCTATAGTGCACTTACTTGACTAGTTATTGCAGGCCTGCCAACCTGGATGAAAGATGTTCCCTTTCTGAAATTATGCTGCCATCGCAAGTCACTCTTAAGTGCTTTGTTGCTGATGGAAGAGCTCAGAGAATACAATCTTAAATTGGATCTATTCTTTCATATGTGTAACATTTCTTTAAAAACCTCACTTCTCTCCCACCTCAAAGGGAACCTACATTAAGATAAGAATTATGTCAAATTCACCCAAATCATCTTCTTGCTCTCACAGCCTGAAGCCAGGAGTAGGAGACACAGCATTCTGTTCTGGGCCATCTTGGAGGCGGGGCCTGTTTGGGTTGTCCACCTGCCTTCTAGCATGTTGTCAAGGTGAGCTTCTCGGAAGCCTCCAGCCCTTTCAAGGGCAAATTGCAAGGCAGTAGGGTCTTTTCATAGGTGTTTGCACAGCTCTGTCCAAGAGAAGGGTGAGCAAGTGAGGGAGGACTTTAGCAGGGCCGTCTTGACAGCGTTATGGGCCCCGGGCAAAGCAGTGGACTGGGGCCCCTACGACAATGACAACTACCGTTAATTTTGGAAGTTTTCCAATTTCCCAAGGGTTAACTTACACAGATCTGTATGGGGCCCATCAGGCCCATGCGTTCAGATGGCCCTGGACTGTATCACCATTTGGAGGACAACCCTGAGGCACACGCCATCAGGTGCTGTGAAGTCTGGGGCAAACAGCGCTATGGTGCTTTAAGCAGTAAATCATCGAACATGGTTGGGCCATCGGGTCCAACGCCCAGCTCAGTGCAGGACTCCAGGTTAAACCATCCTTCCCAGACGGCTGTCCAGCTGCATCTCGAATGCCTCCAGGGTGGGAGAGCCCACCCTCTCCCCTGGTCATTGGTTTCATTGTCCTACTTCTCGCACAGCCAGGAAGTTCTTCCTAATGTGCAGCTGGAACCTGGTCTCTGCTGCAACAGGAACGTATTATTCCATGTCCTGCACTCTGCCATGATGGCGAAGAGATCCTGTCCTCCTTTGTAACAGCCTTTCAAGCACCTGAAGGGTACAGTAACACCTCCCCTCAGTTTTCTCTTCCCAAGGCTAAACCGCTCCTCAAGGAGCTTTGTTTCCAGCCCCAAGATCATCCTTGCTGCCCTCCTCTGAACCCTTTCCACCTTGTCTGCGTCCTTCTTAAACTCTGGTGCCCAGAAGTGGGCACGGAGCTCCAGATGAGGCCTCACCAGTGCTGAGTATAGGGGAACTAGAACTTCCTGGATTTGGAAGTGATACTTTTTACAGCCATGTCACGTTGTGGACTCATACGCAGCTTGCGAGCTACAACAATTCCAAGATCCTTCTCACTTGCAGTGTTGTGGAGCCAAGCAAGCATTCCCCACCTTTAATGATGCGCTTGGTTTCCTTTTCCTGTCCCTGTTGAATTTCATTCCGTAGTTTTCATCCCGGTGCTCCAACCTCCGGTTGCTCCTTCTCTGGGAGCTCAGCTGCTTGAGTGCTTGACCAGCTGGGGCATCTCCTCTGATCTGCTCGTTTCGCAGTCAGGAACCAGAGTTCATCACCCTCCCACTGCATTTCTATCCTGCCTTTCCCTGTTTTGCAAGGAAGCCAAGGCAGCTTGCCTTGTCCTGTGCAGCATATGACCCTCACAACAGCCCCGTGATTCCTCAGCTGCAGCTGACAGCGAGTGACCAGCCCAAAGGCACCCAGTCAGCCTCATGGCCAAGTGGCGACCAAAACCCAGAATGCCTCATGGAGGGCTTTTTCTGACATGTGATCAGGCTGGTGGGGGTTGCAATAAGAAGGGCAGGGGCTGCATGCACCCCATTGGATGCATGTTGCAGACCCCCGATCTCGTCAGATGGCATTTCAATGGGTAGGTGTAAGGCCATCCAAACATGAAGGTGCTTTTCGCCATTTCCACCACCACAAGCACCAGCCCCATAAAAACAGAGCCTTATTCCTGTCCACTTATCACGATCTGCGCTCACTCTGGCCCGACATGATAAGGTTAGGCATGATGTTCTATGCAGATAACAGTGTCTTGCGATGCCATTAGACTTTGAGAGAGGGAGTTCGGTGGAAAAGATGCCACATTTGCAACAAGGACAAAGACCTGCTCTCACATGTATTCAAGATGGCACATGCAAGAGGGCATTTCAGAGACTGCATTCCAGTTCAGGAACTCTGTGCAAAAGAAGATCTTTGTATTGCCCTTTAGGTTCTACCACTGGCCAGCCTGATTTGCTAAATGGAATGAAGCTGTTCTTTGATTTTCATAGTTCTCAAAATGCTGTGATACAGTTCTTCCATAAAAAAGCATCTAACATATAGAAAGCCATGTATATATTAGGGTAAATGTTTCTCTGTGCATGCACACACACAAACATCCAAATTATTTACCTCCCAAAAGCAATATATTCTGGAAAATTGTTTCCAGAACTGTAATATTAGGCAAAATGGCAAACAAAAATGCATAAAGATGTATGCACAGACATGCGTACAACAGTTCATGCCAAAGTCTTCAGGAATCTCAATCTGATGAGGAAATGAGACCAAATGAATGTAAGAAAAACTGGAATTAACATTTGGCAACGGGTTTGTGCCTGGTCAATCGACTGACCATTATGTTTCTTCAAAATGGTTTGTTTCCTGATATAATTGATATTTATGTTTTATGATCCTGATGCTACTGGGAGACATTAAGGTGCCTTGAATGTAAACTGAAGCAGAATGGTATGCTAACACTTTTCATTGGTGGCTGAATAGATCTTTGGAAGAAAAGCATTATCATCCACTGTGTCATTCCACACTTTTCTGATATAAGCACTGTTGGCCCCTGATTGCCTGGCTGCCTTCATCAAGGCCTCTCCGCGTATTTCATAGCGAGCTTCCACCGGAGGCCATTATGTATCTGCTATCTGGCCATCCCTGGCAGCAGTACAGCTCTTAACTAGGCGATGAGAAGTCACGATGAATTGTAGCCTATCCAACGGGTCTACAAAATGACAAGAACCTGGAGTGTAAGTTGCTTCCATTGATTGGATCAGCTTCTCCTGAATCTAATGGGAAGAAGAGTTTGATTTTCATCTGAGAGCTTGGCTGTATGAATACGTTAGCACACGCACATGCATGCACACACGTATGCACGGAATAAAACACGATGTTTTATGGCTTTATTTAAATCGCATGGATCAATGCATAGCCATACTTTGTTTGGCTTTTCAATTACAGCTGTAGTGCTAAACCAGTCCACAGGCTGTTCTGCTTTATAAATGTGTCCTCAGATTTTCCATATTATCACACTAATGTTTTTCACTTTATCTGCAAGGGAAAATTGAATTTGCCTCAGTATCTGGTTTACCAGCTACTGGGTTGTCTACCCTTAATGGACTGATGATAGTCTGCTTTTAGCAATGTTGGCCTCCATAAACCTAGCTGGAATCTCCCATCATGTCTTTGCAATTTTGCAGCATGTCCGGAAGTCTCCTTTGTGCAACCAGTTTCATTTAAAGGAAGTTTTATTTTAAAAAAAATAGATGCTATATATCAGTATGTATGACTTGAAATTTATTACAAGGTACTGAATTCTAAAACAAGATTTCATTGTTGCTTGCTCATTTCAATGGCATTTAACATCCTGAATAGGCTGCAGGCTTTACTTTATAGTTCTATGCTCTTTTCTTATCTATAGAGGTCCAAATTATATTGGGAGTGAAGTTGCCTCATAGGGCATTGTTTCTTTTGAAGGATGGGAGGATCCAATTATGCTGCAATGCTCAGCCACATTTCTGAAAATGAACAATGCCCTATAATGCAAGTTCACCCCAAATATAATTTGCCGCATGCATAATAGACCAGATTTTTAAAATCATGACTCTGCATCTTGAACTTGCAAAGGATCCAGTAGTGAAATAAGTAGAACATTATGATGAGGTCAGCTGAGGACAACCCATGGCAAAGTCAATGAACAGGAACTTGAACTGTTTAAGTTTACGGAGCAGCCTGGGTGCTCGGGTGGGGTTTGAGCAATACAACATACTTGCAAACATCATCAACCGACAAATCTAAGCTATGGAGGGTGAGGCAAAGAGGACAGAATTCTGCTGAGACTGTGCAAGGGGTGCATCTTGCTCCGGATTCAAAAGGTCCTTGAGCCAATCCCCATACAATCCCGTGAAACCAGGGGAAGGAGAGTCACATCCTTGCAAAGGGGCCCTGGGACAGGCGCCAAGCACATGTTTTGCATGCAGGGGTCACAAGAAGAGCAACTATCTAGTCCATCATTCTGTTCACTAAGCGGCCAAGCAGATGCTTCTAGGAGGTCCACAAGTAGGATGTGAAACCAACACTCTCCTCTTGGCCATGACCCCAGCAACTGGTCCTGAACCGCTGTGCCATGCCAGTAAATCTCATCTGGGGGAGAAGTTGGACTACCAAGGGACCAGGTGATACTGCTCTGTCTGCTGCACACAGGGCTCACCTGGAAACCTGAATGGAACATGACATGACATCTACATTTGCAGATTATTAGATGCGGCCTTTTTTCCAGGCATCGTCTTTCAGCGAGAAAAGGGGATGTCTGCAGAAGTCCCTTGAGAAATATTCTTGTCATCATTAGTGTCATTATTATTCCTTGGGCTCTGTAGGAAAGCTTTTCCAAAGTGCTGCCCTTCAGATGTTTTGAGCTACAATTCCTGTTATGCCTGACTATTGGCCATACGGGTTCGGGCTGATGGGAGCTGCCATCTAAAACACCTGGAAGGCATTAAGTCGCAGAAGGCAACCGAGTTCTTTCTGCCATGTCCTTACAAAGTGGAAGCCCTGAAATACTCACACGCAGCTCTTGCTCATCACTGGCATGGCCATTTTGCTTATAATGAAGTAAGGGTCACACCAAACGGGACAAGCAGAGGACAGAAATGTTGTTTTTCACCCATGGCATAGGAGTCCCAATGTATATCATACCAACCTGAGTTACTAGGCACTTGAGAAGAACCTCCAACTTCATCCTCAATTTCATTTCAGGGTGTTTAAAAAACTTGAGAAGGAAGATCGGATGGAAAATATTAGGGAATCTAAAGGACGGCTGAGGCAGCTGTTCAAACTGTAAGGTCTGTTGGTGCCATTATGAGCTGTCTGGCTGCCCATGAAGCCGATGAGGTGTGCCAAGATACCTCCCAGGTCTGGAGAATACAAAAGTTCATCATCACAGCTCTTAAGAAGAGAAAAAAAAATCAGAAAAGCCTTTAGTCTTCCTATCATCTATAGTGGAAATCTTAATTGTATGTTCTCATCCAGAAGGGATTTAGTATCCCCCTTTTATTTTGCTTGTTATTTATTTATTTTGGAAGGACAAGGAGGCATCAAAAAGAGCACAACCCCAAAACAATACAAAAAGCAGCATGTATCTTCATTCCCGTTGACCTTATTGCTTGATTTTTATGACTCTTTGAAGTCAACAGGGAAAGTCCCATTGATTTTCGTTTTCATGCAAGATGAACTAAATAAATAATTGATCGTATTAAAGATCTTAGCCAAATGTCTCCACTGCCTTATATGGAGCGAGATCTTCGGTCCATCTAGCACAGGATTGTCTGTGTGGAACAGCAGGGCCTCTCCAGGGCGTCAGGCAAAGGTCCTTGCCAGCTCTTCTTGGAGATGCCAGGACTGAAGCAAGACTGAGTGTGCATCTTTTCTGCAGGCCTTCTGTTACATCGAGCGGGACCATTGCCCCATGGGTGCAGAACCGTTTCAGTCCCTCGGGGGTGCCAGGGGCTGCACGTGTGTGAGGGCGCACATGTTGACTTGCACATCTCTTTTTCTCACACACAAACACACAGAACGGGCTCCTACTGCGCTTGTCTTGTGGACAGTCCAAAGTTTTAAACAGCAGTGGTCAACTAGTGCTTCATTATCTTGGGACTTCTCTGTCAGGAGCTGGAGGGGGCCCTGCGCCCCCCTCACATACACAGTCCTATCCACTTCCTGCTCCCCCATCCTCCTCTCTTCCCTCCTTCCTCTCCCCCCACCATTTGCTCACACTTGCACACATCTGCTCACTCGCAGCCTTAAACCTCCCTCAACCACCACCAAAAACGGAGAACCACCCACACTAGGAGCAGGCCCTGTGCTTCCCCAGGGCTTCCTAGCAAGTGGGCAGCAACCTTCCCACACTGTTTCCCTGTTTGCCTGAAGAATGAGGCTTCTGTGGCAGGAATTATACAGTCCTGTCCATCTGCCTGTCCTTCCTTCTCTTCTTCCTTCCTAGCTCCCCTCCCCTCCCCTCCCTGTGGCAACAGGTGCTGGGCAGGGGGGTAGCAACCACCAGTTGGAACTTCAGGAGCCAGGACACACTTTTCCACCCCTGGCCTGCACTGACTGGGACTGAATCTGGGATCTATTTCAGCAAAGCAAAGTAACTATCCTAGTGAGAGTTATCCATAATCACACCCAAGTCCCCCTTACCCTTTTCCTTCTCCACCTGCTCACTTTGTAGCAACTGAGGCAAGTATAAATGTCAGGCCACGGTTCAAATGCGATTCGTTTTCCTGACTTCTTCCCCCTTTCCGGCTGAGTGAGCTGGAGGCAGGACGTGCTCGCTGTCTCACACAGGGCCAGCACATCGTTCAGAGGCCCGGTGGCCACGGAGCGGCACTGGACAAGCCTGGAGCAGGGAGAAAGAGATTTCATCCTCTGCCCTGCTGTAAGATTCAGGCAAGAGCTTTGTGGTTCCAGGGAACTGGATCCACACACAGAACAGAGCAAGTGAGTTATGCAGGACCAGAGACAGCTCCAAGGGAGCATCCGTACGCAAGCTGCTTTCAGCAGCAGTGAGAGCCCTGGAGTGCGCAGGTCGTGGAACAAATTAGCAAAAGTTCTCTGAGAGGGCCTGTGCCAAGTTAGGATGTGTGTAAAGCAGGGTGTGTTTCTCAGAACTCACATCTGTAAAGTCTTGCTGGAGCAAACCAAAGGACGGTCTAGTTTCGCATCCTGTTCTCTGCACCATGCCTATGGGAAGTCCAGAAGGAGGACTTCGCCTGATACTGCACTGCCTTTTGAGCTACTTGGGTTCAAAGAAATCTGTCCTGTTATCTGCACTTGTCCTCTCACAGCATAACATTGCCCTGGGTCTCAAGAACTGAAGGAAGACCACACCTGCTTTGGCCATCACCAGGGGACAGAGGACCACTGGGGGGCTGGGCCCCTTGTGCTTAAAAAGGAGTGTAAATCCAAAGGTGTGAGCCACCTGACCTAGCAGCAGATAGCCAGCTTTCGCATCCCTGCCTGGAAAGATACCCTGCTCCAACCAGTGGTTGCCCTGGAAATACAGGACGGGGGGAAAGGATGCTCCCTCCCAGGCTTCATCCCAAGGAACAAAGGCAAGAGCACCAGAAAGAAAGTGTAATCTGGCCAAAGAGGCTATCAGTTCCAGGTCTGGACTTGAAAAACAGGCCCTTCTGTTTTTCTTTTTCCATCAGCTTCACTTCCAGTCCTTTCCATGCCTTGTCTTGCTTTAGCTCATAAGCTTGAAGGAAGGACCTGTCTTTCTTTTTCCCAGAGATGCATGCGAGCCACTCTGGGAAACAATCATGATCTGAAAAGTGGGATAAAAAGGCAGTCATTAAACCAATCAGTGAGATTTTCTTAAAAGTCTATGACACACAGAACAAGATGCTTGGATGCCTTCCTACTTTGTCAGATGAGCACATTGGAAGGATGGAAGTAGCTAAGTCAGGTGGGATGGTCAGACAAGGACCCTAGAAGAGTGTTGACTTCTATACACACCAAAGGGTTCAGGTCCATCTCCAGTTAAAAAGATAGAACAATCTACATTGGAAGCCTCCAACAGGACTCAGAGCACATCATGCTGGCTAAATGACTAAGTAGTCCAACCTCATGTAAGGCGGTTCCCCATGACAAGTCCACAGTACTGGTAAAACATGCTGAATTCCCTTGTCCAGACCATGCAGGCTTTCACAAGCCAACAACCAGCTTGTGGATTTGGGCTTGAACACAATTGAGAACTGGTTGATTCAGGGTTGGAGATCTGTGCTCATAACAGACTTCCTGATAGCTTGGCAGCTGCAATCTATCCTGTTGTAGTTTCTGCATGCACTTTGGAGGCAGTGCTATGCCACAGCGACCCACAGAGTTGGTGGCCGTCCTTGAAACTCATGGCAGCAAATTCCAAGGTCTGACTTTGCACTGCATGGAGAAGGACTTCCTTCTGTCTGTCCTGAATTCCCTACCACTCAGCTTCTTTGGCTAATCCCACTGTGATGTGCTATTTCTCCACTCTGTTTACTGTAGAGGCATGATGCATTTCAGATTTCTGTTTTCTGATGGAAGAAAATGGCAAAGCCAAAAGCAATGCTAAATTCTGTGGTTGTCAACTGTTGATTTATTCCATGCCTTTTAACTGATTTGTTGGTTGAAGGTTTGTTTGTTTGGGCTTTTTAAATCTGCATATCACTACAACCTGAACAGAGGTGATTTTCTGGGCCGCTGAACGAAGATAACGTAACAGAAGCTAAACTTCTTAAAAGAAATGGGAAGCTTTAATATTCTCATCCTAGACTATAGTAACACAGTAGAATCTAGCGAGCTCTACAGTGGTCTAAAACACGATACAGTAGCCATGTACAAACCATGCAGAGCTGGGTCTGGTCATCGCCCCAAGACAGTCCCATCTATTGCCTTCAGTCCCATGGAAGAAAGGTAAAAATATGAATGGCCTCCAAAGCACAACGTATGAGCTCTAAACTCAAACCCATGATTTAAAATTGGACCCTAATGGCTAATGTGAGTCTTACTGCATGGATAACCTACCTCTCCTCCAAAGAGGACAAGGGGGTACAGGTGGATCTACCCATCCACCTATCTACCCAGTTTTCATCACAACAAACTTTTAGGGTAGGTTGGGCTAAGAGACGGTGACTGACTCCAGTCACCTAGTACATTTCATAGGATTTGAACCTAGGTCTCCCCTTGAAAACTTTTGGTCCCTTTGTTCTTGTGGAACCAGGAAAATATCCCCCCCCCCCCCTTCAAAAGTGCTGCTTGAAATCCAGACTTCAACCTCTTATGCTCCTGAACTTGTGAGGTGTAGTGATTTGAACACCAGACTGGGACCAGGAGGTCTGGGTTCTAGTCCCCACTCGGGCCTGAAGCTCACTGGGTCACATCAGACCAGTCACAGACTCTCAGCCTAGCCTTCCTCACAGGGTTATTGTTGTGAGGATAAAATGGAGAAGAAGAGATTCTTTTGTAAGCCGCCTTAGGCTCCTTGCAAGAGGGAAAAGGCAAGATAAAAATGTAATATAGGAATATAAGAATACGAAACCTTATCTGGATTTCTGGTGATGTGTGTGTGGTGAACCAGCTGCGACCCAGTGGTCTGGTTAAACACGTCTGCATATATCAATACAATAATGCATGTTCTGTGTGTGCGTGCACACGCGCACACACTATGCAGAGGGAGAGAGCCAGAATCTGTCTTTCTCTCCATCCGCCTGTGAGAACAAGCAGGGAAAAGCCAAGTTTAAGCTGAACAGGAAGCGGGGCGCAAATGCACAGAAAGGCAAGCAAAGCAATTCATTTTTTTAAAAGAGGAGAAATCTCTGCTTGATACCTTTTTCCCCCACAGCTCAGGCAAACCACTTCTGTATTGATTGCTGAAGAGCATTTGCGGTGTCAGCTGGGGATGGAGGGGTGAAGAGGGGGAGGGAGTTGCTTGGAGTCAGAGAGGCTGTTGAATTCCCCGAGAGGAGACGGGCCAAGGCCACCAGCCAAGGCACCCTCATTATGGACGGTGTCCCCAGGCCCCAGGTGAATAACAAGTAGAGTGAATTGGGCTGGGAGAGCCAAAGAGACACTGAGGACTAGGAAAGACAAAAGAAAGGGAGCCGGCCCAGGGGGACAGGGAGGAGAGCGAGCGGGGAGAGATAAAACGAGAAAGGAGGGCATGGAAAGCAAACAATAGGTGAGCAGGAGCTGAGAGACACAGGGAGCAGGCAGCGGAGGCTGCAAGGACTGCTAGGCATGTGATGATAAAAGAACACTTCTTGGAGGACAAAGGTCCAGAAGATTTAAAATAAATTAAAGGTAAAAAAGAGCAGAGAGACACAGGGCCCTGGATCCAAGGATAAGATAAAAAAAACAAGCATAATAGAAAATACATTTCCCCATTCCCACCCCAGGATATCAATAAGGTGAGTTAAAGGAGATCCAGTGGCATCCCAGCATGAGTATTGATGGCATTGCACTAGCATAAAGCAATGCTCATGCAAAGTCTGTGGCACAATGGGGAAGGGAGGCGGCTGGCCGCTGAATTAGCCAAATATCCGGGCTAGGGCAGGTTCTGATCTGAGAAAACTGCACTAGCTAGTAAAGAGCATCAGTGGACACTTTCTCTCTCAGCCTAGTGTGGTTGTATCAGTTCAGGCACCAAATCCAGCATGGGAAACCTGGAGAGATTCCAGGATGTTGGGCACTGTGCTTAATATTTTACTGTGGGCTTAGGAAATGTGACTAACCTGGGGAGAAGGGGATGCCCCATGAGTGGTCATGGGCTGCAGCAGATATGGCACAGGGAGAATAACAAAGCGCTTGAGGAGAAGAAGGGCTGAGCGTCTTGCTCATGTCCTCTCTTCTGGTTCTTCCTCCGGCCCCTTGGTACACTTAAGAGGTGGGCAATGAGGCAGGAAGAAGGCTAGAATGTCGATAGAGGAAAACTCACACCGAATCTGGCTGAACGCAGCAAGCGCTCATTCTCGAGCTTCTTCTGCGGTGGTCAAGAGGGAGCTCTGACCCATCACTGCTGCATCTTCACAGTGTTGTCTAGAGGAACGTCTCTGCGTTGTTTATGGCCTCCTGCAATCTGGGTCAAGAGCAGTGGCCAGATTGGTAGCCACTTGCAACAAGTTGGTAGCCCTTGGTAGCCCATTGCAACAAGTTTGCACTTCATTTTGAAGATCAAGTGGATCAGAACTGTCATGAGTTGGACACCACCATTAACGCAGTTCTGTGCCGCTACACTCACTACTGTATCTATACGATACACACCAGGAGACTGCATTGGACAGTAGCCGGTGTTCTCCTCCTGGGCAAAGTGCTTGATGGGATGTTTGCAGGTGATTTCAGTTGGGCTTCAGACCAGGTGTCGGAACAGAAACTCCCTTGAGCATCCTATTGGGTGCCCCTTGCTGGGAAAGGGACGGGGGAAGTGCAACCTGGTTGGTTCTCTTGGACCTCTGTGTGGGATTGGCTGCCAGCAACCATGGTTTCCTTCTGCATAGCCGTCACAGGTGCTGCATTGCAGAGGTTCCACTCCTGCTTGGATGGCTGATTCCAGGAACTAGAGTTATCCATGCTCTGGTAAGCCCTTAGCTAGACGACTGCTATGCATTATACATGGGGCTGCCTTTGAAAACCATCCAGGAGCTTCAGCTGTTTCAAAACAAGGCAGCAAGAGAGTTAACTGGGATGGGCTAGCAAGAAAGGCCAGCACTTTCTTACCTGCATGGGCTGCTGGTCCATGTTTGGGCCAGACTCAAAGTGGCTGGTATCAACACTGGAAGCCCTCAATGGCTCCAGGGCAGGTCACCCACAGGACTGTCTCCTCCCATATCTGACCCTAAGATGGTCCTCAGCCATCCTTCTGAGTGAGCCCCTGACAACAGAAATCAGGTGGGTGGCTACTAAGAAGAGAGCCCTTTCTGTCATGGCACTCTGGCTATGGAACAATCTTCTCAGAGGCTCACCTGGCATGTCTTTCCAGGTGCTGGAGAAGACCTCCATATTTTCTCAGGAATATTAGTTACAGCCTGTTTCAAATTCTGTATTGTATGTTATATCGTTGTACTGCTGCTAGATTCTACTCCAATTCACTCTGTTATACTGCGCTCTTAGCTATGCAGGTTTCTTTACTGAATTTTATCGGGCATCTTGTGTTTTAAATGGTTGTCAAGTGCCTAAAGAGCTCTGGCTATTGGGCTGGACAAAAATGAAACATGGAAAGACAGAAAAGCAAATCTTGCATCATAGAAGACTTTAATGAGATTATAGACCCTCATAAGGATAGATCAAATAAGTAAAGATCCAACTACTAATATGCATCCTAATCTTCCATACTGAAAATATATTAGCAGGAGTTGCTTGTCCCACAGGAGGGATCAGACCAGAAAAGGCATATAGTCCAGTAGCTCATAAGAAACCTAAGCTGTTTAATCTCCCCCTTAAAACCATCGACATCTCACGGCAAGGAAATCGTAAATTAAGTGTGCATTGTGGGGTTTCCTTCTTGTTTGCATCAACCATCAGTTTCATTTAGGATCGGTGTGTTGGGAAGGAACAAGGTCACAGGAGTTTTATTGCTGGCTCTGTCTGCATGCTCAGCTTGCAGGAATTTATTTATTTATTTATTAAAACATTTTTATGCCGCCCCATTCGCCGAAGCCTCAGGGCGGCTTAAGCAGGAATTAAGCAGGCAGTACACCTTGCACCGAGAGGGGTGCATGGCCAAAAGATCTGGGTGCTCCATTTGCTATAAAGGCAAGTAGGTTTACCATCCATGTGTACCGTCTGGAGCACGGCAGCAGGCAAGTACAGCTGGAAGGCCGGGCCCACGGCCCAGGTACAAGGTGGGGTCCTGCAGCGGGTTCAGAGGGCCAGAAGCAAGGGGAATGCTGCTGTGACAGCCCAGAGGTAAAGCCAGGGAGGTGAGCAATCCAAGCCAAACCAGCCCAAGACGCCACAATCCAAAGGCACAAGGTCCAGTTCTAGAAAGAGTCAGATTCAAGAGCAAGGTGAGGTCAGGGAGGATGGGTGGCGGTGCCTGGGAATCCGGGTCAGGCTGGAGGGAGGGAGGGAGGGAGGGAGGAACGGGCCGGAGCAGGGCAGGAATCAGTAGGTGGGTGGGCGGGCAGGCCAAGCAGGTTGGCAGGAACCAGGTGAGGCGAGGCCACGCGGGCAGCCTGAGCACAAGGGGCAGCTGGGGGCAAAGAGCAGCAGGGCAGCAGCTTGCGCTGCTTGGTGGGGCCTCCAGCTGCACCACCGGGCTCCTCAGAGGCTCCCCACAAGCACTTGCACAGGTATACCTGGTTCTGCCAGCACTTGCAGGGTCGCTCTGGCTCTGGTCCAGACACCATAGAATGATCAGATCCTCTTTTAAAACCATCTCAAACCACCCTTCCTCAACCTGACCCCCCCCCCAAATACTTGGACTACAACTCCCATTAGCCCCAGCCAACATGACCAGCGGCCAGGGATTCTGGCAGTTGCGGCCAAACATCGAAAGAGTCCAGGCTGAGGAAAGCTGCACTAAGCGACTAGGCAGTGCCACCTCTGGTACCAGCAAATTCCATAAATCAGTGTGTGGAAAAAACAGTTTCTCTTACGTGCCCTGAATCCACTGCCAATCAATTTCAGTGGGCACCTCTAGGCTTTACTTCAACCCTCTCTTGGTCTACTTTCTTCCCATGGTGCATCCATGCCAGTGGCCATCGTGACCACATCAGGTCTCCGCAAGCCTGCACTAAGTTCCCCTATAACTTCTGATAAGTATTCTTCTCTTCTTGTTTACAAGTTTTGTTTGATTTTTACAATCTTTCAACAAAACCAAACATCAGCTAAAAACTGCTGAGAATACAAAGCCAGGGCAAAACTGCAAACATATATACAGGGGGAAAGGAGGGGGAAACACACACAGTAATGATCCGAGATGCATTAAACTGATCTTGAAAGTATTACTAATAACGTATTAGTCTTCTAGTGGGCTTAGATATGCTAAATTCTGCCTAGAACTTGGCAAGACATTGACACATTACATAAAGGCAGGCTTGCCTAAACTCATTAAAACCCATGATTTAAGCTGGTTAGCAGTTTAGGGTAACCAGTGAGAATGAACCCCTAACCGAAAATAAAGTCCACTGAACAGATTGGGACTTACTTCTAAGTAAACACACACAAGATTCCCTGGTTGTTAGGTTTGCCCCATCAAACCTCCTTAATACAGCAATGGAACAAAGCATTTCAGTGGCAGATTAGAGGGTTAGCATTTATCAACAGGTTTAATTCTATCCCCTGAGGCTTGAATTGGGATCAAGGATTTTTATCACTCTATATGCGTTAATTGGCTTACCTTGTGCGAGGATGTTTGTGTTATCAGCAACAACTGTACTGAGAACAACCACTGTTGTTAATGCGATTGTCACCTTCTGCATTTATTTTCCTTCTGACTTCACAATTCTCCTCCACCCTGCACTGTGATAAATACCATATATAAAATAGAAACTATCTATAATACTCCACGGACTTGATGAAGTGGACAGAAAAGCTAGTGTCAGAATAGATTTGCTAGTCTTTAAGTTGCCACAAGACTCTTTGCTGATTTTGGTGCAACAGACTCACCGGGCTAACTCTCTAGAAACTCATAAATGGTTGTGCTTGTAAATTCATTTCATTCATTCATTTCAACAGACATGGTTTCAATGTTTGAAAGATGTGCTTATCTCTGCCCAGGACCAGTTTGCTTAAGCCTATAAGCAGCCCTGGGCTCGGTTTCAGCCCTGAGCTTAAGCATAAGTAATTCTCACTGGAAGTTGGCTGCTTATGTGTGGGAGAGAGGATTTGCAGCCCAGAAGGCACATCTAAGCCAGAAACTTACATACAAAATTGAAATTCATAGGTTTAAGCTGGTAACTCTACCCAGGATTGCAGTCCAAAGATATCAGTGCTCCTGTGTGAATGGGGTTAGGCTGGCCTAACTTTTAGATGACATTAAGCTAACTCCCCATAAATTCCATTAATTTACCCTTCTAAGATGCTACAGTTTTAGGCAGGCTTGGCGCTTAAAGGCGCAGACCTCAACCTGGTATCCTTGGAAGGAAGTTCTGTCAAATGTAATGGTACTTCTTCCCAAAGAAGTGGGTATAGGATTGCAGCATTAAGCTTAAACTTGATGGCAGGGACTTTCAGTGCAGGACCCACAGAAACCTGCAAGGCTCTCCATTCCCTGTCTCCTTCAAAACCATTATTAACAATTATTTTTATTAAGATAATAAAACCCTTAGAAACATTTGAGCAGCCCTTTCTTCTTTTCTAGCCTTTCTCTTCCTAACTCACCTCTTTAGCTCTCTTTTTCAACCCCGCTTAGCCACTACTCTCCTCTTTCTTTCCCTGCTATGCCTTTTTCTTTATTAGATTTATATTCCACTTTTTTCTTACAACAAACTCAAAGTGGCTTACAGCATTCTCCTCCTGCTGCTCTCAATCTTATCCATGCAACTATAACTCTATGACTTAGGCTGGGCTGAAAGTCTGTGACTGGCCCAAAATCACCCAGTTTGCTCCGTAGCCACGCAGGGACTAGAACCCAGATTGCCTGAGCAGTCAGGATGTGACTAGCCACATCCTCCATGGGAGCCATTTTGTGGTGGTGCCCACAGGTCCAAAAATGTGGGGGACCCTGCTTTATGGGGCTTCCTTCTAAGAAGGCATGGCAAGGTTATGCTGGAAACCAGCCACAGGTCAGTTCCTCAGACAGCAGATGCTGCTGGGGGGGAGGTGCAGCACCCCCTCCCCAATATTCCCATCTGTTTGCAGAGCAGAGCTGGGGATGCTGCACAATAAGCAAACTCATTGCGTCAAGGTGTGCTGGAGGATTCCATCCTAGTAATGGTGCGATTCTGTACATGATGGAAGGTGACTTGCTTCTGCCCCTGGATCCAGCCAACCATCCTCTGATCTGATGACCTCCTCCAGCTTGTTAGATTTATATCCCACTTTTTCCTTCTTGCTGGGAACCCAGGGCAGCATACACAGGGTGAGAGCCAGGGACGGGCCCAAGGTCGCCTAGGGAGCAGGGACTCCCTGATCCCCAAGTCCTACACCAGGTTGGCTCTCAACCTACCCTAGACTTCGGTCACGGAGACCATGGGCAAGCCAGCAGGACTGGCCAGGAGGCAACCTTCTCCCCCGGGAGGCACAAGTGCTTTTGCCCTGGCCTTGCTGCCCCGCTGGCCACCTGCAACCTCGCCCTTCCTAGGCCTGGCTTAAGAGCTTCGCTCCCGCACAGTCTGCGACTAAGCAGGCTCAGGCGCGCATTCCGAGCACCAGAGCTGCGCTAGCAGCAGGTGGCCAGGGCCGGAGCATCCTGCCGAGGACCTCCGGCGCATCCGGCCCTCTGGCGAGCTGCCTTGGCCTCCCTCCCCCGGCACGTCCCCTCCGGGATCCGCCGGCCTGACCCCTTCCCTGAAACCAAACGCCCCCCTGTGCTCCCCAGCACCCCCTTCCACACCCTGGCGCGCTTCGGAGGCACAATTTCCACACACAAAGACTCGGGGAAGGACGGCGGCCAATTAGCATATCGTCTCTTTGTCCGGCGGGCCGGATCCCCGGAGGGCGCGCGAGGCCGACCCCGGCGGGGCCTCCCGGGGCTCGAGCGCCGGGTCCCGGCCCCGCTCGAGGGCGGCCTCCCCCGCGCGCGCATGCGGGCAGAGGGGCGCCCGCGGGCTCGGCTCGGCGGGGCTCGCCCGCCGCCCTCCGCAGCAGCAGCAGCAGCAGCGCCGCCGCCGCCGCCGCCAGTGGCTGTGGGAGGGCCGGAGAGGCGGGAGCGGCTGAAGTGAAGCCGCGAGGGGCGCCGGGCGGGCGGGCGAGGGGGGAGCCGCGGCGAGCGAGCGCGCGGGCCAGGCGCGCCGGGAGCAGGCGAGCGCCAGTGGACGG
>NW_025335817.1:6110940-6141615 GCF_004798865.1 Varanus komodoensis
CGGGGTGGCCCGCGGCCGCGGGAGGCGGAGCCCGCGCGGGGCGAGGCGGCGGGGCGCCCGGCTGGACCGCTGCCCGGCGTCTGCGAGGCGGCGCCGCGAGGATGGGTGCAGGCGCGGCGCGCGCTCCCCGCCCGTAGCCGCGGGACGGAGCGAGCGCGTGCGGGAGGGGCACGCGCCGGCGTGCCGGGGGCGTCTCTGCTCTCCCGTGAGATGCTCCGCGGAAGGTCCCCGTAAGCCCAGCGGGACTCCCTCCCAGGTAAGCCCCGGTGAGTTGCGCTCCCGGCGTCTCCGCCTTCCCTTCGGGCGCCTTCCCGAAGCGCGCAAACGCGCGCCGGAGCCCACGCCTGCCTCCGAGGCGCCCTTCCGGAACTGGACCGGCCGCCCGCGCCTGGCTCCGCGGAGGGGCGCGGGGCGCTTGCTTCTCCTTTGTGGGTCTTGCGCCCGCTCCTCCTCCCCTCCCCGCCCGGTTTGCTTCCCGTTCCTCTGCGAGAAGTGTCATTGCCGTAGTCGTGGAGGTCGGAAAAGCTGCTCGGAAGATACTTCTCCTCCCTCCAGACTTTTCCGGGCCGGCCATGATTTGCGCGTCTTAAGTGCAACATGCATTGGGGCGGAGGGGGGGCGGATTGTGCATCTTTGCCTCCCCCCTTCTTCATATGAGCCCGAACGTACATAGGTCTATGTAACACCGTAGTAGAAAACTTCCCGTGTATTTCATCTTAAAAGCAAAAACCTAAAATACCCCCCAAACGCACACAAAATTGCAGAATTTTTATTTTGTCTGTAGCCGGGGTATGTGTGGAGCATTGTCTCGCTTCCTTTCTGTTATCTGTTTGCTTTACAACTGGGCGTATAAAGTAATTTAGCCTCGCGGATAGCGAAACCATCCACCTGTCCTGTTACTCCAACTCGGCTATCCAGCTACCGAGTCTGTATCTTGTTCCTCCCAATTCCTCCCCATAAAGCTTATGCAGTTTCTTGCCATGTTTAAAGGATCCTTCCACTTTCCAAGTATTCTCCCAGCTGGTTATTCCACAGATCTTGTTCGGTGGGCTTGAAGGAGGATTGTCTATTTTCACCCCACCACCTTCTCGGCTGCTTCTGGTGACTTTGGCTTCTCGCATTGTCTTCCTTCCCCAAGACCACACGGAGATGGGCTGTTGCGGCTCTCTTCTGAGCCCTGCAACTCGTGAGAGAGAAGTGCCCACTTCAGGCCGGATCCGACAGCCCTCACCTCGCTCCCGACACAGGATGTCTGTAGGATGTTCAGTCATTCCAAATACGGTGTGACTGCAAACTCCACGGACACCCTTCTCTCGTTTACCACGAATCGGTAATTTAGTCTGCCTTTTACTCACCCGCAAACAGGTTTGTAGAGGGACGGGGAGAGAGAGATTTATTTGCAAATGATGCAACCTTGAAATGGTGGACGGCTTCTTTGCATCAAGTGATGGTGTGTGTGTGTGTGTGAGAGAGAGAGAATTTAACAGTTCTGGATGGTGTTGCTAAGTACACGGAGTCGGCTGATGCAGTTCCGAAGCTTTCCTTCCTTGCAAGGAAGATCTATTTTATGTACAACTCTGAAATTCAAGTTGGATTTCAGGGGGAATTACTCCTTTGGGAAAATACTGCAAGAGGCCTGATTAACTTTCTTGGGTGAAATGGGAAGAGGGTGGGTTGATGGAGGTTATTCTTAAGATGGAAAAGCATTTTAAAGGAGACCAGCACTGTTTTTAAAACCCTGTATCTATGCATTGTTCTTCTCTTATAGCAGCTGTTCTCCCTTCCTCTGATTTTGTTGCCCTTTAATGATGCTTTAATCCTCTCTGGGTTTTTTTAATGCTCTCTCTGAATGCTAGTTAGAAATTCTATACATTTTGCAATGCCCTTATTTAAAAGCACAGCCTTTCTCTATGGCTCGCTATTGATCTTTCCCCCGTGTTTGCCTAGGCCTTGTGTTCATCCTGTTTAAATGTTACAATAACATGGATTTTTTTCAAGCGGATTTTGATTAGGAGTAAAAGTGGAACATAAATATGTTTGACTACCACCCTGACTGGCTTTTTGGCTCCCTGCGTTCTTCTTGTACTCTCAGTTTCCAGTTGTAAATGTGAAATGGATTGTGTCTGGCTTTGTTTCTATTTGAAATAGTTTGTTCTTTAAAAAGTAATCAGAAGACCTAGACTTGTTTGTTTCTTCGTTTCATAAATGTGCCTTAGCTGGACCTCATCCAAACCTTTGGGACATTCCAGCTAAAGAGTTGTTTTAGCTTTAATTTTTTAGTCGCTGTTTTTAGTTGTTCCCTTTTGTTTAGTTCTGTAGTTGTTCTGATTTAGATCTTCTTTTAAGGTATATATTTTAAGTCACTGCAGTGCTGTTCTTTAATTTAACAAGCGAACAAAAATGTAGTTCAGGCTGTAGTGCGATGAAAGAAAGTCCCATTGAACTCCATGATTTGTCTAGGATCAGAGTGTAAAGCTGGAACCCTGCGCGTGCGTGTGTGTGGCATTGGACTCAGTGGGACTTAGTGCAGAGTAGGTGCATTTGGGGTCCCATTGTGCCAGGAGAAGCCGTGGAGCCGGATGTGCTTTCTGTGCCCTGTGGGGCACAAGCCCCCAGGCCCTCCCCCGCACCTGGCCAGTCTTTTTTCCGCCCGCTTCCTAGCAGTTGTAATAAGGATCCTGCATTTTCCAGAGCTGCTTCCAGTAAGATCTGTATTAGGGTTACTGGGGCATTTGTGTGACCCGAACCCACGTCGCGGCTGGCCACACATCTTGCATACGATGTGGAGAAAAATGGAGGCCGTTTTTCTCCTTTCCTCCTAATACTGGACTGCGTTCACCTGGTGGAATTGCTTGGCGGTAGATCCAGAAAGCAATCAAAATTCCTTGATGAGCTGAACTGGCTTAGTGCAGCCCCCATTTTCCAGGGACCAGTGAACTGAGTGGGACTCATTTTGGAGTCGACACAAATAGGATTGCCCTGTTAAATAGCTTTCCAGGCAATGGGGTTAATTGATGGAGGCAGTCAGGATGACCATCCTTTGCTCACTTGCCTGCAAGTAAGCCTCGCTTAACTCAGTGTGACTTACTTTTGAATAAACCCTGACGTGGGTTGATGGTCAGTCCAGCCAGGATGAGTTATGGAGAGGCTACGCGGAAGGGTGATGTTCCACCCTGGACCAGTGGAGGAGCAGCTGTTGCCTTGATGTCCTTTTGTGGGCAGAATCAGCAACTGTGGTACGTGCTCCAAAAGGACCATCTCAGTCTGGTGCATGGGGATGTAGGAGGTGCTGGATAAGGACTTCCTGAAGCCACACTCTGATTTCCAAAGTGTAAATAACTACACTAATAGAAGAATTCAAGCACTCTCCTGCCCCCCTAATTATTATTTCAGTGCATTTCAGACATCTTTGCCGTGAAATGGACTCCTGAGCATATTGCTATGTTAAGTAGTGAAACGCATCTAAATGAAGTCAGAATGGCATCCTTACCGAATTTTTGTGAACTGGTCATTCCTAACATCAGCTCAGGCATCAAACCAGCCTGTGGCTTGTGAGGAGCAGAATGCTGAAAATGGACCTGTGGTTTGATCCTGCGGGGCTCTTCCAATGTTTTGCTATCCAAGGAGCTTTGCTTCGAGATGAGGTAGGCAGAAGGTAGACCTCCTGATGCTTGGACCTCTAGCTCTTGGAAGCTCCTGCATGTCTGGGACTACTGCAGCTGTCAGCCCCAACCGGCATTGTCCGTGTGATGGGAGTTTAGTCCCAGGGCACAAGCTTGGTCTAAGGCAGGGGTCAGCAACCCGCGGCTCCGGAGCCACATGTGGCTCTTTCATCCCTCTGCTGCGGTTCCCTGTCGCTCAAAGTATGCGTCACAACTGCCAATGTGCGACGCCCACTAGCACGCGATTTATTGAGCTTTTCGACCCCCAGTAGGCCAACCATGGATAAATCCAAGAAAAGAAAAGTTTCAGAAGAAAACAGAACATTTAATGGTACGTAGGCAGATTCATTTGCTTTCACTGCTGATGAGACTGGTTTACTAGTATGCTTAATATGTGGTGAGAAATTGGCAAACAACAAAAAGTCGAATGTTGCAAGACATTTCCAGAATAAACACACAGCCTTTGCTGAAAAATATTCAGATGGAGATGAGAGGAAAAAAGCCATTTCAGAACTGATGCAGAAGGTTGAGCTGAGCTAAAATCATAATTTAAGTTCGACTTTTTATTTCATAAATATGAGGATGACTCAAATAGACATTGAGTATTTTATTTGAAAGTAACCTTCAACCCAGTGACTTTTTTTTCGGAGTTCAAAATGTTTTTGTTGCATGCAGAAATAAGAAATTGTTTTCTCTGTAGCAGTTCATTGATTTCATAAATGCAACACACTATAGTTTTTCATACATAGCATCAAGGTAAAAAAGATATATGCAGTGTTATATTCATTTTAGATGGCAAAGGGGTTTTGTGGCTCCCGGTGTTTTATTTTCTGAGGGAAACGGGTCCAAATGGCTCTTTGAGTGTTTAAGCTTGCCGACCCCTGGTCCAAGGGAACAGTGACGCTTTCTGCAACCAGGGAGCCTTCAGGAATGTTGGGGTGCAGCTGCGATCATTCCCAGTTCGTATGGCAAGTAGCCTGCATATACCACCTAATGGATTCCCGACTGTTGTCATGTTCTTGCCGTGCAATCCTCTCTTAGACAGAGCTAATTCCACAGGTTCCCAGGAGGGCTTACTCCCCAGCAAGTATGTTTTGCATCTTACCACTACTGTGACAACGTGTGTGTGTGTGTGGTTAACTGGAAAAGAGCATCTGTCAAATGTTTATTGAATTCGCTCCTCTATTTGACGACCTGAACGGTTGTTGGTTTTTGTTATCTAGCAAGTGTGGCAAGATTGACAGGTACAAATTGCCAACCAGTGAAGGATTTTGGTCAGGATGCAGTGCTGGCTTCATTTGAATGCTGTAGCCTTGTGCGTTTTGTCACCTGAAAGATGATGCACCTGAGAGTAAATTGCGTAGCAAAGATGTTTGTTGTCTATTTAGAGAGTTTGCTACTCACTGAGAAAATATTTAGCAGAGCAAGAGTTTGCTTGGATTCTTTTGTTGGCTACTTGGCGCTTTTGTGGAAATACAAATGCAGTTTGAAGTAGTTCACTCTGTGCAAGGAAGTTCTTAACTTGAATTTCCTGTTTTCCTTGGGACATATTAATTGGCATGATCTGTTTCTGTGTGGAGCAAAGTCATAACTTCACACTTGGATTTGTTTTTATAATTGCATCCAGTTTAATAGTTTTTACTAGTTTATTAATAAAGTTTTAAATGTTTATCTTGTGCTTTCCTTGGGGAGCTCAAGGCAGAGCATGTGGTATTTCTGGCACCTTTTTAATTCTCACAACAGTCCTAAAAGGTAGGACAGGTGGAAAGAACATGTTTAGCCTAAAGTCATCCAATGAACTTTAAAGTTGAGTGGAGGACCTCTCTGCTTCTACTCTGATGCTCCAACCTGGTGGTTTCTGGAGGTGTTGGGCTGCTTATCCTATCATGCTAAGCGGATGAGATGGATGGGAGCTGTGTTCCAGCACCTATGGAAGGCATCAGGCTGGGAAAGGCTGCTCTTACCACTAGGACATATGGCCCCATTTGCTGAAACATCTCGGAATGCAATGCCTTCTTTCCCCAAATGCTCCTGCTGTTGCTCACCTTGTCCGTGAATGGAGCTATTCTTGTGTGAACTTTTCCTAAGCAGCTATTTTGAAATGAGGCATTCTTGTTGCATCGAGATTATTAAAATGGCAGCCATGGGCAAACCTACCTGGAGGTACGTCCATTGGACAGTCCTTATCTATTTTTATTTACTGGTGTGCACAGCACTTCTACAGAATTGAAGCAAACAGGTCCCTGCCTCAGTGAAATAGCGCTGAAGTAACTGACTCACGGGAAACAGAAAAGGAGGAAAAGAGAAGCAGAAGTGAAAGGCTAGCATTAAATGGTTGCTTCAATTGTGCGGGATTAGGCTGAGTTGCAGTAGGGCAGCCTGTTCCACCTTTGCCCTCCAAATGTTTTGGACTACAGTGCCCATTATCCACAGCCAGCATGGGCAATGGTCAGGCAATATGGAAGTTTTAGCTCAACAGGTCTGGAAGGCGGTAGACTGGGGGATGCTCCCATAAGCATGGGAACCAGAGGCTTGTACCAGAGTTCCATTTTTGGCACTGGGAATCTAGCTTAGTGCAGTGGGTAGAGGCCAGGACTCAAGAGATCCAGGTTCTAGTCCCCAGTCACTTGGGCCTAAACTAGTCCACAGCCTAATCTACCTCGCAGAGTTGTTGTGCAGGTAAGATGGGGAGGAGGACCACGCAAGCTGACTTGTGTTCCTGGCGACAGGAAGAAAAGGCAGAGTAGAAATGTACCAATACAGCTAGAAAATAAAATTAAAAGCTGGCTTTGGAGGAGGAATTAAAAGTAGCATCCTCATGTTACTCACCTGTAAGTGGGCCTGGCAGGTTGGGTGCTGTTTCTTAATTTTTATTGCACCGTAAAGGATTGTTTCCAGGAATTTAATTGGTTGTGCTAGCTGCATTGAGGGGCACTTTTTCTGGGAAAGGCAGAGTACAGGTAAAGCAAGCAAATCAGGTGAGGTGCCCTTGGCATGTGCTGCACACCTGGGTGGCAGCAGAAGGCCTTGGAGGAACCAGGAGACCTTCTGCCACAGGTAGGCAGCCGGTTACCTTGGCCAGCTGTGGAGTCCCTTTTTCCACCATCTGGATATGGTATTTTGAACATAAGCAAAGGAGAAAGAGGAAGATTCACCCTGAGGGCACTTGTGACATTTTGCTCAGTTACCTGGTCCCATTTTGTTTCCAGAATGCGGAGGAAAAATTGTTTCCGTCAAAGACCAGCAGCTTTCTGCTGAGGGAGAGAGGGAGCGCTTGCAGGGGAGAGGTGGTAGAGGGGGAGATCTCCAGCTCTGATTAAATTTGGTAAGAGCAGAGGGCATGTCGCATACCAAAGGAGGTCTGGATTAACAAAATGAGAAAGGCGGCTGTTTCTTTTGACCTTGTGCAATGGAGCAAGGTGCTAATTTCCAAGGGCGTTGCAGGGAAAACCATGAGGCATCCAGCGGATGTTAGTGGCATGCTGAGATTCCAAGGATGATACAGCACTCCGGGGAAAGGGGTTGTAGGTATATTTAATATTATTTACTTAGGGGTACATTTAGACTGCTTTTTTTCTTTAAATCGATAGCCCTTTCTAAGCTTAAGAGTACACCAGGCTAAGAGTGCTATAGAAATATGAAGAATCAGTATTTTAATTGGACTTTGGCCAGGCCTGTTACTCTTTGGTGCTGCTTTTGAGGAGTTAAAAAACTACTACTTAAAGTAGGAAGAAGCATCCCCGTATTTTTGCTGTGACCTGGAGGGCAGCATTAGCTTGAAAGAGAGCTGAAGATGGTAGAGCCAGGGTGGTGTCGTGGTTAAGAGCATGGGAGTGGGACTCAGACGATCTGGGTTCGAGTCCCTGCTCAGCCATGGAGCCAACTGGGTGACTGGGCCAGTCACAGACTCTCAGCCCAACCTACCTCACAGGGTTGTTGTTGTGGGGATAAGATGGAGGAGAAGAATGATGTAACCTGCTTTCAGCCCTTTGTAGGAAAAAGGCAGGATATAAATCGAAAAATAAATAAATAAAATGATGGGATTGTCATTTCCTTTGCTTGGCACAGTTCTGTCCTATCTGGTCAAGGAGACTTGGGAAGGCTTTGGAGGCACTGCAGGGATGGGCTTCTTGTAGCCCTGCAGAAGTTTTGGCTAGCAGCCCGCACGACCCCTTGGCATTGCCTACACTGGCTAGGGCTACTGAGAATATCATCTGGAGGTCCATTCCTCCCCCCCACCCCCGTGCTTACAGAAATGAACTGAATCTGGGAACAGAGATTCCACTGGAAGTCTGATGATGCTGTCCTGTTTCTTCCAGTTTTCTGATGAAAAAGCAAACCAATGCCTGCTTCCAGCCTTTATATTGCCAATACAGCTTAGTGTGGAGAATTATGCACGGACCAAAAAAGAGCAAATGCTTCCCCTCAGAAGCGTGTGCCTAAAATGCAAATATGGATGTAAATTTGGAAATACTGACTAAATTTTTGGAAATTCTAATTGAAATTTAAACAAAGATTTATTGATTGCACTTTTCAGCTGCTCAGTAACTCAAGTTCTCTGGCTGGTGTGCCAAATATACCAAAACATCAGATATAAACGTCATAATTAGAATACAAACAGCACAACATAAAAACAGATGAAATAACCAGCAAAGAGTAAACATGCTACAGCAGTTAAAACCAAATGGAATAACATCCATCTCCCCAAAGTAGGGAAGACCATGGCCAGGTGCTAATTGTGGCTGGGTGTCTTCCAGGTTCCTCCTCTCTTGGCTTCTTATGGCTCTTTATCTTCAAAGAGACTTGGACTGGAGAGACCATCAAACAGAAGATGCCTTGAAATAGAAGATGTTCCTCTGTAAATTAGGGTACAGAAATCTCAGCCGTGCACTCAATTTTCTTCTTCTCATATGTCTGGGCAGAGGAATTTGAAAGCTTTTTTTTTTTTTTCCATTTGTGGCTTGGCATGTTATCTCAACTGAGAAACTATAGTTTGTGACAAGTAAGGTTTCCTTGAAACATATCTATATATGAGATTAACCGTTGTTAACATTAGCCACAGTTTGGATGAAAGCTGAAGAGTGATTAGTAAAAGCATCAAGCTAATGAGTTGATGTCACACACAAGAGGGAAAGCCTGTGAGATTTTAGCAGCTTTCTTTTAGAATTATAGAATAGTAGAGTTGGAAGGGGCCATGAAGGCCACTGAGTCCAACCCCTGCTGTTGCAGGACACCACGTTGCACCATCCCAGTCAGATGGCTCTCCAGTTTCTTTTTGAATGTCTCTAGTGTGGGAGAGCCCACCACCTCTCCAGGCAGCTGCTTCCACTGTTGTATTGCTCTGACCGTGAGGAAGCTTTTCCTGATGTCCAGCCTGGATCTGGGTTGTTTTAAAATTCCTCATCTTCTGACCTTTCATCCAAGTCTCTAACCTATGAAGTATTGTTGAGATCTCTTGAGAAATCACTTAAGAGTTCGGGTTAATATGATGAGTGGAAAGAAATGGACTCGTTGGAAGATGCAAATGTGCAACTTGAACATGATCTCAACAACTGTGATTCACAATTTCAGGATTGCTTTAAGGGATGTGCTAAATACAACTTTGCAACTGTGCTCAATCAATATGCACATCTCTGATTGCTCCGCCCTGGTTGGTCACTGATTCCTGTGGTGAAATATAGTGGAATGTATCGATGTCATGATATCCCTGTAACAGCCCCAAAGTATAGTCAGTGGACAACGTTAAAAGCACTGCCTTTGTCACTGAGTTTACACTCTGGCTTCTCCAAACAAAGAGACCAGTCCCTGAACTGAACAGCTGCAAAGAGGTGCTGCCTTCTGGCTTTCAATTCTGCCAGGCCAGGAGACAAAGAGGAATCCCATGGACCCGTCCGTGTGCCATGTAGTTCTGCATGTCTAGATCGCCATTATTTTTGTGGTGGAGCCCCAAGGAGTAGGAATTGCCTGCTCCTTGCAGAGTGATGTGTGAGTGCACATTCACCCGTGTGTCTCTCTGACTGCCCACCAGCTCCAGGAAGCCTGCAAGAAGCTGCCCTCACCAGCAGTCATAGGTGGCACGAGCTGTGCAGTCCTCAAGGTCAGCCCCACAGAAACCTCACTGCAGAGCCTGCCCCATGGCTCTGGCCCGTACTCTGCCTTTCAGGGACAAGGAGGAGCAGATCGGTGTGCAGAAGGGCCAAAGAATCAGTGCCCCAGAGCTCACCTGACATCCACCTGTTTCAGCAGACTCCTCCCCTTCTGCCCCAGGCGCTGAAAAGGCCAGCAACCTTGGGAGAGGACAGGGAGGCTACACTCTCCAGGGTCAGTGGGATGTGGTTGGGCAACTGGCATTCAGAATCACAGTTTAATACATGGTTTTGCCTTGGGGCTCCTTCTGGAATGAAAACCTCCTGCAAAAACAGTTGTGGCTGATGTAGATTGGTTTGGTAGGACGCAATCTTTGCATCCCCTTTTCTCAATTATCTTAATATCACAGAGTTCCTCTGTTTCTTCTTTCCTTCTCATTGTTTGTTAATTTTTTCACCATTATCTTCGAACGCACAATGCATTCAGATTCCTCCTTAGTTCATCTGATCGATTTTCAGATCCTCTTAATCTATTCCTTTTATTATTGACTCCCCCCACCATTCAGTTTAATCAATTCCTAAATCCAATGCTCTTCTTGCGCTCAACTCCCCATAGCTAAGTTGCTCAATTTTTTCCACCCTTGCCCCATCAATCAGGTCTTCGGTCATCCTTCCAGTTGTTGAACAGCATTAATTATGGGGAAATCCTATCCAGTTTGCACAGTCATTTCTCATTGCAATATACCCATGTGCACAATTAGAGTTTCATTAAGGTGAAGTTAAGAGAGGGGTGGGGTGCGGGGGGGGGGCAGAGAGGGATGACTGCCGACTGAGACTTTTGCCTGGGCTTCCTCAAAGGGCTTTTGCCTGAGCAGAGTTATTATCCTAGCAATTGTGGCTAGCTGTGACCTTTTGCTTCAGATTAGTTACCTGTGATGTTCATGTGCTATTTTTTTCAGTAGTTAGCAGATAATAGGCGGCCCCATTATCTGAGTTAGCAGATAATGTCAGTGCCGTGCAGTGCACAATGGGCAGACATGGCTTGGGAACTGGATGGTCTGGGATGGATTGGCTGCCAAGTGCAGCACAAAGCAGTGGGGAGCTGCTGGGAATGTCATCAGCCCTGCCGGTCTGGTGCCCTCCAGATATCCTGCCATTTTGGTTGGGGATTATGGGAAATGCAGTCAGCAAGTGGCTTCCTGTTGTGTAGGGGCAGTGCTTCAATCCCTGGAAGGAGTTTTCTCTCTGCTGTTACCTGGCCAGAGCTTCCATGGCATAATGGTTAGAGTGTTGGGCAGGAACTGGAGAAGTCTGGGCTCTGGTCCACGCTCAGCCATGAAGCTTGCTTGGCGTCTTCCCAGTCATCGCGGATAATGCGGCAAGGAAGAGGCCCATGCAAGCTGGTTCGGGTCTTTTGCAGGAAAAAAAGCTGGAATATAATCTAGTATAATAAATTATTGCCCTCAGCAACAATAGCAGGCGGACATTTGGATTTTCCCTGTGACATCAACCTGTGTTGGGTGATCTTTGCAGGCAGAAGGTTGACTGGAAGGCAGGCAGGCAGGCAGGCAAGGTGTTCTGCCATCCCTCCAAACTCCGCACCTGTCCAGTTGTGCAGCAGCAGGAAGTCCAGCGATAACCTCCACCTTCCTGCAGGTGGCGCTTTGAGCTTGTCTGCCAGTAAATGTGCGATTTGTTCTTGGGTATCTGAGCACAGCTGAAGTCATTTTATTATTATCCTCCGGCTAAATCAAACAAATAAATGCAATGTTATGTGACAGCTAGAAATCAGGAAAAAAACCCCTGACTGTTAGAGTAGTATGGCAATGTAACCAATTACCTAGGAGGGTTGTGGGCTCTCCCACACTAGAGGCATCCAAGATCTAACTGGACTGATACCTGAGTAGGATGCTGTAATTTCAAGGCTTGTGGCTTGTTGGGACTGATTAACATTTCCATGTGTAAAGAATGCCACTAATTATTAAGTCCCTTAGTTCCTTTTCAAGTACTCTGTTTTGTTTTCTTCGCTTTTGTTTTTTAGCTTCTCCTTATTCTCTGCCTGATTGGGGTAAGTCAGAGTGCCTGTGCTCTGATTTGGTTCCAGCTTTCTTGAGGATCCGGGTGTTTTGGGGCTGCATTCAGAGTACTGATTCTTACATTTTAGAAGTTTTAAAAGGTCTGGGATCAGAACACTCTTCCCATATCTGCCTACTCTTTCACCCAGATAAATATTGGACACTGTCCAATATCGCTGAACAGTAGCTTCTTTGTTTTGGTACCTTAGCTTTAAATGTTGCCCCTTGGAAGACCCGCCTGCCTTCATTATTGTCCCTGTTTTTGCTGGATGTCTGTAAATGATGGCTTTTGAGGCATATACATGTCGAATAATTTAAGGGAGCATGCACATTCTGAATGCTGTGTACTAGTCCAGTACAAAGTTTATCTCTGGAATAACCTACTTCCCAGAAGAAATGCCTTCTGGATATTGTCGAAACATTAGTTTTAAAGATGCATTAGCTATGTTGTACTATCACAATTAGAGAGCCTAAGAAGAGAGAAACAGAAGAAACTTTTTGCTGAATGAAATGAAGCCCAAGGTCTGTGGATGTGGCAGATAGATCCCAAAGCAGGGGCCCACTGAATAGGTGTTGGGTGCTGGTCCCCCAGACGTGCCTATGGGTCAAAAAAGCATGGGGTCTCCTGCATTCACTTTTCCCATTCCAATAATTTCCTAGAGGTGAGTATGCCGTTTTTGCAAAGCAACGTGTGCCAGAAAGTGCTGCTTTCTGGCTTTTCATGACTTTCCACACAATTCAAGCAGTGTTCTAAATGCCCTAAAAATACACAGATAGATTTGAAAGAGATCACTTGTGTTGGAGAATAGCTCACACACATTACGCCATGTGTAAAAGGATAGACAAATCTGTCAGTTCCATATTCTCCCACCTTTGATATGTTAAATTCTCTTTGGACCTGTTTTGATGCAATGTGTGGATTTCCGTGAGTTGTGGTTTTCTTATATTTGCACATGCAGACACATACACCAAACATAGCATCCTCAGAGGTCCGGCTGCTTCCCATTGCATTACCATTTTGTGAGTTCCTCTGTCACTCGCTCTTGCTTTGCTTGCTTCCTTGTTCAACTTCCAGTATTTCTGGAGTCATTTTCCATCTGAGGCTGGCTGGGGGTGATGGGAGACATAGTCCAACTCTTCCGGAAGGTGTCAGGCTGGAAAAACCTGGCGTTGGAGCCATTTTCTATTTTTTTCAACTTGCATCTCTCCTCTTCACAATCTCCTTCTGGGTTACTGACACAGCAAAGTTCATTGATTTTCAAAAGACGGTGCAAGAAGGATTCTTGATAAGATGGCTGAGCAGTGTGCCTGAGCTGCTATCGGAACAGATTTTGAGATTCAAAAATGGAAGACTGTGGGATAGCTAATCCATCAGTGCTGCTCTCAAAAACAAGATGAGGCCATCCTGCAGGAAACGTGGGTGGGGAGAATTTGAGAAACCGTCCAAAATTGCTCCCCTTTCCTTTTCTTAAAGGTTTGATGGGAAAGGGATGGGGGAGGTCACTTGCCTGCATTTTGAAGGGCAAAATGAGATTGGGTCTAATCTAGTGGGATCTGCGTTGCCAGCACAGAGGTGCGAAACCTGTGTCTGTCCGGATGTTTTGACCTCTTCTCCCTTCATCCATTCCCATTGGCTGTGCTGCCTAGAGTTGATGGGTGTTAGAGGCTAAAACATCTGGAAGACAACCAGATGCCCAGTCCTGAGCCAGTGGAATGGACACTGCTGGTGGACTGGAGTTTTCCATGTCTCCCACAGATCAGCTCCAGTGGGTTATGCAACTTCAGGAGCGGATTTGGGGAGGTGTAGGGAGAAGAGGAGAAAGAATCCCCCAGGCATGAGCCAGACTGGTTATAGCCCAATTGTTTTTATGCCTGTCTCATTGACTACTTGTATCTGGGTGCTGGCATTTAAATACCCACCAGCTGTCTCTAGACATGGCCTGAGCTCCAAGACAGGTGGTGTAAGGAAAAATACCACAACATGTGGTGGAAATAATAGGAGGAGACCAACACCCTGGTGGTTTCTGCTGTCTGTTTGCACATGGCAGTCCTGAAGGTGGCAGCCAGGGTGTCCCACCCAGCAGTGTCCTTGGGTCTCTCCCCACCCCAAGCCCACAATTAGCCAGGTAGGAAAATATTCAGTATATTCAGTCTTCTCTCACCTATCGCCTTCCATGGACTCCAGCTCCTGTATTTTCAGCCAGCACAGCCACTGGCCCACCATTCTGCATTAGCCATGTTTGGGTGTGATGGGAGTTGTAATCCTATGTAGCTCGAAGGCACTCAGTTGCAGTAGCAACCTTGCGGTATGTTCTGGGAGGACGGTACTGAAACAGGGCGGCATTCTTATCTTAAACCAGGACTGCCTAGATTTTGCTGCCTGGGAAGAGGGGAGGCTAAGTGTTCTCTCGACAGAAAGAATATGAGCAGGTCAAGCCATGCTTGCAAATACTGATGCAGCCTCCATAACTATCTTCAGTGCTGCTTTTCAACAAACTTCTCCTATTGCTACCCGAACCCTACTTTATATGCTAAGATACATGTGCTTGTTTTTATTGATAGATATTTATTTATTTCTGCCCCAGAAAATAATGGAAAAGGCCCTGTAGCCAGCTTGGTACTTCCGGATGATGATCAACCCCTTCGCCTGTATTAGGAGGTGCACACGGATGGGTGGATGAGGGGGAAGAGAGTCTAGAAACCACTTGATGTTTTCTCCCTTTTACAGAAACATTCTTTTACACCTCACTAGAATTGAAGAAGAGATTAATAGTTTTGCTAAACTTGGAAGTAATTCTAAGGAGGAAGCAATGGAGCATGAGGAACTGCAGATCAAACCTTGGATATTTCAGTGGGAAGTGAAAAGTATAAAGATATAAACATCTCGAACACATGTAAATGGAGATCAGAGGGGCCGTTCTGTGGACTGAGACAATGGAATGTTGAGTGCATCGATTGTATCTCTATTCGTAGCATGTGGCAGATGAATTTTTCCTTTGCACATGCAGTAAAACCCACACCGGCCCTTGATCTTTACTGAGAGGCCTTAGGCCAGCCAAAACTACCCTTGCCCTCCAGGTGTTTTGGACTAAACTCCTAGAAACCTTGCTAGCTGGGGCTGATAGATGATAGATCCTGAAACCCCTCGACAGGTATCGAGATGGGGAAAGCTGCTCTAAGCCTAACGCAAAGGAATATTGTTAGGATAAAATGTGAAATACTATTTTTTTTTTTAACTTCCCAAGCTTCCTGGAAGAAGGGAAGGATAAATATGGAGTGCTATTGTCAAACATACGCATGCTTAAAGCAGACCCATTGAAACTGATGGGTCAGTAAAGTCACGACTAGATTTGTATCCTGTTGATTTCAGTGAGTCAGGATTAGTGTCAGGGTTTTTGTCGGGGCTGCCTTTGGGGTGCGTGCTTGTCGCATTGCAATGACAGGAGTGGGGAGCACATGCCTGTCCAGAATCGTTGGACTGCAATTCCCATGATCACAGCCTGCATTGACAGTGCAAAGGAATGATGGCGGTTGCAGTCCAACTTCTGGAGAGCCACAGGCTCCCAGTTTTGTTCCATAGTTTTCAGTATGGAAAACACCTTCTTGTTCAGGCAGGGTTTACGTTATGGGGTAGGCCAGGTTGATATGCCAGGACCGTGTCTCTGTTATGTTGCTAATTTTGATGTCACCAGAGGGAATTTTATGGTGTGAGTTGCTCTGTGTGTTGCATAAGTACCAGAACAGTGGGATGTAAATATACCTCTGGCAGATGGGTTGGATAGTTTTTAGTAGTGCCTTTACAAGCCCCTTAGACTAGAGGCGAATGGAATATAAGAAGCTGGGGCACATTTGGGTAAACCATTACGTTAACACCATCGTCAACATCCCTTTATTTGCCAGGTGCTCTTCCTTGCCACATGGCACATGACAGCACCTGAAAAAAGATCATAATATAGCAACAGTCCCTGATTGTTTGCCAACAGTGATGAAGCTTAACAACATATAAGCAACAGGCTATCAAAACATCTCTTGTTAATAAACAGGCACTGAGAGTCAAGAAGGCATGGTAAACCCTAAGAAAGGAAATAGGAGAAGTGCCTCCAAATGGCAGGATAGATAACCGTGTCCAAAGCTCCAAGCTGACCCCAGCAACAACCCAGGTAGACACCTCCGTCCAGGTGGGCTCTGCATCTAGATCAGGTCCTGCCATCCTCAGCAGGCAGAAATGAACCTGGGCCAAAGAGCAGCGAGCTGGGATTTACTGGCTTCTAAACTAGAGGGTCTCTTCAGCCTTCTTCTGTCTAATCCAGGACCATCTCCTCTGGCTTGCAATGGTTGCCCAGGGGCTTTGCCTGGTTCTCCCACATCTTCTCCTACATGGAACTGGTGATGCCAAGGATGTGCGAAGCATCTGCTGTGCCACAGGGACCCCTCAGCACCATTTGGAGCAAAAGACTCATGTCTCCATGCTCTGTGGCCAGGAATGCCTCCATCATGCAGCCTTTAACTCCCTCTTTAAAAAGTACCCGTTGTCTCTCGCTTTCATTTTTGTGACTTAAAACTTGGCAGACATGCTCGGGATGCCTCCCAGACTGGCTTCTCTTACTGGCTGCATGTTTAGTTTATAAGTGGTGGGAAAGCTCAAGGGAAATTAATCTGTCTTCCACCCACAAACTCATGGAAAGATTAACATCTGGCTGTAATGGATGTGTGCAACCAGCTGGAAAGGATCCTGGCGTTCCATCCTGTTCCTGCCAGGTAGGGGAATAAACATCCTAATTCTAGACATTTGAGCTGGCGTATTTCCCCCCATAACATTTTACAGTGTTAAGCTGGCAGTGCAAGGACACAGCCTTTCCCGCTGTTTTGCATGGGGAATGTGAGGCCACCACGTTCTGGGTTGTAGCAGCTTCGAATGTCTAGCACTGGGATCCGATACGAGGCTTTGCAGCCATCAAGCTCAGGTCTGTTTGGACATGAAGCTGGGGAGTGATGCACAGATGATAGGAGGCACCGAGTGAAAGAGCAGGGGCAGCGTTCCGGGCATCAGGTCATCTCCTGGGATTGGTGGAGGAAGGCTGAGAGGGAGAAGGTGTGATTTGTTTGTTTGTTTGTTTGTTTAAAGCTTTTATATACCATCCAACTACTAAAGTCTCAGGACAGTCTTGGAATAAAAAGAGAGTAACATGAAATGAAGTATATCATCCAAATAATTTTAATAAAACTGACATTGAAACCTAATAAAACCTTAAAATAAGAGGAAAATAAAAAGGTTTTAGCCTGCTGCTGAAAGGAATGAAGCGTCAGTGCCAGGAGAACCTCTCTGGGAAGCATATTCCATAACTGGGGTGCCAGCGCAGAGAAGACCCTCCTCCTCAACTTCAAGGAGGGCTCCCAGAGAAGGACCTCTGCCCCGATCTTAAGGGGCTGGTAGGCACATGGGGAAGGATAAAGGGAGAAAGAAGACTGCAGCATTGTTGAGGTGGGAGTGGCTCTCCCATGGCAAGTCAGTGGGAGCCTCCGCCTTGCACAACCCTGACCGCTGCCCGGTGATGCTGGCCATGTGGGAGCCGCCTCACTGAGGCCCGGCTGGTCAGCCCCTGGGCTCAGACTCGTGTCCCCTGCCAGGCAGGTGTGAAGGGTCAGCGGGGGTTGCTGCCTCTTGCCAGGCACCCGGCGGGCCCTCCGGTCGGCACAGTGGGCGGCGAGAGGATGCCTGGCGCAAGTTCGCCCTTCACTATCCCAGCTGGAACGAGCCATCCCTGGAGTGGGGTAGGAGGAAGGGGGGCAGAGGGAAAGTGGGGAGGATACAAGGAAGGGCAGGCGAGGGCAGCAGGAGGATGCCTGGGGGAAGCCGCCACGGGGTGGAGGAACTCCAGGGTGCATGGAAGGGCAAGCGAGGAAGGCGCACGAGGGGGGACGTGATCGGGAGAGACCAGGCCTGGCGTGTGCACTGTTCTTGGTGCAGGCGCAGAGTCAGATCACCCACTGATTAGGTCTGCCTCCTCAAGAGTCGGAAACCCTTTATCGGCAAGCCCTGGGTTGCACTGAATAAGCAACCTGCGAGCTCTCTTTCAGAGAGGGAGGAAGACTTGGGCTTCGACCCACGTTGGAGGAAAGCAGCAGCCCTGGGCTGCTCATGCTGGAGTTCCTGGAGGCGACGGTAATTTCCCAGGCAGGAGAAGATTCCTTCCTTAATTGCACAGTCCAGCCTGTTACTGTTTATGGAGCACTAATTCCCTTTTTGGTTGAAGTTGAAATAGACTTTTGGTGCACGTAACCAGGGAAGCCTTCAATAAAACTCATTCAAACACCTTTTGCCTGCAGTCCCACTAATGGAAATGAGGTAGCAAGAAGGATTTCACACACCCCTTCCTCGTGACCCATTAAGAGTGGGATATAAATATACCAATTAAATTAAAATCTAGCCAAGGGGCCATTGTGCCTGGATGATTATCTGTGGGGAAGGGAAGGGAACACTCTGTTTAAATGCAGGGTGAGCGGTGGAAGCTCACACTACTGCTTATCTGGGTAAGCCCCCACCCTGAAAGATTTTAGAGCCCCCCCCCCTCCGGTGCCTAAAATAGCTCCCCACTGCCCTGGTCTGCAAATGGGGCCGTGAAAGGAGGTGTTTCTCAGCTCAGTCCCCACTTTACGGAAGATCCCATTTTTCCTCTGTGTATCCCACCCGGCACCCCTAGCCACCTCTCCAGGACTGCCCAGTGGGTGCGCATGGTCCGTTATTCCATGGCCGAGGGACCGCTGGGTCACAAACCGCCTGGCAGCCCTTGCAAGCGGGTCTCTGTGCCTTTTCCCGGTGCTCCTGCGCACCATCCCCTCTGCGTCTCCCTCATGGGCCATGCCCCAGTCCCTTCTGAGGCCTCAGACCAGTTGCCTCTTAGGCCTTGCAGGGGCGTGTGGGAACGCTGTGCTTTGTGACTCCAAGGCTCTTTGTGACTTCGCCGTTCAGCAGCGTGTCTGGGCACACGGCACTGAAAACGCTCGAGGTGCCAGGGCGTTGTGGGAAGTATCCAGACATCCCTGGCTTGGAAGGCTCCTCCCGCCTTGTCCTTCCATGGCTGGTTGAAATCTCTCTCTGAATGCCAGAAAGTTACAAGGGGGAAAAACCAACCATACATTGCACAACAATGCAGGACCTCGTGCCTAATGGAGAGTGGCTTTTGTTCACCTATAAAATTGATACAGAACAAGCTGGTGGGAGGTTTGAAGCAAAAGTGCTTCTTTTTTGGGTTGAGGAAGAGATGTTACAGTGAAGCATTAAAGTAGGCGACTGTTTGGTGTGAGCACTGTTTACGCTTGCATGGATGTGTGTGCATGGGGCATGAATGGCTTAGGCTTTCTGCTGGGCTGGCCATGTTCTGGAAAGTTTTCCACACAGCTGGAAAAGCTTTCCACCCCCGCATCATTTGGTGCAGCTGGATGCAGAATCAGGAATCCAGAAATTATCTGTGCACCCCTGGAACACGAGTAGGTAGAGTGCGTTTGGAGAAGAGCCCAAGGCGTCCCATTAGACAGCTTCTGAGTGGAGAGTTTGGTTGTCACACGCAACTTCTCTCCTTTGCTGTATGCAGAGTGAAAAAATGGTTTGCCAACTTGTATCCTTGAAAGTGGGATGTCATCAGCACCCAAATCCCAGAAACCTCCTTATCCGAGACAGCAACATGTTATGCTTCCCATTCATGATCACTCTGCCATTTTCCTCTTTCTCACAGGCTCGCTTCACCCATCTCATTATCCGCGGTGTTTAAAACCCGAGCCAGTTCTACTTGTTGTGAATTGGGATTTCATTTTTTTAAAATTTGCCTGTGCTTAAAACCTACAGAAATGGCTTTCCAATTAGACTCTTTAATTCTGCAAGTGACAGAAGGCGGAATTTGGCTTTTGGCTTGCTTTTTAAGTGAAACATTGCCTTCCTCTTGATCCGCTTGCATTGCCTTTAATGCTCGGCAGTGCGTCGTTCAACAGATGTGCCTGCACTGGGAACTGTGCTGATTGTGTCGTCACTTTTTTTCACACACTGGCAGACGGTTCAATACTAGAAAACTGTGCCTGTCAAATGACTCTTCTTGATGGCCCTGCAGTATGTCCAAAGTAGTTTTAAAATACCATAATTATGTCTCTAAAGACTTGGGGGCGAGGAGGAGTCAAACATTCTCTCCCTTCATTCATTTGAGCGGATAAAAGGCTTAGTAGGCAGGTCTGCAGAATGAGCACTGACCTGCTTTGCACTATCAGAATAGGCAGGACCAGTGGCAGGTGGGACGTGCATGTTTACCTCCTGGCTGCAGCTTGTGTGGTGCATATTGGGGGACCGTGGGTTATGCTAGGCTTAAGCAGCCCCCACATAACCCATTAACAGTCCATGGCTGGGGTCTGAAGATTCAAAATCACTCCCATGGGTGCCAGAGCCAGTGTGGCTTAAATATTAACAGTGGGCCATGCCTGTGATTACATATTAACAAGGGGGCCAAATAAAGGTTTCTAAAAAGGCAACAATAAAAGAAAGCCTTCTTTGTAGATGCCACGTGTTTGTCATAGCAGGCACATCTTAGAAGAAAGATGTAAGCAGAAAGCCCTCTGTGGGAAAGGGACAGTTTTTAATTAGGAACGGGGAGAGATTCATTCCATTCACATTTTGATAAGAATTTCATGAATATAAACTGCGGTGCTGCTATCTTTTGGTGTTAATACTTCCCAGAATTTAGTGGTGTTGCTCTCTGAACAAAGGATGCATAGCGGAATACATATATTATTGAAATATAAATAGGGGAAAGGCATTATAATAATGAAAAGTGCATACAGAAATGTGGTCATTAGAAGTGCTCATGAAACTATTCAAAGATTCATGGAGACTTAAAAAGTGATGAAGGAACAGGGTGGAACAAACTTAAGAGTGAAAATATTATACCCAGTCAACCAAAATCAGATATTCCCATGAATTTTGTCTGACCTAGGATATTTTTAATGGGTCAATGAAATGTTTTTAATGGATTGATCTGCATTATTAATACTGAATGCCAGAAAGAGTCCATACTGGAGAGAAACCATATACATTCTCTGTGTGCCAGGGAAACTTCACATGGTAGTTAAAACTTGAAGCAGTTAGTGTTTTGTAGCACATGCTAGGTGCAGTGGAGTTGGAGGTTTCAGTTTGATATTTTCTTATCAGGAAAACGTCTGCCATGCAAAAGAAGAAAGCAGCCCAGGCTTCCACTGGGCTAGGTGGCATCCAACCTGATGCTTTCTTCCACTGTCCTAAGAGAGGTCCCAGCTTATTGGGGGAGGGCTTGACCGTGGACTGGGGGAAACCCTTTTTAGCATGTAACAATCAGGAACAAAAGTTCCTGGTTATGTTTAGGCTTTATTCCCACAAGTCCCTGAGTTAGACCATTGTTCTATATCATTGCATTGTGTTATCATTGGTTGTAAACTGCCCAGGAAGGCTGTGTCACTGGAGGCCCCCTACTCAGTTTAACCTTTGTTAACCACCCAGAGAACCTCAGCATTTGCGTGGGATTGGATTGGATTGGATTGGATTGGATTGGATTGGGATGGGATGGGATGGGATGGGATGGGATGGATGGATATCATTGAAGGATGGGGTCTAAATTTTAGAAAGAGCAAAGTGTATATTGCTTCTATTATGTCTCTGCATGCAAATGACTGGGGAACATGGGTATAGGGAGCACACTTGTGCATGTGTTCTGCTTGTGGGTGCCCTGTTGGTGCACTGATTGGCAGTGTGGAACAGAATGATGGGAAGCATTGGCCTTTGGTCCAGTCTAGCACAACTTCCTTTTGTCCTGTGTTCCCCACCACGTATGTTTGTATACTCATAAGCCCTGTTCAGGTGTGCTGCTTGAGTGCTTAAAGAACACACAGGAGGGAATTACTGGAGAATGTGGATCAGCTTGGCAGGCCAGTCTTTGTTCTTATGCTGCATGTGTTGGAGGTGAACTTCTGTATCAAGGAGTATTTTGTATCCCTGCACACAATTTAAGAATCCTGATTTTCTAGCAGACGGGTGTGGGAAGAAGAGAGGTCTTTGAATTTCACAGTACAGTTCTTAAGTACAATTCTCTGAGCTTGTGGAAGGCTTCGGGCATCTGACCGTATCTATTTTCCTTCCCTGGTAGCATCTAAATTTAGCCACTGATAGGATTTTTCCATCATGGACAATGGCATAAGAAAGTGTCTTTTACCAAGTCTGACCTTCTGGGTATCTAGCCCTCAAGCAGGCTCTCCTTGGCAGGCCTCCACAGGGATTTGGAGGTCAGAAGTCTTCTTTCTGAACTATGTGAGCCCTCTGATCCAAGGATGGGGAACCCCTGGTCCATGGAGGTTCCGCTTCTGGCCAGCAGAGGCAGTGTGGCATAGTGGTGAAGAGCATGGGAGTGGGACTCAGACGATCCGGGTTCGAGTCCCCGCTCAGCCACGGAGCCAACTGGGTGACTTTGGGCCAGTCACGGACTCTCAGCCCAGCCTACCTCACAGGGTTGTTGTTGTGGGAATAAGATGGAGGAGGAGATATAAGCTGCCTTGAGCCCTTTGTAGGAAAAAGGCAGGATATAAATCAAAATTAAAATGCACCCTCTGAAGGACTCTGCTACTTTGATTATGATCAGAGAGAACAGTGAGAATTCTGCTGCACTTGGACTGCCCAAACTGAAGGGGGCATGTCAGATTAAGTTTGGGATCTTCTGCATGCAAAACAGATACTTGATGCAAGAGATATGAAATTGGGTAGAATTAGATATACACCATCTATGGAATGCCTGCTTGTACTAAACTGGGGGGACAGTGTGGCATCCTTACCCTGAGCTTAGGTGGCTATCTACAGACGCTTACCCCGTGCTTCCTCCTTCATAGTTGGGAAGCCGTGCAGTCAGTGGGATGGGTTGCTAAATTTTCTGCCGAGGACAAGATCAGTGCTGGTGGATCCACGATTGAGCTCTTGGTCCCCTGTCATTTGCTTCAGAGCTATCATGACTGGAGAAAGAGGAAAGTCATGCTAGTCTGCTGGGAATCTCCATAGATAAGTTAACAGCATAAAGTGTTTCTTTTGTGGATTGGATTGTGATTCTCTTCATTTTTCAAGCACGGAATACAGCAATACTGGATGCCTACAGAGCGATGGTAAGGATTTTCCATATCAACATATATGAACAAAATATTAGGGTTAAGATGCATTTTTTTACTGTGACCTATATTAACATATTGCTTTTTAAATAGGAGGGAGACTCCATGAGGCTGCGCAGAGTTATGCTTTTGGTACATTGTAAGCTTATTTGTTAATGTACTTCCTTCTTTCTTTCTTTCTTTCTTTCTTTCTTTCTTTCTTTCTTTCTTTAAAACATTTATATGCCGCCCAATTGTGCCACAGCAGCTCTGAGCAGCTCACAAGCATTTTAATTCTTGAATTCTCTCAGCTCTGAAAAATACTCATGTTCCTGCACAAAAGTTGACTTGATTAAAAAAATGCAGCAGAAAATGCCACCTGGTCCCAGCAAAAGTCTGAGAAATTTTGCCTACCTGGATAGAGGGGAGTGGAGTAGGGAGAAGAGCACATGCGAAATTGCAGAAGTCCATGAGGAGATGACATCTCTTACCAGGAGGTGTCACTGCAGTTCAGGAGGAGCTCCAGACAGAATAGCTCATTCTCTCCTCAGAATCGCTCTGTGCCATCGACTGCCTAAGCGGTTTAGAGAATGTCATCCTGAGCAGGCACAAGCAACTGCCTTAAAAGAGAAAGTTGGTGGTCTTGAAGGGCCTGGACTTAGGAGTTTAGAGAGTGAGATTCTGCGCACATCATCATGGAATGATCACTTTTGCAATGTGATAAACTTGCCTTTATTGACGACCCACTACAGAATTTGCGGTGGTCACGAAGCTGCTAGCGAATAGACAAGGCTGCGTTCAGTGTCCGCCTCCCTGTCCCCTCTGCTTCTCTTTCGCCTCTCTAACATAGGCTTGGGGAATGTGTAGCACTCCAGCAGTTCCTGGACAACAATTACTATCCCCCGCCACTGGCTTATTTCTCACTCTCAGCAATGAGGTATCAATAGTTGCAACTTCCATAGATCACAGCTTACAGCAGCCACCTTCAGCATGGTGCCTTTCAGATGCCTTGGGCTACAACTTCCCTCATTTTGCAGCCAGGTTGGCTTACAAAGTCGCATGTGGCATGGATGAAGATGGGGTGGCCTAATTCAGCAGCTGAGCCTGGATTCTAGGGGAATATCGGGAATGGCAGGTGTCTCAGACAACATGGGCCAGTTGTAGGGGGAGGTCTGGCAGTCCCTGGGCTAGGCAAGGAAGCCCCATCCAAAGATGTCTTACAGCTGGGGGTCTTTATCATGGTGCCATAGGCTCCAGTGCGCCCATGGATACTTCTGTTGGCTCACACTCTGGACTTCTTGCTCCTACTGATGTTCAGCTTCTTCCCCGTGGTATTTTCTTGCACTGGTTCTGGTGCCCACCCAGCCTTGAACCTGGCTGACTTTGGGCCAGTCAGAGCTTCTCAGCCCAGTGTACCTCACAGGTTGTTATTGCGAAGGTAAAATCAAGAGGAGAGCCTTGTAAGCCATCCTGGGAAGCCGCCTTCCAAGCCACCTTTTCCAAAAGAAAAAAGGTGGGGATTAAATTACCTTGAACTAATTATTCTACATTAAATGCAATGCAATATAAATGGCAATAATACAGAATGGGAGGCTGACATGCTGCAAAGAGAAATTCTGCTCTGGTGCCGTTTGTATTTGGGTTTTGTGTGCTGATGCTCAGACTCCACCAAGAGCCTTAATACAAGGAAGTTCCCTCAGCTGTAGCCATACCAGGTTGCCTTTGGGGAATGTGTGCATTGCACGCCATGGCAGCCATTTTAGATTGAACAAGACTCTCCTCCTCTGGCATGCCGGCCATTTTGGGACAGCACCCACTACACCCTCTGCATATTCTGGATGCGCCCACTGACCCAAAAAGCTTGGGGTCCCCTGCCTCACGAAGGCCATCGGTTTGAGGAGTGGGGTGCCCTGTGCCCAGTCAGCCACTGAAGTGGATCCAGCGCCAGGCCTCCCCTGCCTGCAGTGGTGGGTTTGCCAAAGAGGCAGCAAGGCAGGGAAACGACAGCGACAGCATCAGCATTGGCGTAGGGAAGGGTTCTCCCTCGGCTGTCACCACCCAATGCAGAGCCTGACCATGCAAGCAGGTGAAATTCTTTTCCGGCCCCACTAGCCAGCGGCTAACCATCACCCTGGCAAACAGGAGGACGCGTGGTGGCTTGGTCGACGCACTTGCAGAATCCATGTGCCTTTTCCATGGATGTCCCAGGAGTGGACCAGATGGGGGGCTCTCCTTCCCTGGCCCACCTTCACTCCTTGGTCTCATTGATCCCCGGTTGGGCTTGCTGGCCACGCTGTGCAAGGGCGTTCAGCCTTCCTCCTTCACCACCAGTTTATGCAATGCTACAATGGAGTCCTGGCCCTCGGCTTATGTTTTCAGGGGACCTAAAAGTTTTGTGGTGGATCCGGAAGGTCCCACAGACGTATTCCCATTTAGAAAGATGCAACACTTTAAAGTGTTGCTCTTCTGTCTCCTCCTTTCCCACCTTCATGGCAGCATGACTGTCCCAGGATTTACAGCCACTCTGGGGCAAGGGGGTGTTTCTCTTCCAATGGTGGTGTTGGCGATGCTGCTAATTCTCGCCTAACATCCATGCTGTCGGTGTTGGGATTCGTAAAATATGAAGGTGCCTCTGCAGAGGCATCAATGAAAAACAGCATTCAGAAGGCTGGCTTTTTATATAGCTTTACAATAGCTGATGGAAGTTTTTATGTTCTTTGTGAAATGAAAAATACCTAATAAAAGAAGTGTGAAATCTGGAATGATTTCACTTTCTGTTTTGGCTCTTTGGTTTATAACGTACTATATAGCTCCACTCTTGACCTGAGCAGGAGGTTTCTTTTTATAGTTGCACCTTCCTGGATTTTTCACCATTGGACATTAGTGTTCTACAAATGTTTATCATGATATTACATTACGTGTAAACATGTCTGGATTTTGTTCCTTGGTACGTCTTGATATTGCACAAGCAATGCAGCGATTGTTTTAATTTTGTCAAAACGTATTATGGCTAAGTCAATACTGTGTATAAATCCATTCCTCTAGGTAAGATCATCAGGGATTAAAGCTATTATAAATCTAATTTTATGGATTCGAGATGCTTACTCCAGTACAGTTTTGATAGTGCTAGTGGAAGTCATGAAACTTGCTGTGCTATCAGCAAAGGTCTCCTATAAAGCTTTGGTACTTGTGTATCAATCATTTGGGATATGGAATGATGAGGCTGAAACGTGACCATGTGGTGGATGAATGTGCTGATGCCTTGGAGAATGCGATAGAATTATCTAGAACTAGGAATGGTGCAGATAGGTATACAGAGATGTAGTTTCTCTCTCTCCATTTTGTTTTACTTGACCCCATAAAACTGATTGACAATAATGTCAGAACAGCACTTCTTCATACAGTGTACACTTGACAGGATGGGATGATGGCCACCAGCCCACATGGTGTGGGAGGAGTAGGACTAGCCCTGGGCAGCGGACTCGAGTGCGGTGGGAGCTGTGAGTCTGCTCCAGAGTCAGGGCTGAAGAGGAAGCCTTGAGTGGTGGGCCAGCAGAAGGCAGCATCAAAGCCCCAGCTGGATGTCAGGACCAGAGGCTAACCAAGGACAGAGGAATATGGCAAAGCTCAGGAAGACCAGTGCAAACCGAGTAGGAGACCCTTTTGTAATTCTTCCTGTCCAGGAGGATCCAGGTCAGTCTGAGTGAAAGGAGTGAGTCTAGGCTTGATAGTAAGAAGTTGCCACCTGCACTTTATCGGTTTGGCACATGGGGGAATTACATATACAGATCCCTCCACTCTTGACATGGATGAATTCACAGAGGATATGTCCTGAAATAGTTCATGGAGAAGAGGTCTATATCAGCAGTTATGGACTAAGATAGCTAAATTTAAGCAATAGGGTACCCCTGAAGAGTAGGTCGTAGAATCCTACAGTTGGAAGAGGCCTAGCAGGTCATCAGGCCCAACTGCTCGGTGCAGGACCCAGGTCTCCCAGCCACTTTCTAACCAGTCCTCACCTTGCTTAGCTTCCAAGATTAGGCAGGATCAAGCACTCAGGCCATCCGCTGTGGAACATCACTGCCTTCCTCTCCTGCTGATCGCGTTTCTCGGAGACAGAATGTTGGACTAGGTGGATGCAGCAGGGTTGGTCTCACATGCATAAAGATGCTTCTGCTCACATCTCTGGTTAGCCATGAAGCATCCCAGGGTGGCCTTGAGCTAATCACAATCCCCCAGCCTAGCCTTCCTCAGCGGGCTGCAGTGAGAATAAATATTATTGCTAACCTTCAGAAAGGAAGACCCAGGAGGCACAATATGCATTAGGCATTCCTGAGCATCCCTTGGAGGGTTGGGAACCTGACAGACATGCCTTATAAATTTAATCCTTTGCAGCATCTCCATCCTACAGGGCATCTTTCCTGGATATGTTGGGCTCAGTTCCAGCACCAGCCTAGCTGAATCCTTCTGATAGCCTATCTGAATAAGCAGAAGTAGAGGAGGAGGATAAAGTACGTGAAAGAAGGGTATATTTGAGGGGATAAAAACTGAATTTGCAAGCTTGTTCAGCTGCAGTGTGTTCGCGACTCCTCCTGAAACAAAAGTGTAGGGGGAAGTTAATCACTTCTTCTCATGGCTGACCTTGGTCAAATTTTATTTTAGGTCTCCCAGATGCCCTTAAAAAAGACTCCAGAAAGGATATATGAAAAACGCTTCGAGCTCTGGATGAATCCTCAAAGGACTCGAGGGGAAATTCTAAATAGATGCAAACTGACAGTCTCTAGGAGCTTATGAGCGTGGCAGCCGGGTCTGCCTGCCTCTGCGTCACTCCAACTTTGTGTGGAGCTCTTTGGCCCTTCAGCCTATTGGCTTAAAGCTGGAGGCACCGTGTGTGTTGCAGAACAGTCCGTGCTCTGAAAACGGGCTCAGCTGGCTGCTCTCACCATGATGGGGACCTGTCCAAAAGTCCCACTGCATCAAAAGGTGCCTCGTTCTAAAAAGACAGATGCACTGAGCCTCATGATGCAAACTTCTGCTTCTTTTGTGAGGAGCAATCATCCCATGGCCAGCAGGGTGTAACATCCCCCGTCTGGGTTCCATTCTTCAAGCGCGTGTGTGCGACGCAGGCAGCCTTAGCTTTTTTCTGAAAAAGGGAACTCAGACCAAGCGGTTCCCCTTCTAAAACTGGAAAGGTGAATTGTTACCATGTTGTGGAAGATGGTACCCCACACTTTTCAGTTAAGCATATGGCAACCCAGTGGAGACCGCACCTAAGCTAACAGATCTGCTTAAGGCTAGAAGACAGAATGAAATTCCCCCCACCCCTTGCACAGCACATGTGGAATCAGTTCATACCCACAAGTGGGAGCATGTGGAACTGTTGGTGAGTACTCCTGGCCAGAGCATAGAGGAATAACCCGGGAAGAAAGCCCATGCTTGTTGTGGGGTTGGCCATGAACTCTGCGTTGTTCATGGTTAACAACCCGTTGTTAAAACCCTGGTGCAGGATCCACATGTAATGACCACCCACAATTCAATAACAACCCATGATTCAATGACAACCCATATTCTGCCTGCCATCTGAGTTGTTGTTTGGTCATGTACGAGGCCAACATGTACTCAAAAGGATGCCTGTTTACACCAAGGACGCTTTCCCTCTTTCAGTGCATGGCCTACCAGTTTGGTAGAAAGCCCAGACTTTATACCATTCTTTATTATTTGTACTCGAGCGACGGCTCTACACAAGAAGTCGCTCTAAATGCCTTTAGAAGAAGACTCTTCCCCCTTTTGAAAACAGAATGCTTGAATGGAAGCAGCAGCGATGCTGAGCACTGTGCACGAAGACACACCTGCTTCCTGTGTCCACACCATGCTGGCTGCAATGATCGATACTCAGTGCAGTCCTGAAGACTGATCTGTCTGGTCCGGAGGCTGATGCTCTCTGTTAGGCTAAGTGAGAGAGTGCAAGGGGAAATCTTGGTGATTTCTGAGCCAGCCTAGTGGGTTTGCAGGAGTTCGCTGTGACTCGGACTTTAAAACTTCCCAATGGAATAGTTTGCCCCAGCCTGATACCTGTTAGATGCGTTGCGCTATAACATGCAGCATCCCACACCTGGATGGCGCCACACTGGGGAAGCGGCTATGAATTAAGCATCAGATAATGCCATGTGCTGCTCCAGGCCACTTCTGTTTTGGAGAAGCAGCCATGTGGGTCTCCAGTTGAGAAAGATCAAGGAAAACACACGGCATCCATAAGCAGTGATTTTTCCTTTAGCTCATTCAGAGCCTTCCTTTCGTCCACCGTGGAACTTGGGGCAGCTTGCCTGAGGTTCTCAGGAGGGCTCCCATGTGGGCACTGGCCAGGCTCAGGCCTGCTTAGCTCCTGCAGAGTGGCCAGGTCCTTTGCCCTCAGTCCATGCCCTGGGAGACCTGTGACAGGAGGCCACTGGGAATCGGTTAGTATTGCTGCATTCGAGGGATGCGGGAGCAACCTGCCGTGTAGCCTTCCTTTGCAAAGTGATGGATGTGCCCATTTTTGTGAGCACCGTTCTGTGAAGTCAGGTGTAACAGTTAGTCAATGTTAGCCTTGGCTCGGGCTCCGCGTGGGCCCTGCTTCAGTATTTGTCAGCCGTTGCACGGATTGCCTGAACAGACCTCATAGGCTGCCTCTGGTTTGCAGCCACACGGCGAGAGTTTCTGTTTCTGAGGCAATGCCGGGGAGGTGTTTCTTCACAGTTTTGGCCGTGGTGTGGTACCTACAGATTTAGTTTAGCCATGAAATTGAGGGGGTGGCCTTCAGTCTAATTTCTCCTGTACTTAGCTGCACCCAATCTATGGGCTGTTTCTTAGGATAACAATGTCACCCTGAGGATCTGGAAGTGAGGGGGGATTGCACTTGGGGGGGGGTGTGAAAGCCTTCTGCTGAATCCGCACCACACAATTTGAAGAAGTCCTGTCCTTTCCATACCAGTGCAACCGGGATGCATTTTTCATCCTGCGTTTGCTATGGAGGAAAGAACCTTTGTGTGGTGGTAGGAGGTGGGGTTTGGGCTGCGGGGGGTGTCAGGGTCCATGCAGAGGTACACCTGTATGTTACCCTTCGTTTAAAAAAATAAATAAATTGTGCTGTGCTCTCCTTTTCATCTTGTTTTCTTAAAAATATGTTATTGGCATAGAAAAATGTAGCATACTTCTGTGTTTATGAGGAGTGGTATCCAGATATCGATGCTGTTTGGTGACAATAGCCAGTGTGGGGCAGGGGTTAAGAGGCTGGAATTCAGGAGATCCGGCCTCTAGTCCCCACTCAGCCATGGAGCCAACTGGGCAACTCTGGGCCGGTCACAGACTCTCAGCCTGGCCCACCTCACAGGGTTGTTATGCAAGATGCCTTGAGTGCTTTGGAAAGAGGCAAAGTGGGATATAAGTATAAGAAGTAAATAGCAGAGTGTGCCAGTCGATGCTTTGAAGGGGGTTGGGGGCGGATATCCCTGGGCCCTTGCAGCTGCAACACCCTCTGGCCAGAGAAGGGCAGTTACAAGTCAGTCAGGGTTGGGGTTACACGTCAGGGCTACACGTCAGGGACAAAGGAATCAAGGTTCCCGGGCTATGAATCACTTGCTTTTCCAGCCTGCTCCCCAGGTCACTTATTCTACATTTTTTAAAAAATAAAGAAACACAATTCCTTCTAAGAGGATTATTGCTGAAGCTAATTCT